>NW_027175931.1:285000-367236 GCF_023055335.1 Clinocottus analis | reverse complement strand
AATGTTACCAGAACAATATAACAGCACTCTGGAGCAACAACAAGTTAACATACATACATATATAGTTTATACATCTGTTTTATTTATTATGAACAGGTACTGTTCAGTAGTAAGGGTCCCTGTGAGGGACAAACCACTCCTTCTTTGGTCCATGTTCAGTAGTAAGGGTCCCTGTGAGGGACAAACCACTCCTTCTTTGGTCCATGTTCAGTAGTAAGGGTCCCTGTGAGGGACAAACCACTCCTTCTTTGGTCCATGTTCAGTAGTAAGGGTCCCTGTGAGGGACAAACCACTCCTTCTTTGGTCCATGTTCAGTAGTAAGGGTCCCTGTGAGGGACAAACCACTCCTTCTTTGGTCCATGTTCAGTAGTAAGGGTCCCTGTGAGGGACAAACCACTCCTTCTTTGGTCCATGTTCAGTAGTAAGGGTCCCTGTGAGGGACAAACCACTCCTTCTTTGGTCCATGTTCAGTCTGCTTCTTACCTTAAAGATGTTAAAGAGAACATGAAGTAAAGTATTACATCAGAGCTGTGATTGTTTATGAATTGTGACATTTAACGGAATATTTAAACATTGTGACTTTTATTGTCATCAAACAAATATGATGTATAGATAAGATGCAACTATTAATTATTAATCTAATAATCAGGTTATGAGCCCGTTTATTGGGACACTTTATGATTCTGACCATTAAATAAGTCATCGCACGTCATCGCTCACAGAACGGATGTTTCTTCTTTAATTGGACTAATTGCAGCTCGTGGCGTGCTGAGCGTTTTCCCAGCAGCCTCGGCGGTTTCCAGTAAAACGGCGTCCTGAAGCTGAGAGCTAATGGGGGGGGGGGGGGGGGGTAATGTAAGACATTAGAGACAGGAAGTAGCTACTGATGATGGTGGTGAAGATGAGGATGGTGATGAAGATGATGATTGACAGCAGGACTCCCCTCAGAGGAAACCTGACCTGCAGCCATCAGGACTCTTTTGGGGTTTGTGAGGGAATTTTGAATCAGAGAAAAATACATTTTCAACAATTATGGAAATTTCCAAAATGCAAAAAAACGTCACTGGATAACTGACGCTGTCGTGAAGGTTCTAATAAGAAGGTTCTAATAAGAAGGTTCTAATAAGAAGGTTCTAATAAGAAGGTTCTAATAAGAAGGTTCTAATAAGAAGGTTCTCTCTGTCAATGATCTATTAGCATCACCTCCTTCCAGTCAATCAGGAACCAGGATTTAGTAATAACAGCAGTAAATATGAATATATATATATATATGTATATATATATATATATATATATATATATATATATATATATATATATATATATATATATATATATATATATATATATATATGTAATATATACAAGCTTCCAAACAGCAATAAACATAAACGGCTCATGCAATAATGCACACAAACGCTTCTGGATGTATTTATGATATTTCTTCAGTGACATGCTCTTCTTCTATGTTTCAGAGTGTTTAAGAAAGCCAGTCCCAATGGAAAGGTGAGTCCTCTCTCTCTCTCTCTCTCTCTCTCTCTCTCTCTCTCTCTCTCTCTCTCTCTCTCTCTCTATATATATATATATATATATATATATATACATATATATATATATATATATATATATATATACATATATATATATATATATATATATATATATATATACATATATATATATATATATATATATATATATATATATATATATATATATATATATATATATAAAAAGCATGATAAATACACGAGAGCATCCATCAAACCAACAGAAACGCTCTCAGATCGCTGGAATCCTTTATTGATCTTTTTCAAAGACGAGCAAATGAAACGATGAATAACAATCACACAACTTAGAATAGAAAACTAATAGAGAACAATTACAATGAAATGATATCATTATTCATACATCAAGAGGCAGGGCTGTCCTGACACTGGCTCTGATTGGCTGTCCTGACACTGGCTCTGATTGGCTGATCTGACACTGGCTCTGATTGGCTGTCCTGACACTGGCTCTGATTGGCTGTTCTGACACTGGCTCTGATTGGCTGTCCTGACACTGGCTCTGATTGGCTGATCTGACACTGGCTCTGATTGGCTGATCTGACACTGGCTCTGATTGGCTGTTCTGACACTGGCTCTGATTGGCTGTCCTGATACTGGCTCTGATTGGCTGATCTGACACTGGCTCTGATTGGCTGATCTGACACTGGCTCTGATTGGCTGTCCTGACACTGGCTCTGATTGGCTGATCTGACCGTTGTGTTCCTCCCCCAGCTCACGGTCTATCTGGGCATGAGAGACTTCGTGGACCACGTGGACCTGGTGGAGCCTGTTGGTAAGACCAGTTTTCACTTTCAGTTTAGTTTGTTGTTGTTTCCACTTCCTGCTCTATGAGAACAGCTGGTCTTGGTTCAGGGTTTGCTGCTTCTTGACTTCCTGTCTTTCCGACTTCTCTTCCTGCAGACGGCGTCGTCCTGATCGACCCGGAGTACCTGAAGGAGAGGAAAGGTGAGGCCGGTTCAACGTGTTCAGCGCCTCACTGAGAGATGTTTACTTCTGTCTTCAGGACCTGAACGCAGCTTCAACGCAGCAGATCTGTACAACACAATGACCGGACCCGGCATGTAGGAGACGACCTGAGATCACATCTGGTGGACTTATCAATCTAAGGGACAGAATAAATGAGGCTCTGTAGACATACAGGTTCTACCAGAGAGTCTTTCCTCTGGAGACGTAAAACGATCCAAACCATGACTCAGACCATGACAGTGTGTTTTCCAGTGAAACCTCTCAGGACGCTTCATAGTAAACCCTGTGAGGCTCAGAGGATCCCAAACGCCCTCTGAGAGCATTGATTGCTCTCAGGAACAGTTAAATCCTCTGAACAGTCCTTTTGTTCTCCATGATGGAGTTCCTCAGGGACGCGTCCTGGAGCCTTTGTTCTTTACATTTACAGGATTCAAAGGAACGTTTTAGTGACTCGGCTTGTGTTTCTGGTCCCTTCAGTGTTCGTGACTCTGACCTGCGCCTTTCGTTACGGCCGCGAGGACCTGGACGTCCTCGGCTTGACGTTCCGGAAAGACCTGTTTGTGGCGAACATCCAGGCGTTTCCTCCACCGGCCGAAGACAAGAAGAGCCTGACTCGTCTTCAGGAACGGCTGATTAAGAAACTGGGAGAACACGCCCACCCGTTCACCTTCGAGGTACTGAGCCCGGTTCACCGGCTCCATCCCTCAGCTTCTTCTGGGGCGTCAGCGTCACAAAGCCACGGACTCGTCTTTATGAAGTGCTCGGTTCAGCACTCAAACTCTCACCTTTTGGGAACCGCCATTAATCATCTCCTGAACCACATCGTGGTTTAACTTGCTTTAAACTGCTCCAACACCTTGTGAGAAGAGATGTGTGTGAAACATAATCCAAGTGTTAAGTTTAAATACTTATGTAAACGCCGTCAACTCCTTTCACCTCTAAGGCGGACCAGAAGGTTTCACTAAGTCCTTAATAAGTAACTCTCACACAGTCGGGTTTTACGAACAAACACATCTCTGTAAACTTAGAGGCTTGTGGGAGTTTTTTCCACGTTTCCTGGTCCTAAATGTTCCTGTTCTGCTCACGTTCAGAACCAGGTTCTGGGTTCAGTTCCCTCACAGACTTCTGGGAGAAAGAGAGGAAGACAGAGGCTCAGCTAGGATCCTTTGGACTTATTGTCTCTTTGTGCTTCTAGAGATGCGCTGGAAGCACAAACCAGAAGCAGCTGATGGGCTTTTATTCTGAAAAGGGGCTGAAGAAGAACTGTGGCGATGACTAGTCTCTCCTGATAAAGATGATGTGCTTTCAGATCCCTCTGAACCTGCCGTGCTCCGTCACCCTGCAGCCGGGCCCCGAGGACACCGGCAAGGTACAGACCCTCCGGCCGGCTCCACGTCCGTCCTCCTCCCGCTGAGGAGATCGATCTAACTTCTGAATGTCCTCGTGTGTCTTCAGGCCTGCGGAGTCGACTTTGAGGTGAAGGCCTTCTGTGCAGAAAACGTTGAAGAAAAGATCCACAAAAGGTAAAAGTGAGTCAGAAAGAGAAGAATTACCAGCAGCTTCCTGCAGAGGGAGGGGATGAAGAGGAGATGAAGAGGAGATGAAGAGGGGATGAAAGGGGGTCCTCCTCCTCTTCCTCAGTAGCGGTCACGTTGTCGTTGCAGGAACTCGGTGCGTCTGGTCATCAGGAAGGTGCAGTACGCTCCTGAGAAGCCGGGTCCTCAGCCGACCGCAGAGACCACCAGACAGTTCCTGATGTCAGACAAGCCTCTGCACCTGGAGGCCTCTCTGGACAAGGAGGTACCTCTGTGTGTGTGTGTGTGTGTGTGTGTGTGTGTCTGTGTGTGAGAAGAAGTAGAAGCTACTAGCAACCTTTAGCTTCTGGGTAGAAGCTAGAATGAGAAAATACATTTTAATATTCTTGAGCATTTCTTTTCTACCACGCAAAGTTAATTATGTTGTGATCTTGAGATAACAATAACAACAATAAGTTGTATTATAAAGACAATACTACCAACAACAATAACATCAACAATAACAACAATATGTTTCTCTCTCAGATTTATTACCACGGAGAGCCGATCAGCGTCAACGTCCATGTCACCAACAACACCAACAAGACTGTGAAGAAGATGAAGATCTCCGGTACCTTCCTCTCTGTGTTGCTGATTGATTGATTGATTGATTGATTGATTGATTGGTTGATTGATTGATTGATTGATTGATTGGTTGGTGGGTCTGTGTGTCCACAGTGCGGCAGTATGCAGACATCTGCCTGTTCAACACGGCGCAGTACAAGTGTCCGGTGGCCACCGAGGAGTCCGAGTCAGTCTCCTTCCTGCTTGACTTAGACACAGCTGCTTCTGGAGCTTTCAGTCGTGTCAGCTGGTTTTCTTCACTTTATCCAGATGTTCAAAGACAGACTCTGTTCCTCTCTTTAGTGACGTCGTCGCTCCCAGTTCCACGTTCTGCAAAGTTTTCACTCTCACTCCGTTCCTGGCGAACAACCGAGAGAAGCGAGGCCTGGCGCTGGACGGGAAGCTGAAGCACGAGGACACCAACCTGGCCTCCAGCACGCTGTGAGTGCAGCGCCATGATGAGTTCAGGGACCTTCAGGATGCTTTGGAGACATTTTTGTGGGCTTTGTGGGCTTTAATCAGAGGGAGATGTGGTCCCGACAAAGCGGTCCATGAACCTGAGAACAGCAATAGCTCTAAAATCTTTCCATTCGTCTCGCTGGTCTCCTCAAAACAAACGGCCATTGTTGTCGCCGCACAATCTGAAGCATGCGGCTAATTATGCTAACGATGTGATTGGACCTGTCAAAAGCTTGACTCCGCCCACACTGCCTCTGATTGGCTTACCCTGATTTACTCACAATCACTAACCTTGTTCCTCACGCCTGAACCTAACCAACTCAACCAGTGAAGGCAGCCAGTGGGAGCCAATCAGAGGCAGAGGAAGGCGGGTCCTACATCCACCCAGATGCTGTGGAGGTGGTGCTTTGTGGGCGGGGCCAGCTTGAGCTTCATCCAGTCGTATCCGGTCTGACTCGATGTGTTCTGGCTCCTTCAGGTTGAGAGAAGGAGCCAATAAGGAAATCCTGGGCATCATCGTGTCGTACAAAGTCAAAGTGAAGCTGGTGGTGTCTCGAGGCGGGTCAGTGAGCTTTTATGTACTTCACTTACTTCACTTTCTTCACTTCACTTTCTTCACATACTTCACTTACTTCACTTACTTCACATACCAGCAGCTGAGAGCTTCGAAGTCCTTCAAAGGTGACCACGTGACTTGGTACCATATGACTTGGTGACTATGTGCCTTGGTAGGTGACCATGTGACTTGGTACCATGTGACTTGGTACCATGTGCCTTGGTTCCATGTGACCTGGTACCATGTGACTTGGTCCTATGTGACCTGGTACCATGTGACTTGGCCCTATGTGACCTGGTACCATGTGACTTGGTACCATGTGACTTGGTCCTATGCAACCTGGTACCATGTGACCTGGTGCCATGCGACTTGGTACCATGTGAGTTAGTACCATGTGACTCGGTAGGTGGCCATGTGACTTGGCACCATGTGACTTAGTACCATGTGACTCTGTAGGTGGCCATGTGACTTGGCTCCATGTGACCTGGTACCATGTGACTTGGTCCTATGCGACCTGGTACCATGCGACCTGGTACCATGTGGCTTGGTACCATGTGACTTGGTACCATGCGACTTGGTACCATGTGACTTGGTAGGTGACCATGTGTCTTGGTACCATGTGACTTAGTACCATGTGACTCTGTAGGTGGCCATGTGACTTGGTACCATGTGTCTTGGTTCCATGTGACCTGGTACCATGTGACTTGGGCCTATGCGACCTGGTACCATGTGACTTGGTACCATGCAACTTGGTACCATGCGACTTGGTACCATGTGACTTGGTACCATGTGTCTTGGTAGGTGACCATGTGACTTGGTACCACGTGTCTTGGTAGGTGACCATGTGACTTGGTACCATGTGTCTTTGTAGGCGACCATGTGACTTGTTGACCATGTGTCTTGGTACCATGTGACATGGCACCATGTGACATGGTACCATGTCACATGGTCCTATGTGACATGGGACCATGTGACTTAGCACCATGTGTCTTGGTACCATGTGACATGCTGCCATGTGACCTGGTACCATGTGACTCTGTAGGTGGCCATGTTACTTGGTACCATGTGTCTTGGTAGGTGACCATGTGACTTGTTGACCATGTGTCTTGGTACCATGTGACCTGGTGCCATGTGACTTGGTTCGTGACCATGTGACATGGCACCATGTGACCTGGTACCATGTCACATGGTACCATGTGTCTTGGTAGGTGACCATGTGACTTAGTACCATGTGACTTGGTACCATGAAGCTCAGCAGCAGCGTCATTGAGTCGATGTAACTGTGTAGAAACTCTGAGCTGCTGAAGTGAAACTGAAGGTGTTCAATATTTATTGATTTCAGCCTCCTGGGAGATCTGGCGGCGAGGTAACCTTTCACATCCTGTCACCTCGATGAGATTTACACAGTTCCCCTGAACGTCTCACGGGTCACACCACACAGATGCCTTTCATGAAGCTGCTGAGGGTTATTGGTGTTTCATGAGCTGCTCTCCGGGTATTGATCTGTTTTTCAGTGACGTCTCTGTGGAGCTGCCGTTCACACTAATGCACCCGAAGCCGCTGGAAGAATCCATCTACAGAGACGGTGAGTCACGGCCACGACGCGTTCACGGACTCGCAGGCCGCAACGTTCCATCCAGGTTCACGAGTCGCGGCACGGGGATGATTTGAAGCAGTGAAAGATGTGTTCAGGTGCCGTTACTGACGGCGCTCTCTCTCTGCAGCTCCAGATGAAGCTCCGATCGACACAAACCTGATTGAGTTTGACACAAAGTAAGCAGCCGCCTCTCTCTCTCTCTTCCTCTCCGTCTCTCTTCATCACTCCGTCTCTCTCTCTCTCTCTCTCTCTCTCTTCCTCTCCGTCTCTCTTCATCACTCCGTCTCTCTCTCTCTCTCTTCCTCTCCGTCTGTCTTCATCACTCCGTCTCTCCGTCCTCATCATCAGCTCTGTGATCCGATTGGCCGTGCCGCGCTTTACAGCCCGGTCGATAACTGAGAGCAGAGAGGGTTTCCTCCTCCTCTTCCTCCTCTTCCTCCTCCTCCTCCTCCTCCTCCTCCTCAGCAGCAGCATTAGTGGAGATGGACTCGTCTCTGGAGTCCCAGCCTTAATGCGTCTTAATGCAGGGAGGCGGCAGGAAGTGGCTGCAAGTGGAAACTCATCCTGCTGCCAGCAGCTCGCTCATCCTGCAGCTCACAGGCTCTCTCTCTTCAAGAGAAGCTCTGGAGGCAAAGAGCTGCATCCAGACACTCAGGAGGACTCAAGATGTTCAGTCCAGAGGAACATCAAGATGTTCAGTCCAGAGGAACATCAAGATGTTCAGTCCAGAGGAACATCAAGATGTTCAGTCCAGAGGAACATCAAGATGTTCAGTCCAGAGGAACATCAAGATGTTCAGTCCAGAGGAACATCAAGATGTTCAGTCCAGAGGAACATCAAGATGTTCAGTCCAGAGGAACGACTACGAGCAACGTGTTCATGATGAACCGTTTACTGCTCTCACCTGGACGAGCGGCGAGGCATCAGAGTACAACTATGAATCATAGAGGCTCTACTCATGATGCTTCATAGTGACACTTGTAGTACTACTTGTAGTAACACTTGTAGTAGTAATAACAATCGTAGTAACACTTGTAGTTGTAACAACATTTGTAGTAATACTTGTCATAACACTTGTAGTAAGACTTGTAGTACTACACTTGTAGTACTACACTCGTAGTACTGTGATAAATTTAGTACTACATAAATTGATAAATTAACCCCCCCCCCCTCTCCTCCCTCAGCGACGATGACATCATCTTCGAAGACTTCGCCCGCCAGCGGCTGAGCGGCGGCGCGAAGGACGACAAGGACGAAGACGAGGAGCCGGTGGACTCGCCCAAGCCGGACGACAGATAAAGGACGAAGACGAACCGCCGCGGCCGTCGTTGTCTCGCCGATGTCCGCGGAGCCGGCGGAGGTCGTCCGCACCGGACGCCCTGCAAACACTCGGCGCTGCCGTGTGTGTGTTTCTCGTTCATGTCCGTCCTCCCTCGTCCCGCCGGAGGTGTAAACAGCTAGAATACCGCAGCTTAGTCGTGTCCTTTTCAGACGGAGCTCTTCGCTCCGTCGCCCCCCAACCGGCCGGAGACTCGTACCGGCGACCGCGGACGAGGTGCCGCGGCCCGGCGGCGGTAGCATGCCTCTAGTGTCACTTTGTTCTACGTGTGTCCACCAGGGGGCGAGCAGGAGTCACGTCGTGTCGCGTTAGTTTCATGTGTCGTGTCAAAGCGTCTCCGGTGGATCTGCAACTGTTCGGAACGCCAGAAGAAGTTCGGCCCGCCGCGACCGCCGAGGCTCTCAGGGAGCTGCCGGGAGGCGCCGGAGGCCCACCACTCAAAGTACACAAAGTACACAAAGTACACACCGACACTTTCTACGGTTTACTAATATCATGATAATCCACTTTGGTCTTTTCTAGAGGACGCAGCGGTTTCAAAGGTTTTCATGTGTTTACAAGTCTTCATCGGTAGTAAGACCGTCGTCATCGTCATTCTTCAGCTGAACTTCACTCACGAGGAAACTTCAACTTTTACTCCTCGTGAACGCTTTAAAACGCTTTTTAAGTTTTTATCATGTTTAGTCTGGAGTCCCAATAATGTGATCGGTTTATCCAAATGTGTGAATATGATATGATGTTTGAGTTTCTGTTCTATCTATCTATATATGTGTGTATATATATATATATACATATATATACATATATATACATATATACATATATATATATATATATATATATATATATATACATACATATATAGATATATTACAACTCACCTCTATGTTGATGATACAGGATTCATCGAATCATGTTGGCCGTAGCTAGCTAACGGCTAGTAGCTAGCTAGGAGCTACTAGCCGTTAGCTAGCTACTGTGTTGTTTATTAGCTCATATTCAGAAAGAAGATGGAATCTGCTGAACATCAATAATCCATCTTCGCTTGGACAGAAACACTTTGACGTAACGTTTTAATCCCTGAAGTTTGACCTCAGTGAGCAGATTAAAGATAAAACTCATGTTTTGTTTGTAGCTTCTGGTAAACTGATGCTCAACAGACTGGAAATGTAAACGATGAAAACGTTCATTTTAGAAACAGAAAAACATAATATTATTATTCATATAGAGCAAACTGGTGACCTCACTTCCTGTGCGGCCGTTTGTGTTTGACAACTTTTAACATTCAACCACTCAAAGTACAACATGCAGGAAAAGTTCACCGACGTCGAACACTATTAAAATGTTCAAACTCGACTTGTCTTCAATTTACTTTAGAATAAAGAACATGATAGCTTCATGTGGTTTATTATAGCAGAAGTCCTTGAACGCACCATCAGCGCCTTCAGAGAAATAAAGGATTGAAATCTGTTGGAAAGGATCAGCTGACAGGAAGAACACGGAGGATAAAATAACTTTATTAACAAAACACGTCTTTCATTCTACATTCAAGTAAAACAGTGACGTGCGTGTATGTGTGTGTGTGTGCGTGCATGTGTGTGTGTGTGTGTGTGTGTCTGTTACTCTTTACCTGAATCAACTGCTGGGTAAAGATCAGAAACATGGTCATTTTTAATATTATTGTTGAACAGAAATCAATATATTGATAAGTTAGGGTTAATTTGGCTAATACTTGATGAATCGTTAGTTGCAGTACTGATTCACTCAATTATTTCTCTTATTTAGTTAAAGTTTAAGTTAACTTAATGAACTTGAGTTGAGCTGAGCTAACTTAAGTTTTCTTAAATTAAGTTGAGTTTGAGTTGAGTTTAAGTTAAGTGGAGCTTAGTTAGATGAGTTGAGTTAACTTAAGTTAATTTAAGTTGAGTTTAAGTTAAGTGGAGCAGTTTGGAGGGGAAGTTGAGACTCGGAGCAGAAGACTTTTGTCAGGTTTGTGAGTCTCCGGCCGGAGAGACTTTCCTGGCGGTTCTGTTCTGGCCTCGGCCCGCGAGCAGCCTCAGCAGAGCGTTCCGTATCTCGGTGGTTCGGACGCCGTACACCACGGGGTTGACGGTGGCCGGCAGCAGGATGTACACGAGCCCCATGAGGGTGTTGGCGTCGGTGGGGATGCCGATGTTCAGGTTGTGGGAGAGGAAGGAGACGCTGCCCACCAGGTAGAAGCACATCATGACGATCAGGTGAGTGCCGCAGGTGTGGAGCGCCTTCCTGCGCTCCTCGCCGCCGGCCGCCGCCTTGAAGACGGCGCTCAGGATCTTCGCGTAGGACAAGCAGATGAGCGGTATGTCCACGCCCACAAAGCAGACGATCACGGCCAGGCCGGCCGCGCTGCTCCTCTCCGTGCCGCCGCACGCCAGGCTGACCAGCGCCATGTGGTCGCAGTAGCAATGGCGGACGGCGTTGGAGCCGCAGAACCGCAGGGAACCCGCCAAGGCGACCAGCGTCGCCATGATGGAGCCGCTGCGCACCAGAGCGAACAGCAGCAGCTTCACGGCGGCGGGCGCACCGACGAGCTCGGCGTAGCGCAGCGGCCGGCAGACGGCGGCGTAGCGGTCCAGCGCCATCGCCAGCAGCAGCGTGGACTCCAGAGAGGACAGGAAGTGGGTGAAGAACATCTGCGTCAGGCAGCCGGCCAGCGAGATCCGGTCCCAGCCGAAGAGGAGGGCGAGCAGCAGGCCGGGGACGATGGCGGTCGCCGAGAGGACGTCCACCGCGCAGAGCGCGCACAGCAGCAGGTACATGGGGCCGTGCAGGCTGCCCGTGCGGCGGATCACGTGCACCAGCACGCCGTTGCCCAGCAGCACCGTCAGGTAGGAGGCGGAGAACGGCAGCGCCAGCAGCTGGTGGTGGTGCCGCAGCGCCGGGAAGCCTCGGAACACGAAGCTGCTGTGGGAGAAGTTTCCGCCCGGAGACGCCGCCAACATGGCGCCGGATTTACCCGAGACGCCGAACACCCGAGCTGAGGAGACAACGTTCTACTTTCAGATCATGTGACATCACGTTTAGAGCAACATCGAGATAAAAACACTGAGCGAGCCCAACGAGCAGCGACGTCATACATTAACATATATTAACATATATTAGCATACAAACATACATTAACATATACTAACATATGTTAACATATATTAACAAGCATGGACAACCATAAATTAACATATATTAACATACATTTACATAACTCAACAAACTTCACATATTTTGTCCGTTTTTCAAAATGTAAAGTCGGTTTATTTTCATCATAATATAAAAAATGTACTAAACACAAAAATAAATCCTATAAAAACATTAAACTGTCAATGTCATTTTATTTTTAATTCAAGTAAGACGTTTCACAATAAAAGCATCATCATGCTATTAGAGGGCTTTTATTGTGAAACATCTTCAAACAGTTTTGCATTTATTCAACAAAAAGAAAATCCTCAAGTTCTAAATGTAAAACAGCGTGAGAACCATAAAGAAACAAGTTTTGTATTATTATAAAAGCATTTTTAATCAGAAGAATAAAAGTATTGAAGGTTCTCACCTGCTGAGGGTCATCTGAAGGTCGTCAGGAGGAACGCGTCCGGTCTTGCCGCCTCTTATACCCGAAGTCCAAACGTCCCACGGGCAGAAACGCAGCTGCGCTCTGATTGGCTGGAAGCAGCTTGAACTAATTAAAACATCCCGGAGCCAATTAGAGGAGGTTCTCCAGAGTTTAATCAACCGGCCGACTTCATGTTCCCTTTTCTTCAGATCTGATTATGACCCTTCAGGATCCTCAGCTGGCTTTTTATGTTTTATATGTTAAATATGTTTTATCTGTTTCAGATGTTTTCTGTGTTTTTTTCCTTTTTAGTGTTTTAGAGTCAAGTCATTAGTCCAGAGTGAAGTTTTAAGACTAGAGTGAAGTTTTAAGACGAGAGTGAAGTTTTAAGACTAGAGTGAAGTTTTAAGACTAGCGTGAAGTTTTAAGACTAGCGTGAAGTTTTAAGACTAGAGTGAAGTACTGAGCTTTGAGTCCTAAACGAGTCCTAAAGCACTCGTCACCACATGTAAAGTCTTTGTCTGTGAGTCGAGTCTTTGTCATTAACTCTGAGTCATGTGGCTGAGTCCACAGCTCTAATGCTAATGCTAACGCTAACGCTCCTGCTACTGAAACCCAACAGTAGATCAGTTGTTTCCTCCGAGGTTTACATCTAATCTAATCTAATTAGCCTGCAGCCGGTTGCGTCCTCAGACTTCTCTGTTGGCACTTTGTCGTCGCTCCTTGAGATCAAAACATCAGAGTTCAGTTTCCTCTGAGACGGCTAGATTCATTATCTGCTTAATTAAACTCTCCATGGGCCTGCTGGGACATGCGGCACTTTTAATTAATGACCAACACAGACGCTGTTTTCACAAAACAGAAAAGTTTTGTTTTTGTGTAAGATGATTTACTAATTTAATCGAATAAAACCCTGAGAGGAAAGTGAGAGAAAGAAGGTTTTATGTCATGATTTGAAGACAAATAAAGTGTAGACTTCTATACAACCAGAGGAGTCGCCCCCTGGTGGTCAGGAGAGAGAATGCAGCTTTAACACATGAAGCATTAAAGAACCAGAGGGTTGTTTGTATGCACTTTCTGAACAGGGAAATATTAATCAATTTGAGTAAATTTAATATTTATTTGTCTCTGAAACAGACTGGATTTTTTTTAATCTAATGTTAAATCTTTTTTTTTGTTTACAGGTTTGTGGTTGTAATACTACTTTCAGCCACAAGAGGCTGACGTTCACCACAACTTCATGCTCTCGATAGAACTCAAAACATTCACGTTTTCTTCAAACACCATATTTGTCCTTTGTGTGATGATGCTGACAAAAACTTATGACTTTAGCTGCATACCGCCTTTTTCATATGTGTTTACACTTTAGAATTGAGTTTTGAATAATCGTTTCTTAATTTGATAAAAAAAAAACAGTCTTGAATTCATATTTTAGACCTTGACATTGGGGCACCAGAAATGTCTCATGAAGACATTTCTTTAGAAAGCTTATTTTTGCCCGAGCGAAGGAAAGAGAAGGCCTCAATTTCAGACAGTGAGATTGGATTGTCTTTTCCGTATATGCCGTCATACTTGAGAAGCGTTATTCAAAACATCCCTTGGTGTTCACACGGAGTTCCACTATTTTGCCTTGCAGTCATCTGGCATTACATAGTGTCATGAAGGGCAATAAAGGGCTATTTCCCTGTTGTCGTAAACACTGTGGTGCCCCACCTTGCCTGCCTTTTTCCCCGCTGCCTTTCCATTGCATTCAGGTTGCAGCCTCACACCGTCGGGCAGAGCCGGCAGAGCGAAGCGCTTGAATGCATCTCTGGTATCGGTAAAGGGCGGCTGAGCATCCATGCCAGCAGGTAATGTTTGGCACATGTATCAGAATAAGACAGCCATATTGAGATATTGTTACCTTGTAAACAAGGCTGTTATCAGACAACAGGCTGTCAAACACAAACAAACAAATGTGGCAAACTGCGGCACCGGACAGTTTATGACTCACTGATTTTACCTGCTCACATTTTCATTTATTCGTAGTTCATTGTTATTTATCGTACTCTTTGTCATAATCTTCATTAATTTAGTTTATTCATCTTTTATCCATGTGTTTTTCTGTTATGTAGTTTAGTTTTGTAAATAGTCCAATATATATATTTAATTTGCAACAGACCTGATAATTTGATTTTCATGTACACATCAATAGGTCTCTGTACACCATGACAAGAACTCTGTAGCAACAATGAGAAACATATTTATTTGATTACTGTTACATTTAGAAATTTACCGTTTTTTCCTGTATTTAATCTAGTGTTAAATTCTGTGATTTAAACATAATATGTCTTATGGCATAAGCTGCATACTCGCATGCTTTAATACTCAAAAACTTTTAATTGACTTACTAATAATTGTTACACTATTTTTAAAAAATCATTTCGTAGTATTGTCAACTGCAAACAGAAACTAGAAAGAGCATTTCCTTCTGAAAATGCGTTGGAAAGCAAAAAAGCTGAAGCTTAAAGCTGAAATATTTGTAAAAAAAATAGCTGAATATAGCTAAACAAATTTGAAAATGAAAAAATAGCTGAATATATATGAAAATAGCTGAACATATATGAAAATAACTGAATATATATATATATTATATATATATATATATATATATATATATATATATATATATATATATATATATAGATGTCCAGTCTGACAGAAGAAGAAAAAACACTTCTTTCTTTTAACAAATTTAGCAGAGCTGGGATTTGAACCTCTGATCCTCAGCTTGAAAGGCAGACATGCAAACCATTGAACCACCAATAAAGTCAGTGAGCTATGCTATACATACCAATAATAAAGGCAGAAAAGGTGTGGAAAAAACATAACATGAAAACACCAACAGTTTAAAAACTATAAAAGATATCAAAAAGCTGAGTGATACAGTAATAGCTAAACGTTTTGTCAACAGTTTAAACTGGAAATTGTGTCTCTAGCTGAAAGCATGGCAGACTTGTAAGCTTTTGAAATTGAAGAAGTTTAAAGTGGATTTAAAGATGTTCTTAATTGGAAACCATTCATTTTTATTTTGAAAAAAAGCTGAATTATTTGAATATTTTAAAAAATGTAAAAGCTTAGAATAATAGCTGAAGGTTTTGTCAACATTTGAAATTTCAAACATTGTCTCTCGTCAAGTATATGAAGAACCTGTAAACGTCTGAAGTTGAAGATAATTTGAAGATATCCCCATTGTGTCTCATTATAAAAACTAATAAAAAGCTTAATAATTCAAAAATTTGAAAGGTCAGAAATATGAAAAGTCATAGCCATTGTGTCCTTCAGTACAGATTGAAGAAAATAGAATAATAAAAAGTTTAATAAAGATTTGAAGAACAGTAGTTGAAACGCTTCAGCGTTCCAACTAATATCGCTTCAGCAGGTAGGTAGATAGACAGACCAGTAGGTATAAACAGGGAAGTAGATAGGTATACAGGTAAGTAGGTAGGTAGACAAACTTGAGGTACATAACATCAAATACTAATAGTTATTTTTATAAAATCTCGGGAATTAATCTGTTTTACACTAACGAGGGTTGGTGTACAGATGTCAAAGTGTTAATAAAACCATCCAGCCCTCACATAGAAACCCTCTTCATGGCCTGTAAAACGTTTTTGTCACCTCAGGAGTTTTCCTCATTAATTCTGGTCGGTGTTTCCATAAAGCAGCTTTGTCAGGTCAAGGAGGAGGCCGACCGGAGAGGGGACAGGATCCTGTATAACCAGGCCAGAAACACATTGAACCTGTTTCTTGATCACAGTCCGAACATCGTTTAAAATCTGAGCCCAGAAGGACTCTAAATATATGCTTCTAACAATCTATTTTACATTTTTAATGCAGTAGCAATTAAATGACAATGCACTAACCCTAACCTTTCTAAAATGATAAAATATCCTACCAATATAACCACTATCTTTCTTTTGGGTCAGAGTGCAGAACTGAAGCTAAGAGAGAGTAGCTTGTTTTCAATGAGACCTGGTCTGATCAACTAGTTTGGCCTTAAAGAAATCTCAGCAATCTGGTGACAAACTTGTCACAAACTGTGAAGTAGACAGATCCTTTTACACAATTTCCACATATTCATTTTGACAAAGTTATTTACGATTGTCCAGGAAACCTTTTCAAATGTCATGATAGCCCCAAACTTTGCAGGCTCCGATCATTGTTGATCAACATGTAGCTTTTTGAAAAAAAGAAATTAATCTAAAAAGTATGATGATTTAGAAAATGATCGGGGGGATAAGAAGTAATGCGGATTTGTTTCATGTGAGTGTTTTAGTTTCTAATCTCTCAGTAATACATTCATCCATCTGCCTGAGAAACAAGAAAACATTCTCTTTCCTGTGGTCACTAAACAGGATCCTAAACGTTGCTGTGTTTCCATTAGTAACCATGGGGACAGCAGAGCGTCCTCCCATGATGCATTGCGTGAGTGCTAATTGGCCTGTTGGTGAAGCTGGCTGGAGCCTCCAGAGCGTCTACGTGTCCACAGAATCCTCTGGAGTTCGACCTTGTGTTGCTTTCAGATGGAAATAGTTGCTGATGAAGCACCTCTGGGACTCATTACTGTCAAACGATACAGTAAACATGAGAGTCCCCTCCGTCCTCATGTCCACCACAACAACGGCGACAAACAGAGCTTTGACCTGCAAAGGACCTCTAGCTGCTTAATGTAATGTCTCACTGTTGTGGTCCTGGTGGTCTTGAGTTCCTTTAGTTCTGGCCTCTTGTCTCCTTCAGAGAGTAGAGTCAACAACCACACGCCTAAAACCCCCCACTCCATGAATGACCTCCACCTGGCAAACCAGCTGAACGAGTGCAACTGTCAGTTTGAAAGACAATGGGACAGTCCTGAACCCATCCCTCATGATCCCATCCCCCAGCTTCCCCTCCCCCAGCTCAGCATGGGGCCATACCTAACAACCACCCTTCTCAGCATCCAACTTACCGATGACAGGCCCAGTGCCCTGACATCAGTGGTCATTAAGTCTTGGGAGCACCTTGTCCTGACCCACCTCAAAAATGAGTCCATCCTCTGCTCCTCCATCAGCATCTGGTATGCTGCAGCCACTGCCAAGGACAAGGCAGACTGCTTCCTATTACCCTCTCAACAGAGTGGATCTGCAATCTGCCTACCCTTCATGACTTGTTTACCTCCAGGACACAAACTGTTGGAGTCCCTTCCTTCTGAAAAGAGGCTGCTCTTCATCAGGACCAAGACCCCACGCCACAACAACAGTTTCTTCCCATCAGCAATTGGGTTCATGAACTCCATCCATCCATCCATTTTCTGTCGCTTATCCGGGGTCGGGTCGCGGTGGCAGCACACCCAGCAGACCGACCCAGGCTTCCCTCTCACCCGCAACATTCTGCGGGACCCCGAGACGTTCCCAGGCCAGCCGAGAGATATAATCCCTCCAGAGTGTCTTGGGTCTTCCCCGGGGCCTCTTCCCAGTTGGACGTGCCTGAAAAACCTCTAATGGGAAGCGTCCAGGAGGCATCCGGATGAGATGCCCGAACCACCTCAGCTGACTCCTTACAATACGGAGGAGTAGCGGCTCGACTCCAAGCTCCCTCCTGATGTCCGAGCTCCTTTCCCTATCTCTAAGGCTGAGCCCGGCCACCCTACGGAGGAAGCTCATTTCGGCCGCTTGTATCCGCGACCTCGTTCTTTCGGTCATGACCCAGAGTTTGTGACCATAGGTGAGGGTTGGAACGTAGACCGACCAGTAAATGGAGAGCTTCGCCTTCCGACTCAGCTCCCTCTTCACCAAGACGGATCGGTACAGCGCCTGTTTTACTGCTGCAGACGCACCGATCCGCCTGTCCATCTCCCGCTCCACCTTACCCTCACTCGTGAACAAGACCCCGAGGTACTTGAACTCCTTCACTTGGGGCAGGCACTTTGTCCCCACCTGGAGGGAACAAGCCACCGGTTTCCGGCAGAGAACCATGGCCTCGGATTAGAGGTGCTAACTCATCCCTGCCGCTTCACACTCAGCTGCAAAACGCCCCAGCGAATGCTGGAGGTCACGGTCCGAGGAAGCAAACAGGACCACATCATCTGCAAACAGCAGAAAGGCGATCCCGAGGCCCCCGAACCGGATTTCCTCCGTCCCCCGGCTGCGCCTAGAAATCCTGTCCATGAAAGTCACAAACAGGACCGGTGATAAAGGGCAGCCCTGGCGGAGGCCAACACCCACTGGGAACGTGTCCGACTTAATACCGAAGATACGGACACAACTCCTACTGCTGGCGTACAGAGACCGGATAGCCCGTGCCAACGGATCCGGCACCCCGTACTCCCGCAGCACCCCCCACAAAAGCCCCCGAGGGACCCGGTCGAAAGCCTTCTCCAAGTCCACAAAGCACATGTAGACTGGTTGGGCAAACTCCCAAGATCTCTCCAGTAGTCTTGCTAGGGTAAAGAGCTGGTCCACTGTTCCACGACCGGGACAGAATCCGCACTGATCCTCTTGAATCCGAGCTTCGACAAGCGGTCGGAGTCTCCTTTCCAGCACCCTGGCAAAAGCTTTTCCCGGGAGGCTGAGCAGTGTGATACCACGATACTTCGAGCACACTCTCCGGTCCCCCTTCTTGAAGATGGGAACCACCACCCCGGTCTGCCGGTCCATGGGCACTGTTCCCGACCCGCATGCGACACTGAAAAGGTGTGTCAGCCAAGACAGCCCAGCAATGTCCAGCGCTTTCAGCATCTCAGGGCGGATTTCATCCACCCCCGGCGCCTTGCCACCAAGGAGCTCTTTATCTACCTTAGTGACATTTGCCAGGGATATGGGTGCACCCACCCCAAGGTCTTCAGGCGCTGCCCCCTCCCCAGGGGACATGTTAGCCGGGTTTAGGAGTTCCTCAAAGTGCTCTTTCCACCGTCCGACGATGTCCCCAGTCCGAGTCAGCAGTTCCTCTCCCCCGCTGAGAACAGCCTGTGGTAGACCCTGCTTTCCCTTCCTGATCTGTTGGATGGTTTGCCAGAACCTTTTTGAGGCCAACCGAAAGTCCTTCTCCATGGCCTCCCCGAACTCTTCCCATGCCCGAGTTTTAGCATCCGTGACCACCGCAGCTGCAGCCCTCTTGGCCTGCCGGTACCCGTCAGCTGCTCCAGGAGACCCCTGGGCCAACCAGGCCCAAAAGGCCTCCTTCTTCAGCTTGACGGCTTCCCTCATCCCCGGTGTCCACCACCGGGTTCTCGGGTTGCCGCCGCAGCACCGACGACCTTCCGACCACAGCTCCTGTTAGCCGTGTCCACAATAGAGGCTTTGAACAAGGTCCACTCGGATTCCACGTCCCCAACCTCCCTCTGGATGTGTGAGTTCTTCCGGAGTGGAAGACCTCCCGGCAGGATCCTCAGCCAGACGTTCCCAGTTCACCCTCACAACACGTTTGGGCTTGCCAGGTCTTTCCTGTCGTCTCCCACTCCATCTGATCCAACTCACCACCAAGTGGTGGTCAGTTGACAACTCTGCTCCTCTCTTCATCCGAGTGGCTGCAGTTAAGTTGATACGATTACAAAGTCGCTCATCGATCTTCGGCCTAAGGTTTTCTGGTACCAAGTACAGTTATGAACCACCTTATGCTCGAACATGGTGTTTGTTGTGGCCAAACCGTGGCTAGCACAGAAGTCCAACAACGGAACACCGTTCGGGTTCAGATCGGGCAAGCCGTTCCTCCCAATCACCCCCCGCCAGGTTCCACGTCCTTAGAGCTAATCCATGCTGCCGGCGATCGGCTCGCCCAGGTCCTCTGCCTGGCCAGCCGCCCGGTCTGCAATGCACCCAACCCCGATGATCCTCTCCGCGGGTGGTGAATCCAGGAAGTTAACTTTTAATTGTTTTTTTTGTTTCGCATATTTTATTGCATATGCATATTTTTTAAGATGTCTTAAAAGTAGAAGTGTTTATCATGCACATTCACTTTACCAAATTCCTTGTATGAGTAAGTTACTGGCAATAAACTGTTCTGATTCTAACTCTAAACTGTTCTGATTGGCTCATAACCAACAACAACCCACAGCACTTTAGGACACCGGTCTCCTGGTTGTATGTTTTGTATTATGTGAGTATGCACCTCCTCTTACATTTTTTGCATGAATTAAACATGAGTCTGAATTGGTCATAAGGACGTCACTCTGCTGCTGCAGGTGTCTTTAAGTCTGAAAGAAGCCAAAACAAAGTTCACATCAGAGAGATTCACAGCCGGACTGCAGATGGTAAAATCTCAAACTTACACAATGTCAATAAGGTTTTTTTGTCATTTCTGAACTGAGCGTTGTATTGACTTTGAAATGGTACGTTTGGGGTTGTTTGAAAATCATTCTGTCTATTTCAATGAGTGTGTTCTGTGCTGTCATGCCGAGCTCTGTTCATGTGTGTTTCATGATTCAGCTGCACATGGTGCCGAACAAGCAGACATTTAAAACAGACACCTTATAATACAGAAACTACTCAGAGAAACCTGTTGTTTTGTGTTCAGAAGAGTTACGATGATGAACTTCACACAGGTTCCTTATTTCACGCTTGCTGCCTACGTTGACTCTGGGCTCTTTAAATATGTATGTTTCATGATTATTATGTTTTTATATGTTGTAATTGTTTTTTCCAATGTGTTGCTCATTGTGGTTATCTGTGTGAACAGAAGCTTACATGAACCTATGTACCTGTTTCTGTGCAGCCTGTTTGTAAATGAACTGTTTGGTAGTACAGGGTTGTTTCCATTCCTTCTGGTTCAGATCCTCTCTGACATTCACACAGTTTCTCCTCCACTTTGTTTCCTGCAGATATTCTCTCTTTATACCTATTGCAGTATAGAATTTACTAACTTGGCCGTTATGTCTTATGACAGATATCTTGCTATCTGTTATCCTCTGCAATATAAGACACTTATGACCCAGAAAAAGATAGCCATACTCATTGCTCTAACATGGTTATACCCTTTCATTGCAATCACTGTTTTGTTGTCATTATCTGTCCCTTTACAGCTGTGTGGGAACGTCATTAACAAAGTTTATTGTGACAATTATTATGTTGTTAATCTGGCCTGTTATGACACAACAGTCAATAACATCTATGGACTGACTTACACAACTTCATTAATTTGTGCTGTTGTTTTAATCTTCTACTCGTACGTGAGGATTCTTAGAGTTTGTTTCTCTGGTTGTAAGCAGACCAGACAGAAAGCTGTCAGTACCTGCACACCTCACCTCGCTTCCCTGCTCAACTTCTCCTCTGGAGCTTGTTTTGAAATAATACAAAGCAGATTTAATATGAACGGTGTTCCCAACATTTTGCGTATTTTTTTATCCTTGTACTTTTTCATGTGCCCGCCGCTCTTCAACCCTTTAATGTACGGACTGAATCTTTCTAAAATACGTACTTCATGTAAAAATCTGATTTCAAATGTGAGCTTTTATTTTTAGCAGCCTACTGTATATAGACCAGTGTATTGTTCTGTGCAGTGTGTTTAAAGAACAAGTACATAAGTCAGACTGGTTTTGCTTTTGTTAACACAGACACGTGATGTCCTCAGTTTTAGAAACTGGAGGTTAAGACAGAGATCACATCTTTGTCACGCTGGTGAAGGCACATTTGTCACATTTCAAGGCACTACATGTGTGAGTCCTCCTGCTTTGTTCACTTTGCTTTTCCTGATTCCACCAGCTTAAGTCCATTAACAGGCCGATTGGTGGCCCGGGCACATTTGGGTCAAAGACCCAAATAACGTCAGCACATCTTTGTAGAAGTTCACCACTACACAGTACTGCTACCACTAGTAGTACTAGTACTACTTGCACCTCCATCTTTCCACAGTTGCAAGGACTCACAACACAGAGCAGAGACATGTGGGAGGACACTGGTTTCTTGAGAAGTCCTATGAATAACCTAAAATTCTGCATGTATCACATTTGGGTCTCTTCGGTCAACATTTACATCACAGGGATAATGTTGTGAAGCGGCTTCTCGTCTCAGTTCGTCTCGGCCTTTGTGATCAGGAAAATGAGGGCTGTGCCTCATGTGCTTGGTCTGGCTGCACTGGTCACAGGTCCTTCATCGGATTATTCCTTTAGTGCTACAAGGCTCCTTTCTATATCAAAAAGCCAAATAAAAGCATTTGTTTGTCATCTATTTATTCATATTTCCTTTTGGCGTAGCTTATCTTTCTTTATTTGTCATTTACAATGATATGACTGATTCTAAAATTCATATTGCTAAATTAAAAAAAGCCAAATAAAATATCTACATGTCCATTTCTTCCTAACTGCACAGCTCACAATACTGTCCAGTGTGCAAAGCATTATTTCTTCATCGTTTATTACAATATTATTTCAGTTGCTATTTAAACAGCACAGATCTGATACTAGGTTGAGGTGAACATCATGTTATTCAATTGTGCCTAAGATCAGCATTGTTAAACATACATGTCCAGTCAGCAAAAAAGCCTCTGATTCGTCAACACTCTGCCTAATGCATCATGGGATACATCTTGTCAGTAGGCTTATATCTAACAACTGAGAAGCTAACGACAACAATTCCTTTCAGCAAAGATAAATGGATAAATATCTACAGAAGACAAGGCAACAATTACGCAATCCGTCTGTCTTGCACTAATCATATTGGGTCTCTGTACACTGTGACAAACATTACCTGGTGGCATGGAGGCTCAGCTAACCTTTACCTACATACCAGAGACGCACTCCTTGCGCTTCGCTCTGCCAGATCAATTCCCATGGATCTCTGATTTCCAATGTGAGCTCCTAGTATTAGCAGCCTATTCTGTTTCAGGGCATCTCAAGCAAAGCAGAGTGTAACTTTATTATAGAAGACACATTTCAAGGCACTACATGTGTGAGTCCTCCTGCTTTGTTCACTTTGCTTTTCCTGCTTCCACCAGCTTCAGTCCATTAACAGGCCGATTGGTGGCCCGGGCACATTTGGGTCAAAGATAACGTCAGCACATCTTTGTAGAAGTTCACTACTACTACACAGTACTAAGACTACTAGTAGTACCAGTAATACTTGCACCTCCATCTCTACACAGTTGCAAGGATTTAAAACACACACTGGTCACAGGTCCTTCATCCTGTTATTCATTCAGGGCCACAAGGTTCCTTTTCTTCTGAGGTCACTTCCTGCGAATTTCTGTCAAGAAGCAAATAAACTAAACTAAATACAAATGTATACAAAAAACTGAACTGGAGAACATCAAAGGCATTTATTGCAATCAATTGCTGGATATCTTAAAGATATCTTTTATCGTTTAAAGATATCTTTAAAAAATTCAATATTTTTTTTACATATTTGTGTAGCTTTATTGTATGTATTCTTACCAGTAGCAGATCAAAACTACATCAGGTTTTGTTTTTTTTAAATAAAGTAATAACGTTAAAATTCAGTTAATTTAATTAAGTTCAACGTCTTTGTTTGGCCCTCCACAACGGTGCCAATGTCTCATGTGGCCCCTTGGGGAACTTAATTGCCCACCCCTGATTTAGGCTGACATGTTCTTCATGTCTCAGCCAAGTTTCAGACGACACAATAACCCAATGTGATCGTCTGATATTAATTAATTTACACATTTAATTATCCTGTTGTGTTGCACTGTTGCAAAAGTGGTGTTAACCTTTATGAGCTTATTTTTTATAACTCCTCTTTTGTTTGATTACATTAAATTAAGTAGCCGTGGAACAGACACAGAATGGATATCTGTCGTAAGACATAACGGCTAAGTTGAAATATTCAACAGCTCCACAAGAGTGAACACAGAAAAACTGCACGAAACAAAGTGTAGTGAGTGAGTTTAATTACACGTTGGGAGGCAGTTAGAGGGAATTTTCGCTCTCATCAGGAAACATTATAAATACCTGACTGATGCTTGCTTTCGCCCACGGGGTAGGTAGATTTGATTTTGTTCGTTTTGGGTTAAAAATGGTGGAAATAGTTGATTTTTGTGAGACTGGGGGGAGTTATTAGACAGGTGCACAAAAGAGCAGCTAATAAAAATAGCAAAGGAATATGACATGGTGGTAAGCGGCTGAAAGACACAGTGAGGAGTGTGTTGAAAGCACGGTTGTTGGAGATGGAGCTTCTTACAGGCGGTCAGGGCTCCGCCGTCTGGGTCAGCCAGTGGCCGAACGATTGAGCAGCAGAAGGAACCGCTGACGGTAAGGTGGACCTGGGTGGTTCTTTGCTACGCCAGCGGAAGAATCCTTTGACATTTTGGGTAACCTGCGATTATTGCCGAAATTCAACGAAAGGGACCGGAAATGTTTTTTTCTCTGTTCGAGCATGTGGTGGACGCAAGGAAGTGGCCTGAGTCAGCTCTCTTGTTAATGATTTAGTGAGCGCTGACCGGTCCGTCACAGGAGGCCTGTGAAGCATCGTTGGAGTTGAAGAGTACTGACTATGCGGTCGTCAAGACGGCGGTGTTGAGGGCTTACGAGTTGGTGCCTGAGGCGTATCGTCAGCGGTTTCGGTCGTGAAGAAAAGGAGATAAGCAAACCCACCTGGAGTTTGCCCGTGAGGTGACAGCTCTATTTGCACGCTGATGTTCGGCGTTTAAGGTGGAGAGTTTTGACGACCTATGTAACTTGATGGTGTTGCAGCAATTTAAGAATTCTACTACTGCGAAGGCGGCTGCAATAGCCGATGATTATGTTTTAACGCACCGGCGTGACATCGCGGAGTTCCAGGCTCATCAGTCCAGTTTGGGGGATGGCGTCGATGTCGGTGGGGTTATCCTTCTTTCCAACCGGATGTATCTCGGGAAAGTGGTCGTAGCATGCGTGGACCAGATAGAGTCTGCAGCTTTTGTCTTAAAGAAGGCCATTGGAGAGCAGAGTATTATGCTCTTAAGGCGAGACAGGGGCAGAATGGGGCTGCAGGCCAGGCAGAACCCACTTGTCTGGCCGTGACTATGCCCAGCAGGTCTACGGTGGGTGAACGGGGTCAGAGGCGGCAGCGAAAGACTTGGCTCGGCGAGGTTGATTCGTTTTGGCCTTTTGTGTCTGATGGCTGGGTCTCTCTGCTGGGAAGTGACGTGTCAGTGCCATTTAAGATACTGCGTGACACAGCGGCAGTTAGCTCCTTCATCCAGGCTTCAGTGTTGTCGTTCTCACAAGAGACACTGGGGGGTCGGTTCCAGTACTGGAGATCGGAACGAACGTGTTACAGGTCCCACTGCACACTATGAGGTTACAGCCTGGCCTGTTTCAGGGTAAAGTGAAGGTGGGCGTGCACTCGGCTCTACCAATTGAGGGGATCACGTTTATTTTGGTGAATGGGGTGGCGGGAGGGCGTGTTTGGGCTGACGTCCCACCGCCTCCAGCTGTGGTTTCCGCGGTTCTGCCCGGAAGATGGTGACCGGATGAAAATCAGTAAACTTCCCGGGGGTTTTTGCCACTTGCGGCGTAACAAACGCCAGGACGAAGTGCAACCTGGGTGGCAGTTTCATTGGGGACCCGAGTGTCCAGGTTGTGTCCCCGTTTACAGTCAGGGAGTCGGCGTCGACAAGGGTCAAGAGAAGAAAGAAAAGGAGGAAAAGGAAAAGATGACCGGGGTCAGTGTAGGATAGGTGGTGTTTATTTCTCAGTAGAGAGAAAAGAAAAGGACCAGCGTCAATTTAGGTTGATTTTGTTTTCCTCTGTAAGAAAAAAAAGCAAAATAAGTGTAGTTTGGTTTAGAAGGAAGGGGAAGGTGACCAGTGTCCAGTCCGAAATGTGCTTTCCTCTGTAAGAAAAAAAGGGGAAAGTAAGTTATTTCAGGTGTTTTCTCTGTGGGGTTAGAAGCAGTTGGAGGTATGTTGGTTGGTAGTTCTAGGGGTGGGAACCAGTTTCTATGGGGGTGGGGGGTGACGGCCCTCTAGGTTAGGCAGGGCCGTGTGTGTGTGTTTATATGTGTAGGTGTGCGGGTGTGTATGGGTGTGTCTTACAGGTGCGGGCCGGTCCTAATCACGGTGACTGGGATCAGCTGGCCAGAGTCGCCGGAGGGGATAAGAGTATCGTCTGCTCCAGCGTTTGGGGGCGGCTGAAACTCCGGGCGAGCACGTTACCTGCCATGTTACCTGAATAAAGTGTTTTGTATGTCGACTACAGCCCGCTTGTCTCCCTTCAGTGTTGCGACCCAACAGCCGCGACACTGTCATCTACTCACGCATATATTTCACAACTCTTTCGGTGTGAACACATCATGAGTAAACGTTTTATTTTCTGTTTCCATTGTACTTTTGATTTAGTCAGATTCAGTCCGTACATTAAAGGGTTGAAGAGCGGAGGGCAGATGAAAAAGTACAACGATACAAAAATACGCAAAATGTTGGGAACACCGTTCATATTAAATCTGCTCTGTAATATTTCAAAACAAGCCCCAAAGGAGAAGTTGAGCAGAGAAGCGAGGTGAGGTGTGCAGGTACTGACAGCTTTCTGTCTGGTCTGCTTACAACCAGAGAAACAAACTCTAAGAATCCTCACGTACGAGTAGAAGATTAAAAGAACAACAAAAACTAATGAAGTCGTGTAAGTCAGTCCATAGATGTTATTGACTGTCGTGTCATAACAGGCCAGATTAACAACATAATAATTGTCACAATAAACTTTGTTAATGACGTTCCCACACAGCTGTAAAGGGACAGATAATGACAACAAAACAGTGATTGCAATGAAAGGGTATAACCATGTTAGAGCAATGAGTACGGCTATCTTTTTCTGGGTCATAAGTGTGTTATATTGCAGAGGATAACAGATAGCAAGATATCTGTCATAAGACATAACGGCCAAGTTAGTAAATTCTATACTGCCATAGGTATAAAGAGAGAATATCTGCAGGAAACAAAGTGGAGGAGAAACCGTGTGAATGTCAGAGAGGATCTGAACCAGAAGGAATGGAAACAACCCTGTACTACCATACAGTTCATTTACAAACAGACTGCAGAGAAACAGGTACATAGGTTCATGTAAGCTTCTGTTCACACAGATAACCACAATGAGCAACACATTGGAAAAAACAATTACAACATATAAAAACATAATAATCATGAAACATACATATTTAAAGAGCCCAGAGTCAACGTAGGCAGCAAGCGTGAAATAAGGAACCTGTGTGAAGTTCATCATCGTAACTCTTCTGAACACAAAACAACAGGTTTCTCTGAGTAGTTTCTGTATTATAAGGTGTCTGTTTTAAATGTCTGCTTGTTCGGCACCATGTGCAGCTGAAACATGAAACACACATGAACAGAGCTCGGCATGACAGCACAGAACACACTCATTAAAATAGACAGAATGATTTTCAAACAACCCCAAACGTACCATTTCAAAGTCAATACAACGCTCAGTTCAGAAATGACAAAAAAACCTTATTGACATTGTGTAAGTTTGAGATTTTACCATCTGCAGTCCGGCTGTGAATCTCTCTGATGTGAACTTTGTTTTGACTTCTTTCAGACTTAAAGACACCTGCAGCAGCAGAGTGACGTCCTTATGACCAATTCAGACTCATGTTTAATTCATGCAAAAAATGTAAGAGGAGGTGCATACTCACATAATACAAAACATACAACCAGGAGACCAATTAGCCAATTAGAACCGTTTATTGCCAATAACTTACACATACAAGGAATTTGGTAAAGTGAATGTGCATAACAATAAACACTTCTACTTTAAGACATCTTAAAAAATATACATATGCAATAAAATATGGGAAACAAAAAAAATGATTAAAAGTTGATGAACCCAATTGCCGATGGGAAGAAAGTGTTGTTGTGGCGTGGGGTCTTGGTCCTGATGAAGAGCAGCCTCTTTTCAGAAGGAAGGGACTCCAACAGTTTGTGTCCTGAAGGCAAACAAGTCATGGAAGGTAGGCAGATTGCAGATCCACTCTGCTGAGAGGATAACAGGAGGCAGTCTGCCTTGTCCTTGGCAGTGGCTGCAGCATACCAGATGCTGATGGAGGAGCAGAGGATGGACTCACTTTTGAGGTGGGTCAGGACAAGGTGCTCCCAAGACTTAATGACCACTGATGTCAGGGCACTGGGCCTGTCATCGGTAAGTTGGATGCTGAGAAGGGTGGTTGTTAGGCATGAGCCCATGCTGAGCTGGGGGATGGGATCATGGGGGATGGGATCATGGGGGATGGGTTCAGGACTGTCCCATTGTCTTTCAAACTGACAGTTGCACTCGTTCAGCTGTTTTGCCAGGTGGAGGTCATTCATGGAGTGGGGGGGTTTAGGCCTGTGGTTGGTGATCTGTCGGAGACTCTCCATAAAGAAGCAAAGTCACTTTCTGAGAGCTGCTGTTGCAGTTTCTCAAAGTGTGGCCGTTTAACATCTCTCACCGCCTTGCTAAATTTGTATTTTGAGTCCTTGTCCCCATTCCTAAACGCTTGTTCCTTCATCAACCAGAAGTGATATAGGAAGTCTTATTCTCCTCTACTCTTTGAAGGAGGCAAGAGTCATTTGGACCGAGGGATAAGAGTTAGGGTTGCGGAGGCATACACTCTTACGAGGGTTATTTTGACAACGGGCTGCATATATACAAATATACACTCACATACACACACACTCGTAAACAGGTTATTTTGACCCAGAGGACCGCGGAAGGATGTGGACATAAAGTCTTGGTCATTTTAACGCTGTGTTTCGGGGGATGTTGACCTGTACGCAGGTCATTTTGGCCCGAGGACAACGGGAGGGTTTGATTTTACTTCAGTTTACTTAATTTCCCTTTGGTTTAATTGGAGGAATCCTCAACTTCTTTAGTTTATTTTATGAGATGTCTAATTCACTTTAATTTACCTATTTGACTTGTGGTTGTTGCAGTTTCTCAGAGTACAGTTATTTAACATTTCTCACCGCCTTGCTAGTGTTAGCGCACACTCCACATACTGGGCTCAGGACGTCGCCTCGTTACCTCCATTCACAAAGCCTTGAAAGTTAGTGAAGTCAGGATTATAATTGCACAAACATTTACACTTTTTGGGTGTTTGGCAGCACTTTAATCCTAATTTTTGTGTTTTAAATACTTCTCTATAATTTTCGCTACAGACTTGAGGCTGGCTGAGTTTCTTCTTCTGCTTATTGGAGCTTGTTATACAACTGACTGATGCATTACTGCCACCAAGTGGTGGGAAGCTATAGTGTAACTGTGTCTTGTGGATAACAGTAATATCTCTGATGTCTCTGAGCAGTCTGACACAAAACATATGATGTTTCTGTTTCTCACACCAGGAAAAAATGAAGAAAGAAACATTCTTGGCAGCTGTGTGCAAAATCCACATTGAGTGGACAAGCTCGTTTCACTGCATGAGTAAAGGTAAGCGCACCTTTGACGAGAACATCCAATAATTCAACGGAAGTTAAAAGAGAAGTTGGAAGTAAATTCGCTGGAGTTGTGTGCCTGATGTTTATCAGCTCATCTCTGGTGCAGGAGCCTACGGGTATCACAGCAGAAAATGTAATTTACAACCAAAATAACGCACACCAACAGCGAGACAGCCATCTTAGTATATTATGCCATGTTAGCACAAAATGAACTGAAATGTTACATGAAGTATTGTACATTGTTGAAATACTAGAAACAGTAACGTCGGTGTATATATTGTTGACCTGTAAGTGAAAAGAGATTTTAGTTCAGAAAAGTAAAAGATACGTTGGAGGTCATTCAGAATAGGTGTGTCCATTACATAGTCTGTTCAAAAGAGAGCACTGACCATTTTTATCTTTTTCTAAACTTTCCATGAGTATGTATATACGTATAAAGGTTTATATACAACATAAATATTTGTTGTGTTTGACTAAACAGATTTGTTTCTTGTTGAGCCTATGCTGAAGCCTGTTTGCCACAGTACTTGATGCTTCCCTACAAAGTTCAGTGTTGTGTTTTCTGTATGAACATCTGAACTGCTTCCAGAACTGAAGGAGCTCAAGTAAAGACCACCAGGACCACAACAGTGAGACATCACATCAAGCAGCTAGAGGTCCTTTGCAGGTCAAAGCTCTGTTTGTCGTCATTGTTGTGGTGGACATGAGGACGGAGGGGACTCTCATGATTACTGTATCGTTTAACAGTAATGAGTCCCAGGGGTGCTTCATCAGCAACTATTTCCATCTGAAAGCAACACAAGGTCGAACTCCAGAGGATTCTGTGGACACGTAGACGCTCTGGAGGCTCCAGCCAGCTTCACCAACAGGCCAATTAGCCTGTTGGAATGCAATGCATCATGGGAGGACACTCCACTGTGGTGTGCTATACTTACTAATGGAAACACAGCAGCGTTTAGGATCTTGTGAAACTGAAGCACTCACATGAAACAAATCCTATTTACTTCTTACTCTCAATCATTTTCTAAATCATTATAATTTTTAGATTTACTTGTTTCAAAAAGCCATATGCCAGTAATGTTTTCAAAAATAAGGAATTTACCTTGGCATTGTCTTTTATTTGTTATTGCATAAAAAATGTAAAATAGCTTGTGAGAAGCATGTATTTAGAGTCAGTCATATTTAGAGGCTCAGATTCTAAACGTTAGTAGGACTGTGATCCAGAACCAGGTGCAGTGTGTTTCTGGCTGGTTGTTCAGGATCCTGTCCCCTCTCCTGTCGGCCTCCTCCTTGACCTGACAAAGCTGCCTGATTTTTACATTAAACCAGGGTTTATTGTTGCTGGACGGTTGTGTGGACGGTTTTAGTCGGCACACGTTTTCACAAAAAGAAACTGTACAATGTAGCTCAAGCTTTGCCTCGATGATCCATCCCCTCATAGTCTTGACCACAGACTTTGCCAGATTTTAGCTTCTCGATGGACATTGGGAGAAAGAGCAAAGCAATAGGTGTCCTTTATCACAGTGTTTTTAGTGCTCTAGTGTGTTTTTGTTCCTTGTGCTACACTTAATACACTTTCTGTATTTTGGCAGTTCTTTGCTCATTGAATAAATAAAAATCAAATGTTTCTCAGTTTTGCTCCAGTCATTGTCATGGTGCACAGATACCTATTGATGTTCACATAAAATCAAATTATTAAGTTTGTTTTAAATTAAATATTTATTTGACTATCAACACAACTAAACTACATAACAGAAAAAAATAGATAAATAAACCAAATGAATGAAGAGTATGACAGAGAGTACAGCAAATAACAATGAACCACAAATAAATGAAAATGTGAGCAGGAAAAATTAGTGAATCATATAATGTCCGGTTGCGCAGCTCTCGTTCTGCTGCATCTGTTTGTTTGTTTGTGTTTGATATCCTATTGTCTGCTTACGGCTTTGTTTACAAGTACATAACAATATCTCAATATGTCTGTCTTGTTCTGATCATACGTGCCAAACATTACCTGTTATCATGGAGGCTCAGCCGCCCTTTACCGATACCAGAGACGCACTCCGAGCGCTTCGCTCTGCCGGCTCCGCCCGACGGTGTGAGGCTGCAACGAAATGTCTGTATGAGTTTGTGAGTTTCACGGACAGGATATCTAGGCCAAACCAAGGGGTGGAGAACGTCAGGTTTGTGGGTCGAGGGATCACCTCTGTGCTGTTTACAAATTATGTGGTCCTGTTTGCGTCGTTCACTAGTGAGGGTAAGTTCGACCGAGAGTTTGACAGGCAGATCGGTGCGGCTGCAGCAGTAAATCAGCTGCTGCATCGGTCCGTCTTAAGGCTGATTTATACTCCGGTTTTACGCAAGCACGCAAGACACGCTTGCCGACTTTGCGTGGTCAAATCGGCCATTTTGCGTGCTTGCGTGCGTCACCCCAAATTTCTGACCGTCAAAGCTACGCAAGCCGTACGCAGCCCGGAAGGCTGTGATTGGTCCGCTAACCACGTCCTTTCTGAGTCTCTCATTTCCGGTTTCACAGCATAATACCTCTGTTTTTAAAAGCAACAGCAGAAACAGGAACAATGGATCCTGTTGAAGAACGTTTGGCTGAAGAGGTCCACAAATATGAGCATTTATAAAACCATCTGACGGAGTATCAGGACACAAAGATGGAGGTGAATTCCTGGAGGGAGATATCGGTGAACGTCGGTGTGCAGGGCCACTCTTAAACGGTCATTGCGCCACCTACTGTTCTGGCGTATGGAAAATGCAGGGGAACTAAAAATCAAAACGAGTTCGTCAATCCGACTACGTGGCCAGCCGGAATTGGAGTTGCAGAAGTATAATTCACCCTTTAGTGAAGAGGGAGCTGAGCTGGAAGTAAAAGCTCTCAATTTACTGGACGGTCTACGTTCCAACCCTCACCTATGGTCACAAACTCTGGGTCATGACGCAAAGAACAAAGTTATGGATACAAGCAGCTAGGTTCAGCTTTAGAGACAGGTTTATACACATGCTTATCTGATGATTATCAAAGAAATGTAATGTATCACGGTATCTAATTTCTTTAGGTACCAGTCTGCCATACCCATCAAACGACTCATAGGATCATGTTCCACTGTGTTTCAATTGGCGGCAATTGGCATTACCGAGTGAAATGATAGGGATCATGAGGTCACGCCTTGTAAAGGGACCTTGAAGTAACATCTACCTTTAAGCCCCTTATTGAGTCCGAGCAACTGACATAGTCAGTCCGACAGGACCCTATTGAAACTGTTAGGTGTCTTATTATTATTACGCCAAGATTTTTATTTTATTCTTCCACATTGGACACCGTTAAAAAAAAAAAAAAGAAATTTGGTCATACTCCAAAAGTCACCAAATTTTGCACGCGTCAGGACTGGTGAAAATAGACGTATGAAATTTGAGTAAAAAAATGGTTTTCTAGCGCCCCCTAGAAGTTGGACTAGCGATGCCCCTCGCCCAGATTGTCCGATTGACTTGAAAAAATGCACACACGTCCAGCTCCACCTGCTCTACAAAAAAACCTCTCAGACCCATAAAGTCCGCCTACCAAAATTTTCAGCCATTTTGAATTTTGTGAAAAAAAAGTTTTTCCAGTTTGATCCTCGAACACTTGGTCCGATTCATACCAAACTTCTGTGCATCATGAATGGATTTGTATCTTCAAGACTGCGTTGAAAGATTTTGAATATCTCATTGTGTCTAGGAGAATCAGACCAATTAACCTTTTGGGGGCGTGGCCTATTAATCAGTCGTGCGATTCTAACATTAGGGGGTGCTACAGTAATTTGGGCAATTTGCGTTTTTTGGCGCAAATTGTCTCCTACAATTTTTATCCGATCGACTTCAAATCTCTTCAAGGATGATTTGAAGACTATGAATTGTGTGACGTGGACTCAAAGACACACCCGTTTGGTGCCTTCGCTATGTGATAGAAACCTGTTGTAACTCCAATGCACATCATGCAATCAGCCTGAAACTCCTCATAGATGATGCCGGTCCAGGCCTGAGTACATGTACATGAAGACATGTTGTCAGAGCGCCACCTACAATCAAAATTAAATATGCATATATATATATATATATATATATATATGTATATATATATATATATATATATATATATATATATGTATATATGTATATATATATGTATATATATATATATGTATATATATATATATATATATATATATATATGTATATATATATATATATATATATATATATATATATGTATATATATATATATATATATATATGTATATATATATATATATATATATATATGTATATATATATATATATATATATATATATGTATATATATATATATATATATATATGTATATATATATATATATATATATATATATATATGTATATATATATATATATATATATATGTGTATATATATATATATATATATATATATATATATATATATATATATATATATAATAAATTAAAGCTGCAAGCAGCTGTGAGCGGGTCCTCGCTCCATTCGGCACGTCGGAGGGCGCCGAGCGCGTCCGGCCGAGAACGTGCACCAGGTGGGTGTATGTTCTCGGCCGGATGAGCCGGCGACCCGTGGGCGTCCCCGACGTGCCGGATGGAGCGAGGACCCGCTCACAGCTGCTTGCAGCTTTAATTTTTTTTCATGTTTTATTTTTAAAGAGTATCATTTCTTTGACTTGTTTACTTGCATCCAAACATTGCATTTAGATGTTATTGGGTGAGATTTGAGGTATTTGTCTTTGACATGTTTCCCTCACAATCACCAATCAGTAATAATCAGTGTTCTGTGATAATGACGTCAGTCTGCTGCTGTGGGCGTCTCTCCTGTCCAGGAAAGTTGAAAAAGAAACAGAAGCAGTCTTTCAGCTCAGTTAGGAAGGACTCAATGACTTCAACAAGTGAACTCACACACAGTCATGAACTATGGTCTGTAATTTCTAACCTGAGCTTAATACTGATTTTCAATGATAGAATGATGATTTTTAGTTTATTTTTTTCTGTAACGTAGAATGAACACAGTTTTGTGTTAATGCTGCAGATGGTTCATTTAGACAAAGTTTAAATAGTACAAATGGTACATCTTGTACAAGTTGTAATTATTCTGTGAACCAAAAGGAGGATCATGATGAACTCTACAAAGTATTCATACTTCATACTGTCACCCTACTTTGATGTTGGGCTGTTTAAATACTTATGGTTCATGATCATTATGTGTTTTTATGTTGTAATTGTTGGTTCCAATGTGTTGCTCATTGTGGTTATTTGTGTGAACAGAAGCTTACATGAACCTATGTACCTGTTTCTGTGCAGTCTGTTTGTAAATGAACTGTTTGGTAGTACAGGGTTGTTTCCATTCCTTCTGGTTCAGATCCTCTCTGACATTCACACAATTTATGTTCCACTTTGTTTCCTGCAGATTATCCTTGTGTGCATATACGGCAGTGTAGAATTTACTAACTTGGCCGTTATGTCTTATGACAGATTTCTGGCTATCTGTTATCCTCTACAATATAACACACTTATGACCCAGAAAAAGATAGCCATACTCATTGCTCTAACATGGTTATACCCTTTCATTGCAATCCCTGTTTTGTTGTCTTTAACAGTTCCTTTACAGCTGTGTGGGAACGTCATTAACAAAGTTTATTGTGACAATTACGTTGTTGTCAAACTGGCCTGTTATGACACAACAGTCAATAACGTCTATGGACTCACATACGCTTCTACAATAATTTGTGTTTTTATTTTCATAGTTTACTCGTACGTGAGGATTCTTAGAGTTTGTTTCTCTGGTTCTAAGCAGACCAGACAGAAAGCTGTCAGTACCTGCACACCTCACCTCGCTTCTCTGTTGAACTTTTCTTTTGGGTGTTTCTTTGAATTAGTACAAAACAGATTGGATGTGAAAAATGTACCTGTTATAGTGCGCATCTTGTTATCGTTATACTGGCTGACATGTCCACCGCTCTTCAATCCCATATTGTATGGACTGAATTTAACCAAAGTTCGCATTGTGTGTAAAAGGCTTGTTTTTGGTTATTTGTAAGAACCTGACTTCATGAACCACATAACGCCTCAAATGCTTTGACATGTAATGAACAGAATGAAGATTGACATTTTGACAAGAGAAGTTCCAGCGTCAATGTCTTTGTATTCATTAAATGTCACTATTATCTATTTTGTTGTGCCTTCTGGCCTAGAAGGTCTGTTTGTTTATGAAATATTCCCATTAGTCTGCACCGTAGTGGAGACTATTCTTCCTGGGGTCCAGGTTATTTAAGTCACTCTAAGTGTTTAAACTTAATCAAACTGTATTTGTTTATGTTAATACATACTTTGATTTATGTTTTTTATTGAATATACAAATTAATTAGAAACCTTCTTGTGATGGGATCACAGCATCCACAGTGTCAAATCATTCCTGGGTTGTGAAGTGGTCTTCACCTTTTGTCTTGATTCACACACAGTATCACAAGAGGAAAACAGGCTGCTGGAAACATTTGTCAGTGACATTAAACAAAACATTCACATCTTTCTTTTTGCCAGAAATAACAACTAAGAGCATTAAAAGGATTATAACCCTGGTTCTATGAGTGTCTACAGATAACCATGGGGTTGGGCAATTCACTCCAAAACATCATAATATCAATTTATATTAATCAATATATTGAACATGTGTTTTGATATTCATTATGAATCATGATACAGAAAAAAAATATTCATTAAAAAATAAAATAAAAGAATACTACATTTTAGTAGAGTGAAGTGGATTTAGGCATTCAAGAGTTGAACTGAAGTGAATTATGATAAACTGATGTTAAGTTAAATAAAGTAATGTAAAGTGATGTCAAGTGAAGTGAAATGAAGTAAAGTAAGTTTAAGTGAAGTAAAGGTCAGTAAGTTAAGTACATTGGATTGGATTAGAGTTCTCAAATTTAACTTTAGGAGTTTAAGTTAAAGTAAAATGTAGTAAAAATAGATGGAGCATCGTTAAGAGTAATAGTTTAACAGGAGGTCTAAAGTGAAGTAAAGTAAAGCGAAGTGAATTATTGCGTAATTTTGTGTATTGAAGTAAAGTGAAGTGAGTTTGACTTCTTTAAGATAACTGGAATCCAAATGGATTGAACTAAAGTAAAGTGAACTAGGGTTGAATTAAGTTCAGTTTAATAGAGTTTAATAAGAGTCTTAGTTCAACTATAGTAAAAGAAAGTCAACTGAAGTAAAGTCAAGTAAAGTTAGTTAAAATAAGGTAAATTAAAGTGAATTAGACATCTCATAAAATAAACTAAAGAAGTTGAGGATTCCTCAAATTAAACCAAAGGGAAATTAAGTAAACTGAAGTAAAGTAAAACCCTCCCGTTGTCCTCGGGCCAAAATGACCTGCGTACAGGTCAACATCCCCCGAAACACAGCGTTAAAATGACCAAGACTTTATGTCCACATCCTTCCGCGGTCCTCTGAGTCAAAATAACCTGTTTACGAGTGTGTGTGTATGTGAGTGTATATTTGTATATATGCAGCCCGTTGTCAAAATAACCCTCGTAAGAGTGTATGCCTCCGCAACCCTAACTCTTATCCCTCGGTCCAAATGACTCTTGCCTCCTTCAAAGAGTAGAGGAGAATAAGACTTCCGCTCACTTCTAGTTGATGAAGGAACAAGCGTTTAGGAATGGGGACAAGGACTCAAAATACAAATTTAGCAAGGCGGTGAGAGATGTTAAACGGCCACACTTTGAGAAACTGCAACAGCAGCTCTCAGCAAGTGACTTTGCTTCTTTATGGAGAGTCTCCGACAGATCACCAACCACAGGCCTAAACCCCCCCACTCCATGAATGACCTCCACCTGGCAAAACAGCTGAACGAGTGCAACTGTCAGTTTGAAAGACAATGGGACAGTCCTGAACCCATCCCCCATGATCCCATCCCCCATGATCCCATCCCCCAGCTCAGTATGGGCTCATGCCTAACAACCACCCTTCTCAGCATCCAACTTACCGATGACAGGCCCAGTGCCCTGACATCAGTGGTCATTAAGTCTTGGGAGCACCTTGTCCTGACCCACCTCAAAAGTGAGTCCATCCTCTGCTCCTCCATCAGCATCTGGTATGCTGCAGCCACTGCCAAGGACAAGGCAGACTGCCTCCTGTTATCCTCTCAGCAGAGTGGATCTGCAATCTGCCTACCTTCCATGACTTGTTTGCCTTCAGGACACAAACTGTTGGAGTCCTTTCCTTTTGAAAGGAGGCTGCTCTTCATCAGGACCAAGACCCCACGCCACAACAACACTTTCTTCCCATCGACAATTGGGTTCATCAACAAAGCCGGGACCCACACTGACTGACATATTTTCTCTAATAATACACACTTGACACTTTAATAATCAGTATTAAGAAACCGTTCATTTGCCAGGAATGTTTTCACAAACAAAGAATTTTCCTTGGCGGAGACATTAGACGGAACAAACAACAATCAACAGACCATGACAATGTGTATTACATTAAGTATAAGGTAAAGATAAAGTGCTCAGACAACAAATAACGTTAAAGTGCTTAAGTGTATGTTAAAGTGACATGTATGTTTAAATAAATGTGTAGGGAAGTTACCAGTAAGAGGAAGAAATAGTCCTGAGGGTGGCAGTCAGTCGGTGGAGGACCCGGGCTCTATTGATCAGCCTGACTACCGACGGGGAAAAACTGTCAGTGTGGCATGGTCCTGTTGGACCTCAGTCTCCTGCCAGAAGGAAGGGACTTTAACAGGTTGTGTCCAGGGGTAAGAGGGGTCAGAGAACATCTTCCTTGCCCGCTTCAGAGTCCTGGAATCGATCCAAATCTTGGAGGGATGGCAGATTACAGCCAATCCCCTCTCAGCACAGCAGATGATGCGCTGCAGCCTGGCCTTATCCTTGGCAGTGGCTGCAGTGTGCCAGACTGGGATGAAGGAGTAGAGGATGGACTCAATGACGGATATGCACCATCACTTTCTTTGGCAGGTTGAATTTCTGCCTCAGGAAGAACATGAATGAAAATGAATGAAATGAAAAGTACTTTATTAATCTCCAAGGAGAATTTTTTTTGTCAGAGTAGCAGCATCCCAGACCTACAGACATCCAATGAAGTAAACAAACTAAGCTAAACACACAAATCAAATCAAATAAATAACAGGAACAGGGATAACAGATATATACAGAAATGAGAAATAAATATATTTATGTGAGCAAATGAAATCGAATGAGATGAATATATACATACATATATACATACCCATACATATATACACACATATACACCTATATACACATATACCTGTGGTCTACACACATACATATATACACATGCATAGAAACACATACATAACAAATAACTATATGTAACATATATCTAATAATGTATATACATGAGTGGTATTTATATATGTGTACAGTGAAAATGAAAAATTAGTCCCCAGATCTGGACTCGAGGGATTTATTGTATAGTCTTATTGCCGTAGGTAGGAATGCTTTCCTGTAGCGGTCCTTGTGGCAGCGGAGCGTGATGAGTCTTTTTGAAAAAGTGCTCCGCTGACCCTGCAGGAGCTGGTGGAGAGGGTGGTGCGGGTGGTCCAATATGGACAATAGTTTCTTTAGTGTCCTCCTCTCCACCACCTGTTCCAGATGCTCCTGCTTACAGCCGATGATGGAGCCGGCTTTCTTAACCAGCTTGTTAAGTCTGTTGGTGTCACCGGCTCCAATGCTGCTCCCCCAGCAAACAATGGAGAAGTACAAGACGCTGGCCACAACCGACTGATAGAACAACTCCAGCATCTTGCTGCACACGTTGAAGGATCGAAGCTTCCTCAGGAAAAAGAATCGACTCATCCCCTTCTTGTAGGCAGCGTTGATGTTGGCCTTCCAGTTCAGTCGGCTGTCGATGGAGACACCCAGGTACTTGTACTCCTCCACCATGTCCACGTCCACTCCCAGGACGCTCAGAGGTCTCGGAGCTGTTGTCTTCCTCCTGAAGTCCACCACCATCTCTCTGGTCTTGCTCACGTTCAGAAGCAGGTGATCCTCGCCGGCCCACTCCACAAAGTCACTCACCACTGCCCTGTACTCCTCCTCCCGTCCATCCCTAATACACCCATCCTCTGCTGGGCCTTCTTAGTGATGGAGCTGATGTTCCCACTTAAGGTCCTGCGTAAGTATGAAGCGCAGGAAGAGGAAGGACTGCACAGCCTCAACGGGAGAGTTATGCAAGGTGAGAGGGGCGGGTGGAGCTGCCCTCTTCCTGTAATCCACAACCATCTCCACAGTCTTCTGAGCGTCCAAGTTGTTCTGGCTGCACCAGGTCACCAGGTGGTCAGTCTCCCACCTGTAGGCGGACTCACCCTCGCCGGAGATCAGTCCGATGAGGGTGGTGTCGTCCACAAACTTCAGGAGCTTGACGGACTGGTGACTGGAGGTGCAGCTGTTGGTGTACAGTGAGAAGAGCAGAGGGGAAAGAACGCAGCCTTGGGGGGAACCGGTGCTGGTGGTCCTGGAGCCAGAGACGTGTTTCACCAGCTTCACGTGCTGCTTCCTGTCAGACAGGAAGTCTTGCAGGTGGAACGTGCAGCTGGCACTTTAGGACACCGGTCTCCAGGTTGTATGTTCTGCATAGTGTGACCATGCACCTCCTCCTACATGTTTTGCATGAATTAAACATGAGTCTGAATTGGTCATAAGGACGTCACTCTGCTGCTGCAGGTGTCTTTAAGTCTGAAAGAAGTCAAAACAAAGTTCACATCAGAGAGATTCACAGCCGGACTGCAGATGGTAAAATCTCAAACTTACACAATGTCAAAGAGGTTTTTTGTCATTTCTGAACTGAGCGTTGTATTGACTTTGAAATGGTACGTTTGGGGTTGTTTGAAAATCATTCTGTCTATTTTAATGAGTGTGTTCTGTGCTGTCATGCCGAGCTCTGTTCATGTGTGTTTCATGATTCAGCTGCACATGGTGCCGAACAAGCAGACATTTAAAACAGACACCTTATAATACAGAAACTACTCAGAGAAACCTGTTGTTTTGTGTTCAGAAGAGTTACGATGATGAACTTCACACAGGTTCCTTATTTCACGCTTGCTGCCTACGTTGACTCTGGGCTCTTTAAATATGTATGTTTCATGATTATTATGTTTTTATATGTTGTAATTGTTTTTTCCAATGTGTTGCTCATTGTGGTTATCTGTGTGAACAGAAGCTTACATGAACCTATGTACCTGTTTCTCTGCAGCCTGTTTGTAAATGAACTGTTTGGTAGTACAGGGTTGTTTCCATTCCTTCTGGTTCAGATCCTCTCTGACATTCACACGGTTTCTCCTCCATTTTGTTTCCTGCAGATATATTGTGTGTATACATACGGCAATATAGAATTGGTAAACTTAGCCGTGATGTCTTATGACAGATATCTTGCTATCTGTTTACCTCTACAATATAACACACTTATGACCTATGAGAAAGTTGCCACTCTTATTGCTGTAATGTGGTTGCTCATATTTCTTGAGAATGGTTGCACTCTGATTCTGATAGTCCCTTTGCAGCTGTGTGGAAACATAATTAACAAAGTGTACTGTGATAATTACTCTGTTGTCAAACTGGCCTGTTATGACACATCAGTTAATAACGTCTATGGACTCTTTGTTAGTGCCTTCGCCATCTTTTGTCCTTTAATACTAATCTTCTACTCGTACATGAGGATTCTTAGAGTTTGTTTCTCTGGTTGTAAGCAGACCAGACAGAAAGCTGTCAGTACCTGCACACCTCACCTCGCTTCCCTGATCAACTTCTCCTTTGGGGCTTGTTTTGAAATAATACAGAGCAGATTTAATATGAACGGTGTTCCCAACATTTTGCGTATTTTTGTATCGTTGTATTTTCTCACGTGCCCGCCGCTCTTCAACCCTTTAATGTACGGACTGAATCTGTCTAAAATACGTGTTTCCTGTAAAAATCTGATTTCCAATGTGAGCTCCTAGTATTAGCAGCCTATTCTGTTTCAGGGCATCTCAAGCAAAGCAGAGTGTAACTTTATTAAAGAAGACACATTTCAAGGCACTACATGTGTGAGTCCTCCTGCTTTGTTCACTTTGCTTTTCCTGCTTCCACCAGCTTCAGTCCATTAACAGGCCGATTGGTGGCCCGGGCACATTTGGGTCAAAGATAACGTCAGCACATCTTTGTAGAAGTTCACTACTACTACACAGTACTAAGACTACTAGTAGTACCAGTAATACTTGCACCTCCATCTCTACACAGTTGCAAGGATTTAAAACACACACTGGTCACAGGTCCTTCATCCTGTTATTCATTCAGGGCCACAAGGTTCCTTTTCTTCTGAGGTCACTTCCTGCGAATTTCTGTCAAGAAGCCAGAAAAATAAATTCATTCCTCATATAACTATTCATATTTCATATTTATGAAACGATCGACTTATTCCAATCAGATCCTCTCTCATGATACCTGTCAGCTGTCCTTCACATCTCCACCTCATTCAACCAGACTGAACTGAAAAACATGAAAAACACGTATTGCTTTTGTATAAAGTGAATTACTTGTTTGTCTTTAACAAACATCATAAACAACATTAACAAAGGTACGGTTTAAACGTATCTTAAAAAAATATTTATTTTTACATATTTTCATATCTTTATTGTTGCTGCTACTGGTATTTTTACCAGTCGCAGCTCAAAACTACATAATGAATCTAAAAATAATAAAGCAGTAACATTAAAATTCAGTTAATTTAATTAAGTTCAACGTCTTTGTTTGGCCCTCCACAACGGTGCCAATGTCTCATGTGGCCCCTTGGGGAACTTAATTGCCCACCCCTGATTTAGGCTGACATGTTCTTCATGTCTCAGCCAAGTTTCAGACGACACAATAACCCAATGTGATCGTCTGATATTAATTAATTTACACATCTAATTATCCTGTTGTGTTGCACTTTTGCAAAAGTGGTGTTAACCTTCATGAGCAATTTTCTATAAGTCCTCTTTTGTTTGATTTCATTAAATAATGTAGCCGTGGAACAGTTATCTACGAAGCCCACATTGTATGCTGGACACCAGCATACAATGTGGGCTTCCTGCATGAGCTCATGTCATGATGACTTCCTGTATGAGCATCATGATGACTTCCTGTTTGATCATTCATTTGCGAGACCTTCTGGAGCCGTACATTGAATGGCACAGTTGAATGTTGTCTCTCTCACACACTGTACACACATACTATCTACACTGCGGGTGTCAAACATACGGCCCGAGGCCGGATCCGGCCCGCCAGAGGGTCCAGTCCGGCCCGCCAGGGTGTTCAATCAAACATTTTTTTTTTTTAAAGTACAAAATGAGTAGAGCTGGGATTCAAACCTCTGATCCTCTGCTTATAAGACAGACATGCAAACCATTGATCCACAGTTGCAATTTATGTCATCACTGATACTGTATTAGAAGTCGTTAAACATGGATCACGTCACAAAGTGAGGGAACCTGCAGAGGAGAGCAGGCAGATAACCAGAGGGCTGACGTCTGAATGTTTGGTCTTTATGTTTCTACGTAATTGTTGAAAGACCTTAAAATAGAGTTTATCATCTAAAAACCTTCACCTATGATTTAAACATAGAGAAACATTGTTGTTATTTATGTGTTATTATGCTGTGATTTTACTAGTCCGGCCCACTTGACATCAAAATGGGCAGCGTGTGGCCCCTTCACTAACTCTCTCCACACATACTCTCTCACAGATGGAATCACAGCCTTGAGCTTTTTAGCAAGTGGTACATGTTCACACACAATTTATTTAAATTTTATTTTCACTGCTTCAATTTCTGATCATGAACAATACATACATACTGATCCGCCCATACACACATCCTAGTTATGTGGTGATCTACACACACATACATGAATATAACATATATAGTACATGACATGCGCATACTGTACATATATCCTCATAAGTATATATTAATTTGTATACTACTACCAGCAGGCACATTTAAATACATATAGTTTAGTTAGTATTTTGTTTATTATACGAGAATATTTATTTGTATCACAGATCTACATTAAAATAAACAGTGTGCATGAAGTAATTCATCTATGAAAACATGTTTCAACCCAACAATGTAATATTAATAGTCTGCATTTGATATCAGACTTTTACATATGACCCTTATTTTAGACAGATTCAGGCCGTACAGTAAAGGGTTGAAGAGCGGTGGGCAAGTGAGAAAATATAACGATAGAAAGATTCTTAATGCATTAGGTAAACGGCTCATATCAAACCTACTCTGCAACACCTCAAAGCAAGCACCAACAGAAAAGTTCAGCAGGGAGGCCAGGTGAGGTGTGCAGGTACTCACAGCTTTTTGTCGGGTCTGCTTAGAACCAGAGAAACAAACTAGAATAATTTTCATGTAAGTGTAAAAGATTAAAAGTAAAGAGCCAAAGATTGTGCTAAAAGTGGCAATGAGTCCATATACGTTAATAACTTTGGTGTCAGAGCAGGACAGCTTCACAACAGAGTAGTTGTCACAGTAAACTTTGTCAACGATGTTCCCACACAGCCGCAGAGGAGAAGTCATAGACAGCAAAACAACCATTGCAAAACAAGGAAATAACCACGTTAAGACAATAAGAAAGGAAATCTTACAATATGTCATACGAGTGTTATATTGCAGAGGATAACAGATAGCAAGATATCTGTCATAAGACATTACAGCTAAGTTTAAATATTCTACAGCTCCATATGAGTGAACACAGAATATCTGCAGGAAACAAAGTGGAGGAGAAACCGTGTGAATGTCAGAGAGGATCTGAACCAGAAGGAATGGAAACAACCCTGTACTACCAAACAGTTCATTTACAAACAGACTGCAGAGAAACAGGTACATAGGTTCATGTAAGCTTCTGTTCACACAGATAACCACAATGAGCAACACATTGCCAAAAATAATTAACATATACAAAGACAAAATAACCATAAAACATACGTATTTAAAACCCCCAGTGTCAAAGTAGGCAGCGAGTGTGAAATAAGGAACCTGTGTGAAGTTCATCATCATGCTTAAACATTACTATTCTCATCAAAAAATATCCTTGTTACTCATTTGCTGGAATGTCAGCAGTTTAAATTCAGGCTGGGTTGCACAATGTGCAACCTAAACACCCCGCACATGTGACCAGAGGTCATTGTCATGAAAATAGTTTTAGAAAACACCCCCAACTCTACCATTGTGTTCAATGCTATGCTCAGGTTACAAATTACAAGTAAAACATCTGCTGTGTGGGAATTAGGGCATTGACCTTTTATCCTGCCGGAGTCATACAGCGAGTCCCTTTGAGCCGACTGGAAACCATTAAAACCTTTTATACTTTCAGACAGAGGACACCCAAAGCAAACTAATTACCTCCGTGTAAAAGGCCACTCATTGGCCAAGAAAGTGGGCACAGAGTCTGTCACAGGGCTGACATACAGAGACAAGCGGCCATTCAAACTTAGAACAACGAGCTATTAATGAGTCACTTCTTCTTTAAACCTAACCTAGTGGATGGGAACTGAACTACAGCATAGGGTAAACCAAACGAAAAAGAGAAAATGCTGACTCCACAAAACAAAGACTACGGTCAGCTTGTGAAATCAGTCCCAGAAATCTGTGCCGTGTTACTAAAATCATAAGGAATCATAATGTAGAACTCCCACCTTGGTGGATGGGTTTGTCCCAGTGATCCAGTTCTCCTGATAGTTTTTCATTGAGGTTCTGGATTGGTTAGACGAAAGACCTAGGGATATTGGGAAGGGACAAGAGGGATAACATACTATACCATCTGGCCTGGGATCACCGAAGGATGCCCCTGGAAGAACTAGCCTCTTGTCACCACAACCTTGATGGATGGATGGAGATGATCAGGATAATAGAATAGTCTGATACCCACTGAGGTCTGTAGGGTCTCTAGATTGATATCATTTTCTCTCAGAGGTTCTCAGGCTTCAGGTTCTCCAGAAGTTGTATGGCAGTGCAGAAGCAGGCCAAGTAAACTAAGACTATTCAGAACACAGAATTGATCTTTACATGGCCCAGATGACTGTGGCACTGCAAAGGAAGGGAAACATTACATCAGTCTCCAAACGCCCTTTGTTTCAGAAACTACTTGGTGAGACCTGAAGACTAGCTGTAGAGGTCTGAGACTAGCTGTAGAGTTCTAAGACTAGCTGTAGATGCATATAGACTAGCCATAGAGGCATATAGACTAGCTGTAGAGGTCTGGGACTAGCTGTAGAGGTCTAAGACTAGCTGTAGATGCATATAGACTAGCCGTAGAGGTCTAAGACTAGCTGTAGAGTTCTAAGACTAGCTGTAGATGCATATAGACTAGCCGTAGAGGCATATAGACTAGCTGTAGAGGTCTGGGACTAGCTGTAGAGGTCTAAGACTAGCTGTAGATGCATATAGACTAGCCATAGAGGTCTAAGACTAGCTGTAGAGTTCTAAGACTAGCTGTAGAGGCATATAGACTAGCTGTAGATGCATATATACTAGCTGTAGAGGCATATAGACTAGCTGTAGAGGCATATAGGCTAGCTGTAGATGCATATAGACTAGCTGTAGAGGTCTGACACTAGCTGTAGAGTTCTAAGACTAGCCGTAGAGGCATATAGACTAGCTGTAGAGGTCTGGGACTAGCTGTAGAGGTCTAAGACTAGCTGTAGATGCATATAGACTAGCTGTAGAGGCATATAGACTAGCTATAGAGGCATATAGGCTAGCTGTAGATGCATATAGACTAGCTGTAGAGGTCTAAGACTAGCTGTAGAGTTCTAAGACTAGCTGTAGATGCATATAGACTAGCTGTAGATGCATATAGACTAGCTATAGAGGCATAAAGGCTAGCTGTAGATGCATATAGACTAGCTGTAGAGGCATATAGGCTAGCTGTAGATGCATATAGACTAGCTGTAGAGGTCTGAGACTAGCTGTAGATGCATATAGACTAGCTGTAGATGCATATAGACTAGCTATAGAGGCATATAGGCTAGCTGTAGATGCATATAGACTAGCTGTAGAGGTCTAAGACTAGCTGTAGATGCATATAGACTAGCTGTAGAGGCATATAGACTAGCTGTAGATGCATATAGACTAGCTGTAGAGGCATATAGACTAGCTGTAGAGGCATATAGACTAGCTATAGAGGCATAAAGGCTAGCTGTAGATGCATATAGACTAGCTGTAGATGCATATAGACTAGCTGTAGAGGCATATAGACTAGCTGTAGAATCAAAAAGACTAGCTGTAGATTCATATAGACTAGCTGTAGAAGCATATAGACTAGCTGTAGAGGCATATGGACTAGCTGTAGAGGCATATAGACTAGCTGTAGAGGTCTGGGACTAGCTGTAGAGGTCTAAGACTAGCTGTAGATGCATATAGACTAGCCATAGAGGTCTAAGACTAGCTGTAGAGTTCTAAGACTAGCTGTAGAGGCATATAGACTAGCTGTAGATGCATATATACTAGCTGTAGAGGCGTATAGACTAGCTGTAGAGGCATATAGGCTAGCTGTAGATGCATATAGACTAGCTGTAGAGGTCTGACACTAGCTGTAGAGTTCTAAGACTAGCTGTAGATGCATATAGACTAGCCGTAGAGGCATATAGACTAGCTGTAGAGGTCTGGGACTAGCTGTAGAGGTCTAAGACTAGCTGTAGATGCATATAGACTAGCTGTAGAGGTCTGAGACTAGCTGTAGAGGCATATAGACTAGCTGTAGAGGCATATAGACTAGCTGTAGAGGCATATAGACTAGCTATAGAGGCATATAGGCTAGCTGTAGATGCATATAGACTAGCTGTAGATGCATATAGACTAGCTGTAGAGGTCTGAGACTAGCTGTAGATGCATATAGACTAGCTGTAGATGCATATAGACTAGCTGTAGAGGCATATAGACTAGCTGTAGAATCAAAAAGACTAGCTGTAGATTCATATAGACTAGCTGTAGAAGCATATAGACTAGCTGTAGAGGCATATGGACTAGCTGTAGAGGCATATAGACTAGCTGTAGAGGTCTGGGACTAGCTGTAGAGGTCTAAGACTAGCTGTAGAGGCATATAGACTAGCTGTAGATGCATATATACTAGCTGTAGAGGCATATAGACTAGCTGTAGAGGCATATAGGCTAGCTGTAGATGCATATAGACTAGCTGTAGAGGTCTGACACTAGCTGTAGAGTTCTAAGACTAGCTGTAGATGCATATAGACTAGCCGTAGAGGCATATAGACTAGCTGTAGAGGTCTGGGACTAGCTGTAGAGGTCTAAGACTAGCTGTAGATGCATATAGACTAGCTGTAGAGGCATATAGACTAGCTATAGAGGCATATAGGCTAGCTGTAGATGCATATAGACTAGCTGTAGAGGTCTAAGACTAGCTGTAGAGTTCTAAGACTAGCTGTAGATGCATATAGACTAGCTGTAGAGGCATATAGACTAGCTGTAGATGCATATAGACTAGCTGTAGAGGCATATAGACTAGCTGTAGAGGCATAAAGGCTAGCTGTAGATGCATATAGACTAGCTGTAGAGGCATATAGGCTAGCTGTAGATGCATATAGACTAGCTGTAGAGGTCTGAGACTAGCTGTAGAGGCATATAGACTAGCTGTAGAGGCATATAGACTAGCTGTAGAGGCATATAGACTAGCTATAGAGGCATATAGGCTAGCTGTAGATGCATATAGACTAGCTGTAGAGGTCTGAGACTAGCTGTAGATGCATATAGACTAGCTGTAGATGCATATAGACTAGCTGTAGAGGCATATAGACTAGCTGTAGAATCAAAAAGACTAGCTGTAGATTCATATAGACTAGCTGTAGAAGCATATAGACTAGCTGTAGAGGCATATGGACTAGCTGTAGAGGCATATAGACTAGCTGTAGAAGCATATAGACTAGCTGTAGATGCATATAGACTTCCTGTAGAGGCATATAGACTTGCTGTAGAGGCATATAGACTCGCTGTAGATGCATATAGACTAGCTGTATATGCATATAGACTAGCTGTAGAAGCATATAGACTAGCTGTAGATGCATATAGACTAGCTGTAGAGGTCTGAGACTAGCTGTAGAGGCATATAGACTAGCTATAGAGGCATATAGGCTAGCTGTAGATGCATATAGACTAGCTGTAGAGGCATATAGACTAGCTGTAGAAGCATATAGACTAGCTGTAGAGGCATATAGACTTGCTGTAGAGGCATATAGACTTGCTGTAGAGGCATATAGACTCGCTGTAGAGGCATATAGACTAGCTGTAGATGCATATAGACTAGCTGTAGATGCATATAGACTAGCTGTAGAGGCATATAGACTAGCTGTAGAGGCATATAGACTAGCTGTAGAAGCATATAGACTAGCTGTAGAGGCATATAGACTAGCTATAGAGGCATATAGGCTAGCTGTAGATGCATATAGACTAGCTGTAGAGGCATATAGACTAGCTGTAGAAGCATATAGACTAGCTGTAGAGGCATATAGACTTGCTGTAGAGGCATATAGACTTGCTGTAGAGGCATATAGACTCGCTGTAGAGGCATATAGACTAGCTATAGATGCATATAGACTAGCTGTAGATGCATATAGACTAGCTGTACAAGCATATAGACTAGCTGTAGAGGCATATAGACTAGCTATGGAGGCATATAGGCTAGCTGTAGATGCATATAGACTAGCTGTAGAGGTCTGAGACTAGCTGTAGAGGCATATAGACTAGCTGTAGAGGTCTGAGACTAGCTGTAGAGGCATATAGACTAGCTATAGAGGCATATAGGCTAGCTGTAGAGGCATATAGACTAGCTGTAGGCGCTACAGTGGCCATGACAACATCAGTGTATCTCGGGTCACACCCGAGTTCCTTGCTGTCCTCAGTTTACATCAACATTGTACCTGAATGTGTCATCTGACATTCATTGTTCGTACTTGTTTACTTGTTCAGAATATGTCAGTATGTATTAGCTTGTATATGTAACATCATCCAGGACTGGACATGGCCTCTGCCGGCCGCCACAGTCCACTGTGCCGGTGGGGAGGAGTTCACATCGTAGAAGGTCGTTCTCTCCAAAGAATGAAAGGAGGACTACTCGCCCTCCTCATAGCAGACCTGGAGGCAACTGCTTGGTTTAAGATAAAATAGTCCTTTATTAGTCCCTCCGTGGGGAAAATTATGGGATTACAGTAGCCCTCACAGAAGTAGAGATAAGTATTAGAAATAAACAATATAAATAAACAGTAAGGACTTTGCATTTGCTAAATAAACTAATAAATGGGTATTTTTTATTTCTTCTCCTTGTGCACTGCCTTGGTTCATCATCACAGGGTGGAGTGAGTTGGTGGTCGAAGGAAAACAATTGAAATGGGGCGGCAGGTAATTACCTTCTCAGGAATCAGGGGACAATGAACTAATGACCTGTTACGGAAAAACCTACTGATGACCGCTCAGGCCTGAAGGGCCTAAAATACTACATGTACTACTGCACAACTTGACTTGCAACCCTGACCCACCTATATATATATATATATATATATATATATACATATATATATATATATACATATATATATATATATATATATATATATATATATATACATATATATATATATATATATATATATACATATATATATATATATATATACATATATATATATATATATATATATACATATATATATATATATACATATATATATACATATATATATATATATATACATATATATATATATATATACATATATATATATATATACATATATATATATATATACATATATATATATATATATATATATATATATATATATATATATATATATATATATATATATATATATATATATACATACATATATAGGTGGGTTAGGATTTATGTGTTGTGTGTTGGACGAGAGGTTACAAAGGGTCATATGATAAGGTTTTGTTTGTTCCAAAGAGAAAGAAAACACAAATAAAAGCAATATTAAACAGTTTATTAGATGGAACTTGTTTTCTTTCAAAGTGTATAAGATTCACATAAACTGCACTTTACAAATGTTTCTTCTATTAAATATAATCAAGTCCTTTTTTCATCTGACAGAGTGACGCCAGCTGCTTTCACAAACTGTCAATCACGATTATTGACATTACAATCTAAACGTTCCCTTTATTTGTAAAGGCAAAACTGTTTCAACAACTCACAATAGGTCATGTTTTTGTTGTAACTCATAGCTTTAGCAAGTTAGTGTTTATAAAGCACAACAGATTTAAATAAAAGCTGAAATCTGCGAGATAATCGTAAGTGATCTACATTCAATGAAAAATCAGATTTCTACATAGGATACGAATGTTCGACATATTCAGCCCATACAGTAACGGGTTTAGGAGCGGTTGACATGTAAGCCAGTACAGCGATAAAAAGATGCGCACAAAATTAGGCACATTTTTCATATCAAATCTGCTCTGTACTATTTCAAAGAAAGCTCCACATGAGAAGTTAAGAAGAGAAGCGAGGTGAGGTGTGCAGGTACTGACAGCTTTCTGTCTGGTCTGCTTACAACCTGAGAAACAAACTCTAAGAATCCTCACGTACGAGTAAAAGATTAGAGATACAGGACAAGCGATTGTGAGACAAGTAGCAAAGAGTCCGTAGATGTTGCTCGCTGTCGAGTCAGAACAGGCCAGTTTGATAATAGAGTAGTTGTCACAGTACACTTTGTTAATGCTGTTCCCACACAGCTGGACAGAGCTACTCAACATGACTGAAACGAAACATAAAACAGAACCATAAGACCATACAACAGCAAGAAGTAATGTAACCTTGTTAAATGTCATGCGGGTGTTATATTGCAGAGGATAACAGATGGCAAGGTATCGGTCATAAGACATCACGGCTAAGTTGAAAAACTCTACACACACATACGAATACACACAGAATATCTGCAGGAAACAAAATGGAGGAAAAACCGTGTGAATGTCAAAGAGGATCTGAACCAGAAGGAATGGAAACAACCCTGTACTACCAAACAGTTCATTTACAAACAGACTGCACAGAAACAGGTACATAGGTTCATGTAAGCTTCTGTTCACACAGATAACCACAATGAGCAACACATTGGAAAAAACTATTACAACATATAAAAACATAATGATCATGAAACACAAGTATTTAAACAGCCTGGTATCAATGTAAGCAGCAAGTGTGAAATAAGAAACGTGCGTGTAGTTCATCATGATCCTCCTCACAGCAACAGAATTCAGTGTAATATCATTCCCTTTGTTAAAGTCGATAAAAGGTTGAGAATTGAAACAATAAACACAGTTATTAATGACCCTGAGTGAATCCTAACCTGCTTTGTCAGAGTCCCTGCTAACTGGGCTTCTGCTTCTGCTCCTTTTAACGTCGTCCAGTCCGACAACGCCCACAGGGCCGACATATTCATCACCACGGGACCCAAGCAGACTCCACTGTGAGGGGAAATTATGCTGACCTCCTGTTCACAAGTTTACAACACAGCTCAGAAAAAAGACTGAAAGGAAAACACAATTTATTTTCTACATTCATGTATGTTTTCACTTTGAGTTGTTACTCATAAAGAGCACTTGCACCATGTACACTGAACAAGTGACATAAACTTCCCTCATTAGGTGTCAGGACTTTCACCTCATCTCTATAAAGGCAGATCCTGGATGAACTGCCTTGATCTGTTATTATATTGTTTAAATGCACTCAACTTAACATAAGAACTTAGTCTCTGTGCGGTATACCGGTTTAAGTGTTCCATACGGTCTGAATTTTTCACATATCGTCATACTGGTGCACGGACCAAAATGTTTAGCCATTTTGAATTTTGAGAAAAACATGTTCTCCCAGTTTTATCCCAGAACGCTTTGTCCGATTCATACCAAACTCTCTTTTAATCATGAATGGAGTTGTATCTTCAGGACTGCATTGAAAGATTTTGAATATGTCATTGCGTTGAGGAAAATCAGACCAATTAATCTCTTAGGGGCGTGTCCTATTTTTAAATACTCATAACATTAAAACTATATAGACCAATGACTCCACACTTCTTGTGTATGTACACATTGCATCCCTTAACATGCAATAAATTAGTTGTCAAATTCTAACATTAGGGGGCGCTACAGTAATTCGGGCAATTTGCGATTTTTGGTGCATTTGTCATTTTTCGCCTTTTTTTGCTTTTCTTCTAAATGTATCTCCTCCTACAATTTTTATCTGATCGACTCCAATTCTGGTCAGGGATGATATAAAGACCTGTGAGAGTATGAATTGTGCTTTGTTCGTGTCAAAGACACACCCATTTTGTGCGTTCGCTATGTGATAGAAACCTGTTGTAACTCCAATGCACATCATGCAATCAGCCTGAAACTCCTCATGGATGATGCCGGTCCAGGCCTGAGTACATGTACATGAAGACATGTTGTCAGAGCGCCACCTACAGGCAAAATTAGATGAAAAATTAAATATACCTATATATATATATATATATATATATATATATATATATATATATATATATATACATATATATATATATACACACAGAATATCTGCAGGTATATATATATATATATATATATATATATATATATATATATATATATATATATATATATATAATACATACATACATACATACATACATATATATATATACACACATACACACACATATCACGTCCGGCCGAGAACATACGCCCACCTGGCGCGCACGTTTCTCGGCCGGACGTACTCGGCCACTCTCCGGCGCCCTCCGACGTGCCGGATGGAGCGAGGACCCGCTCACAGCTGCTTGCAGCTTTAATTTTTTTTCATGTTTTATTTTTAAAGAGTATCATTTCTTTGACTTGTTTACTTGCATCCAAACATTGCATTTAGATGTTATTGGGTGAGATTTGAGGTATTTGTCTTTGACATGTTTCCCTCACAATCACCAATCAGTAATAATCAGTGTTCTGTGATAATGACGTCAGTCTGCTGCTGTGGGCGTCTCTCCTGTCCAGGAAAGTTGAAAAAGAAACAGAAGCAGTCTTTCAGCTCAGTTAGGAAGGACTCAATGACTTCAGCAAGTGAACTCACACACAGTCATGAACTATGGTCTGTAATTTCTAACCTGAGCTTAATACTGATTTTCAATGATAGAATAATGATTTTTAGTTGTTTTTTTCTGTAACGTAGAATGAACACAGTTTTGTGTTAATGATGCAGATGGTTCATTTATACAAAGTTTAAATAGTACAAATGGTACATCTTGTACAAGTTGTAATTATTCTGTGAACCAAAAGGAGGATCATGATGAACTCTACAAAGTATTCATACTTCATACTGTCACCCTACTTTGATGTTGGGCTGTTTAAATACTTATGGTTCATGATCATTATGTGTTTTTATGTTGTAATTGTTGGTTCCAATGTGTTGCTCATTGTGGTTATCTGTGTGAACAGAAGCTTACATGAACCTATGTACCTGTTTCTGTGCAGCCTGTTTGTAAATGAACTGTTTGGTAGTACAGGGTTGTTTCCATTCCTTCTGGTTCAGATCCTCTCTGACATTCACACGGTTTCTCCTCCACTTTGTTTCCTGCAGATGTTCTGTGTGTACACTTATAGCAGTGTAGAATTTACTAACTTGGCCGTTATGTCTTATGACAGATATCTTGCTATCTGTTATCCTCTGCAATATAACACACTTATGACCCAGAAAAAGATAGCCATACTCATTGCTCTAATATGGTTATACCCTTTCATTGCAATCCCTGTTTTGATATCATTAACAGCCTCTTTACAGCTGTGTGGGAACATCATTAACAAATTTTTTTGTAATAACTATCATGTTGTCAAACTGGCCTGTTATGACACGACAGTCAATAACATCTATGGACTGGCTTACACTTCTACATTAATTTCTGTTTTTATATTGATAGTTTACTCGTACGTGAGGATTCTTAGAGTTTGTTTCTCTGGTTCTCAGCAGACCAGACAGAAAGCTGTCAGTACCTGCACACCTCACCTCGCTTCTCTGTTGAACTTTTCTTTTGCGTGTTTCTTTGAAATAATACAAAGCAGATTTTATTTGAAAAATGTACCTTTAATAGTGCTCATCTTGTTAACGTTATACTGGCTGACACCACCGCTCTTCAATCCCATATTGTATGGACTGAATTTAACCAAAGTTCGCATTGTGTGTAAAAGGCTTGTTTTTGGTTATTTGTAAGCACCTGACTTCATGAACCACATAATGCCTCAAATGCTTTGACATGTAATGAACAGAATGAAGATTGACATTTTGACAAGAGAAGTCCCAGCATCAATGATTTTGTATTCATTAAATGTCACTATTATCTATTTTGGTGTGCCTTCTGGCCTAGGTCTTGAATGTAAATATTACTCATTCTGAAAATAAATAAAGATTAAAACACTTGTTTGAATCTTTTGATCTTCTTTAAGTCACTCAGAGTCTCTACAATTAATCAAACTATACGTGTTTATCTTAAAACATACTTTGATTTGTGGTTTTTATTGATTATAAAAAACAATAATGGTCAAGCATTCCTTGAATCACCTGGAAATGGAAAGGATCCACATCTCAAGCTTGATTTAAAGTATTTAATGACCATGAAAAAAATGTAATTCATGCCAATACGGAGAAAGGCTTTAAAAAAGAAGATGGAGTAATTCCTGGACTCACGTGGGTTACAAGAAAAACATGTTTTAATGACTTGTTGACACAACACTGGATTATGGTTTACACAAGAGGACTCTCTTAAGGGAACAGTTGGTTTCAACTCACTAGAAGATAGCTTTCTAAAAGGTCATCAGGGTGGCATTTGCACGTCTCCAGGCCGTTATACCCGGGAGTAAAGTTTGACTCCTAAAGAAGCTCACTTTCCTTTACTCCGCTCAGCTTGACTTTACTTTTTGATACTTTAATTTACTTTACTTACAAAACTCCTCAAGATGTTTGTTTCACTTCATCTTACTTAACTTTAGTTCAATTTCGTTTAACTCAAGGAACTCCTCAAATCCACTTTACTCCAATTTACTTTCCTTAGCTTTAATTTATTTCACTTTACTTTGAGTTAGTTCCCTTTACCCAAACCCCAGAAATCTCAAAGATGTCTATTTTACTTCATACCACTTTTCTTTTTTTTTGGTTTAGACCATCAGCTAAACTCTGACTCTTAAAGATGCTCTCTTGACTTCACTATTATTGACTTAACATTATTTTATTTTAATGAGAGAACTCCCAAAGATGTTACCTTTTCTTCATCTTACTTTACTTTAGTTCACTTCAGGGCTAATGAAGATGTCAACTACACTCCCAAAGATGTACACGTTCCTTTCCTTCAATTTATGATTATTTGATTTAAAAAGAACATTGTGTGTTTAATAATAATTGATATTAAAAATATTAAAACATAATATGTGTAACATACATTTTATTGTTTTTTATAAATGTCCTGTTTGGTAGTTCAGTAATTTATTTGTTTAAATACATATTTTTTTCCAAAGAACTTGATAATTTAATTTGGGTGTAAATTAACTATTAAGTCACTGTACACCATGACAAATCCTGAATCCTAACATTGATCTGCTGTCCAGTCATGACTGCTTTGGAAGTGAGATGAAGGTCTGACTCTTTAACCGTCTGAGCCGTCTCCAGAACCCGATTCTACGTTGGTGCCCATGCCGTGCTCAACCCCTGCTCCCCATGTCCTGTTGGCGCCTGGGTCGTTTCCTATCCCCGCTAACCCACCCATGGACTGCTGGGACGTCTCTTGTTTATTTATAAATGTCCTGTTTAGTAGTTCAGTTATGTAGTTAATCAAATACATATTTTTTTTCCAAAGATCTTAATCATTTAATCTGTGTGTAAATTCCCTAATAGGTCACTGTACACCATGACAAGAACTCAGAGCAACCCTAAGATTTAGATGCTCCACTTCTCCATTAGGCAGAGGCCATTTCGTCATTGTTCCTTGTTGATGAACCCGACTGTAGCTGGAAAGAAACCGTTTTTGTGATGTGAGGTTTTTGTCCTTATGGACCACATCCTCTTGCCAGAAGGCAGGGACTCAAATAGTTTGTGCCCAGGGTGAGAGGTCAGCTAAAATCTGTTTTGCCTGCTTCAGAGTCCTGGAGGCAAATTATGAAGTGAAGGAAGATTTCAGCCACACACCTTCTGAGCAAAGCGAACGATAGCCTGCAGTTTGTCCTTGTCCTTGGCAGTGGCCACAGCATACTAGAGGCTGATGGAGGAGGTGAAGATGACCTCAATGATGGCACTGTAGAAGTGCACCATCATAGTCTTTGCTGGTTCTTCAGCTGCCTCAGGAAGAACATCCTCTGCTGGGCCTTCTTTGTGATGGAGCTGATGCTCCCACTTGAGGCCCTGGGTTATAGTGGAACCCAGGAAACAGAAGAGACGTGTTTTCCCAGCTTCACATGCTGCTTCCTGTCAGACAGGAAGTCAGTGATCAATGTGCAGCAAAGAAGGGGTGATGGTATTGAAGGCAGAGCTGAAGTCTACAAACAGGATCCTGGTGTAGGTTTCTGATGAGTCCAGATGCTGAAGGATGAAGTGGAGGGCCATGTTGACAGCGTCGTCTACAGACCTGTTGGCTCTGTAGTCAAACTGCAGGGGATCCAGCAGGGGGTCAGTGAGGGTTTTGAGGTAGGCAAGGACTTCATGACCACAGAGGCAAGGGGGACGTGCTTATAGTCATTGAGTCCTATGATCCTTGTTTTATTGGGAAAGGGGATGGTGGAGGCCTTGAAACCGGCTGGAATGTGGCATGTCTCCAGAGAGGTGTTACAGTTGGCTGTGAACACCGGAGAAACCTGGTCAGCACAATGCTTCAAGGCACATAGTGGTCCCAGTGGTTATTTGCACTTTCGTGGAGATTGTGGCTTGTTGATATATTTAGCCTTTTTCCCCTATACAATAACAGAGATACTATTTTCAGATGAACTTAAATGATTCATTGGCATTTGCACTGCACATTAAATGACATATCTTTAGACATATTGTGATTGTTGCCAATATATCACTTTATATTGGCTTGTAACTACTTTATGTCTTCATAAAATCTTATCTAATGTGAATAATTATGCATATTGTTAAGAAGCATTATGAATAGCTATTAGTGCTTATAACTAATCTAATCTATCTTTGATGCTTTATAGACATTAGTGTCATAGACATTGTTACCAGAACAAGTTGTATTTGGTTTATGTTCATTGAAATATTTGTACATCTATTAACAACAAAGTAATTTAAAATTATTTACATGCTTGTAAGAGATTAGGACAATATGTAAAATCAACACACATGCAAATTAAAAAGGCAATACAAGGGTTTCAAAGACTCCTTCACATTAATAATGTTATTGTCGGATTGGTCCAGCTGTCTACAATGTACAACACCTTTACATTGGTCACTTTATTCAAATAGATGTTCAGCACAGAACTTTATACACAATGCATTTCTAATACCACTTCTACCACAGTGAAAGCCACAACTGCACAATTTCTACAATTGTAAAAAAACTACAAATGATTTTCTGAATTTGCTGCCTTGTGTGAAAAATATAAGTCACAATTGATCTTGCATCTCAAGATGCATGCTTTTTGCATACTCAAGAAATTACAAACTTGAAGATGTGCCACTCAAAGATTCAGACATTTTTTAAGAATTATTTTTTCCACCCAGATTCTAAAGGCCGACAGGCTACTGACAAAGCATTTTCACATGATTGAAGCTGAGGAAATGAACTACATGGCTGTCAACTATAGCTTACATTTTACCAAAGACAATACTTTTACATATGATGCGGATTTTTGTCAAATTCAATCCGTACATTAAAGGGTTGAAGAGCGGTTGGCAAGTGAGAAAGTATAGAGATAAAAAGATGCGCAATATAATGGGTGCTCTGCTCATATCAAACCTGCCCTGTGCAATTTCAAAGAAACACCCAAAGGAGAAGTTGAGCACGGAAGCGAGGTGAGGTGTGCAGGTACTGACAGCTTTCTGTCTGGTCTGCTTAGAACCAGAGAAACAAACTCTAAGAATCCTCACGTAGGTGTAAAAGATTAGTATTGCGAGACCAACTAATACAATGAAAGTGTACATAAGTCCATAGATGTTGTTGACTGTCGTGTCATAACAGGCCAGTTTCACAATAGAATAGTTGTCGCAGAACAATCTGTCAATAATGTTCCCACACAGCTGTAACGATGCACTCAAAGCTATCACGACGACTATATGAAGAACAGGGATGAACCATGTTACAGCAATAAGCAAGGTAACCTTATTAAATGGCATACGAGTGTTATATTGTAGAGGATAACAGATCGCAAGATATCTGTCATAAGACATGATGGCTAAGTTATAAAACTGTACATTTGCATAAGTGTACAAACAGAATATCTGCAGGAAACAAAATGGAGGAGAAACCGTGTGAATGTCAGAGAGGATCTGAACCAGAAGGAATGGAAACAACCCTGTACTACCAAACAGTTCATTTACAAACAGACTGCAGAGAAACAGGTACATAGGTTCATGTAAGCTTCTGTTCATACAGATAACCACAATAAGCAACACATTGGAACCAACAATTACAACATAAAAACCCATAATAATGATGAACCATAAGTATTTAAACAGCCCAAGATCAAAGTAGGCATTAAAAGTGAAATATGAAACCTGTGTGGAGTTCATCATCATCATCATCCCTTTGGTTCACAACATAATTCTCGTTTGCACAGGATGAACAATTTACATGTTTCAACTGTCTGGATTTGATGACATTAAACTAGTTTAGATGTTAAATGTACATGTTTTCTGAACACTTCATAAACACACACAGTATTCAACCTGAAAACAGCAAAAACTTCAATGGTCACAAAGACATGAGTGACAAATTTTACAAACATATCATTTACCTCTTAAATTGAAAACAATTGTAAATGACAGAACAGAGACATTGTGTGAATCTTAACATTCATCTGCTGTCTAGTCATGACTGCTTTGGAAGTGAGATGAAGCTTTCTCTGCTTCTTTAAACCCTGCAGGTCAGACGATGTGGCGTCATGGCCACCGGAGACATCGAACTGATGTCACCTACTGCTATCATTTTAACCAACAGAAAGATCAGGTAAACCAACCAAATGATTCTGTCTATCCAATTCCATCATCAATAAATTCCTAATAATAAAAATGCATTTCATTTATAAAGTGCTTTTCATAATACTCAAAGACACTCTACATTTTATAATCATTTTAAAATGGTAATAAAGGACTATACAATATAAACTAAAGCAATCAATCACATTAAAAGCAGTTCTGAAGAAGTGAGTTTTGATCGAGCAGTGAAAGAGCACAGGTTTCGCGTATAGATCAAGATAGACTCCAGTTTAATTACTGCATGAACCTGATCGATGTCTAATCAGAGGATTACCGTTTATCTCCATTGGTCGCATGCTGTAGGCTGCTCCATGCAATCACGACAAGCCTCTGAACACTTAAACAAATAACCCTTAGATTGAAACTTAATTGACCCAAAAAGAAATGGACCCAGCTGATGTCTCCACTTCACCTCCTCGTCAGTCCGTCCAGCTCCAGGGACGCTCCCTGCATGCCCAGTCTGGGGCAAGCGTCCAGCAGATGCAGGAGGGGTTACGGACCATTCACAAATAGGTCACTGTACACCATGACAAGAATTCAGAGCAACCATGAGATTGAGTCTTAATTGATTAATATTACATTTTAAAGTTATACAATGTTTTTTTTCTCCAAAATTAGGTGCCGTTCTATAGTAAATTATATATATATATATATATATATATATATATATATATATATATATATATATATATATATATAATATATAAAATGATATAGAATTGTTTCTTATTGCAGATGGTGATGGACTTCACTGATAATTAAGTTAGAGGGTTATTAAATCTGCTACAAAAAAATAATGCTATCCTGGGCTGGAAGAACCCCAAAACATTTGCCCAATGGATTTTTTTGTTTTTTCCATTTAAGACAGACTTACATATTACATATCAAAGTGTTTGGTCACCAGCATTGTACATAGACGTGAGCCAAACTACCGTATATACAGTTAGGGTTAGGGTTATTACTCAACCTCCTTTACTAGTTCAGGTTATCCCTTCATCAGCGATGGATTTAGATGCTCCACTTCTCCATTAGGTAGAGGCCATTTTGTCATTGTTCCTTGTTGATGAACCCGACTGTAGCTGGAAAGAAACCGTTTTTGTAATGTGAGGCTTTTGTCCTTATGGACCACATCCTCTTGCCAGAAGGCAGGGACTCAAATAGTTTGTGCCCAGGGTGAGAGGTCAGCTAAAATCTGTTTTGCCTGCTTCAGAGTCCTGGAGGCAAATTATGAAGTGAAGGAAGATTTCAGCCACACACCTTCTGAGCAAAGCGAACGATAGCCTGCAGTTTGTCCTTGTCCTTGGCAGTGGCCACAGCATACTAGAGGCTGATGGAGGAGGTGAAGATGACCTCAATGATGGCACTGTAGAAGTGCACCATCATAGTCTTTGCTGGTTCTTCAGCTGCCTCAGGAAGAACATCCTCTGCTGGGCCTTCTTTGTGATGGAGCTGATGCTCCCACTTGAGGCCCTGGGTTATAGTGGAACCCAGGAAACAGAAGAGACGTGTTTTCCCAGCTTCACATGCTGCTTCCTGTCAGACAGGAAGTCAGTGATCAATGTGCAGCTGGGAGAGCTCGTCCTGCAGCAAAGAAGGGGTGATGGTATTGAAGGCAGAGCTGAAGTCTACAAACAGGATCCTGGTGTAGGTTTCTGATGAGTCCAGATGCTGAAGGATGAAGTGGAGGGCCATGTTGACAGTTTTGTCTACAGACCTGTTGGCTCTGTAGTCAAACTGCAGGGGATCCAGCAGGGGGTCAGTGAGGGTTTTGAGGTAGGCAAGGACTTCATGACCACAGAGGCAAGGGGGACGTGCTTATAGTCATTGAGTCCTATGATCCCTGTTTTATTGGGAAAGGGGATGGTGGAGGCCTTGAAACAGGCTGGAATGTGGCATGTCTCCAGAGAGGTGTTACAATTGGCTGTGAACACCGGAGAAACCTGGTCAGCACAATGCTTCAAGGCACATAGTGGTCCCAGTGGTTATTTGCACTTTCGTGGAGATTGTGGCTTGTTGATATATTTAGCCTTTTTCCCCTATACAATAACAGAGATACTATTTTCAGATGAACTTAAAATGATTCATTGGCATTTGCACTGCACATTAAATGACATATCTTCAGACATATTGTGATTGTTTCCAATATATCACTTTATATTGGCTTGTAACTACTTAATGTCTTCATAAAATCTTTTTTTAATATGAATAATTATGCATATTGTTATGAAGCATATTATTGCTTATAACTAATTTAATCTATCTTTGATGCTTTATAGACATTGGTGTCATAGACATTGTTACCAGAACAAGTTGTATTCGGTTTATGTTCATTGAAATATTTGTACATCTATTAGCAACAAAGTAATTTAAAATTATTTACATGCTTGTAAGAGATTAGGACAATATGTAAAATCAACACACATGCAAATTAAAAAGGCTATACAAGGGTTTCAAAGACTCCTTCACATTAATAATGTTATTGTCGGATTGGTCCAGCTGTCTACAATGTACAACACCTTTACATTCGTCACTTTATTCAAATAGATGTTCAACACAGAACTTTATACACAATGCATTTCTAATACCACTTCTACCACAGTGAAAGCCACAACTGCACAATTTCTACAATTGTAAAACAAACTACAAATGATTTGCTGAATTCTGCTCATATCATTGCATGCTTTTTGCATACTTAAGAAATTACAAACTTGAAGATGTGCCACTCAAAGATTCAGACATTTTTTTAAGAATTATTTTTTTCCAGCCAGATTCTAAAGGCCAACAGGCTACTGACAAAGCCTTTTCACATGATTGAAGCTGAGAAAATGAACTACATGGCTGTCAACTATAGCTTACATTTTACCAAAGACAATACTTTTACATATGATGCGGATTTTTGTCAAATTCAATCCGTACATTAAAGGGTTGAAGAGCGGTTGGCAAGTGAGAAAGTATAGAGATAAAAAGATGCGCAACATAATGGGTGCTCTGCTCATATCAAACCTGCTCTGTGCAATTTCAAAGAAACACCCAAAGGAGAAGTTGAGCAGGGAAGCGAGGTGAGGTGTGCAGGTACTGACAGCTTTCTGTCTGGTCTGCTTAGAACCAGAGAAACAAACTCTAAGAATCCTCACGTAGGTGTAAAAGATTAGTATTGCAAGACCAACTAATACAATGAAAGTGTACATAAGTCCATAGATGTTGTTGACTGTCGTGTCATAACAGGCCAGTTTCACAATAGAATAGTTGTTGCAGAACAATCTGTCAATAATGTTCCCACACAGCTGTAACGATGCACTCAAAGATAACATGACTACAATATTAAGAAGAGGGATTAACCACGTTACAGCAATAAGCAAGGTAACCTTATTAAATGGCATACGAATGTTATATTGTAGAGGATGACAGATTGCAAGATATCTGTCATAAGACATGATGGCTAAGTTATAAAACTGAACATTTACATAAATGTACAAACAGAATATCTGCAGGAAACAAAATGGAGGAGAAACCGTGTGAATGTCAGAGAGGATCTGAACCAGAAGGAATGGAAACAACCCTGTACTACCAAACAGTTCATTTACAAACAGACTGCAGAGAAACAGGTACATAGGTTCATGTAAGCTTCTGTTCATACAGATAACCACAATAAGCAACACATTGGAACCAACAATTACAACATAAAAACCCATAATAATGATGAACCATAAGTACTTAAACAGTCCAAGATCAAAGTAGGCATTAAAAGTGAAATATGAAACCTGTGTGGAGTTCATCATCATCATCATCCCTTTGGTTCACAACATAATTCACGTTTGCACAGGATGAACAATTTACACGTTTCAACTGTCTAGATTTGATGACATTAAACTAGTTTAGATGTTAAATGTACATGTTTTCTGAACACTTCATAAACACACACAGTATTCAACCTGAAAACAGCAAAAACTTCAGTTCTCACAAAGACATGAGTGACAGATTTTACAAACATATCATTTACCTCTTAAATTGAAATCAATTGTAAATGACAGAACAGAGACATTGTGTGAATCCTAACAATCATCTGCTGTCTAGTCATGACTGCTTTGGAAGTGAGATGAAGCTCTTTCTCTGCTTCTTTAAACCCTGCAGGTCAGATGATGTGGCGTCATGGCCACCGGAGACATCGAACTGATGTCACCTGCTGCTATCATTTTAACCAACAGAAAAGGTCAGGTAAACCAACCAAATGATTCTGTCTATCCAATTCCATCATCAATAAATTCCTAACAATAAAAATGCATTTCATTTATATAGTGCTTTTCATAATACTCAAAAGACACGTACGGCGTTAGGCAAGAGTTTTTATACTAGATGTTTAACTGACAGTGCTGCTGTTAGGTTTAAGGAAGTGATTCCTTCTGTGTTTGATTCATTACCATGTCTCAATATAACAAAGGAGTCCTGTGTTAACTTTAGTCCGTCCCAGATGGATCATCTTGTTGATGGTTGACTCTGGACTCGATAGCTCCTCTAAAAAAGAGGATTATTATACAAAGGAGACTAGCTCCATGGTATAACCCTCAGATCAGCATATTGAAGTTAGCATCGCGGAAGCTTGAGCGCATATGGCGTTCAACGGTCTGGAGGAGTCCCAGTTAGTCTGGCGTGATAGTTTGACAATATATAAGAAGGCCCTCCGTAATGCCAAAGGAGCCTATTACTCAAAACTAATAAACAAAAATAAGAATAACTCTAGGTTATTCTTATAACCTGTAACCTATAACCTAAGCCAAAAGCCTGTTCTATCAATCCAGAATTGAATCCTCCTTTTCTAACCCCCAAAAACTCTTCTCCATCTTCTCCAACCTCCTTGACCCCCCCATCTCCTCCTCCTCCCTCTACCCTTCTACCGAGCCGCTTTCTTGACTACTTTACAAAAAAGATAGATGACATAAGCTCCTCATTCACCACTCTACCTTCTTCTACTACTTCATCTCATCTTCCCCTTCTCTATCCTCCTTTACCCCGTCTCCCAATCAAGTTCTTACTCCGGTGACCTCTGCCCGTCCAACCACCTGCCCCTGGACCTCATCCCAAGTCTATTGCTCCTGACCTTCTTCCCTTTCTCACCCATCTCATCAACACCTCCCTCTCAACCGGCTGTTTCCCCAACTCTATGAAGGAGGCAAGAGTGATTCCTCTCCTGAAGAAACCCACTCTCAATCCGTCTGAAGTCAACAACTACCGACCTGTCTCTCTCCTTCCCTTTCTTTCCAAAACTCTGGAGCAAACTATCTTTCACCAAGTCTCCTGCTTTCTCCACCAGAACAACCTTCTGGACTCTCATCAGTCTGGATTCAGAGCAGGCCACTCCACAGAGACGGCCCTCCTTGCTGTCTCCGAGCAGCTCCACACTGCTAGAGCAGCCTCCCTCTCCTCTGTCCTCATCCTTCTAGACCTCACTGCTGCCTTTGATACCGTGAACCATCAGATCCTCATCTCCTCCCTCTAGGATCTCAGTATCTCACAATCTGCTCTCCCTCTTCTCATCATACCTCAACCATCGCACTTACCGGGTAACCTGGAAAGGATTTGTGTCTGATCCTTGCCCTCTCACTACTGGGGGTCCAGCAGGCCTCCGTCCTCTCCTCTTCTCTCTGTACTCCAACTCCTTCGGCTCTGTCATTCGCTCGCATGGCTTCTCCTACCATCGCTACGCTGACGACACCCAACTGATTATCTTGTTTCCCCGATCAGAAACAGTGATACCAGAGTGAATCTCTGCCTGTCTGACTGACATCTCTCAGTGAATGTCCACACACCACCTGAAAATCAACCCTGACAAGACTGAACTGCTTTTCCTTCCAGAAAGACTCTTGACAACCTGGAAGTTATTTCCTTCCATTAAACAGGAGTCCCCATTAAGTAGATAACTAGACTCTTATTAGAGTATATGAGATTTATTTCAACAAGAGTTATTATACCTCTGGTACTTTTACTGCAACTTTCTTTTTTTGGAGGTCAGCCCCTCAAGAGTTAAAAGACAGTCAAAAAGTTATATATGATTAAAAGGTTGAAACACCGTGCCCCAAATCTCTTATTCCTTGGAGGTCAGCCCCTCAGTACTAAAAGACTTAGTTTGAGCAGCCACTTTCATGACGTAATCTAAGTTTAACGACTTCCAACACAATGTCAGTGCTCACATCAATAATTGCGACTCTGGATAAATGGTTTGCATGTCTGTCTTATGAGCAGATGATCAGCGGTTTGAATCCCAGCTCTGCTAATTTTAGTCTAATATATATATATATATATATATATATATATATATATATATATATATATATATATATTCTTCTGTTGGACTAGACACCTGGCGGGCCGGATCCGGCCTGCGGGTCGTATGTTTGACACCCCTGCTCTAGATCTAAAGCTCCATGTTGGGCGCCATGTAACGGACTCGGCCCTGTCCTGGTCAAAGCTAAGGGGGAGTTTCCTATACAAACAGGAATGTCCATCCATCCATTTTCCGCCACTTATCCGGGGTCGGGTCGCGGTGGCAGCACCCAGCAGACCGACCCAGGCTTCCCTCTCACCCGCAACATTTTCCAGCTCGTTCTGGGGGACCCCGAGACGTTCCCAGGCCAGCCGGGAGATATAATCCCTCCAGCGTGTCCTGGGTCTTCCCCGGGGCCTCTTCCCAGTTGGACGTGCCTGGAAAACCTCTAATGGGAGGCGTCCAGGAGGCATCCGGATTAGATGCCCGAACCACCTCAGCTGACTCCTTTCGATACGAAGGAGCAGCGGCTCGACTCCAAGCTCCCTCCTGATGTCCGAGCTCTTTACTGTATCTCTAAGGCTGAGCCCGGCCACCCTACGGAGGAAGCTCATTTCGGCCGCTTGTATCCGCGACCTCGTTCTTTCGGTCACGACCCAGAGTTCGTGACCATAGGTAAGGGTTGGAACGTAGACCGACCAGTAAATAGAGAGCTTCTCCTTCCGACTCAGCTCAAATAAATAATTAAAAGCCCAAACTAAAAACAGGGTTTTGCACTAAAGGACTTAAATTTATGAGAAAACAGGAATGTGCTAAAGCGTATTATTGCAGCGTGACAGAAAAAAAATTACTCATAACCTTCATAGTTATATTCAATAAAGAAGAATGAAAAATGAAAAGAATGTAAGAAAAGAACTCATAGTTTACATAAGCCAATCCTCAACAGTTGAATGCACTTATTGTAAGTCACTTTGGATAAAAGCTAAATGCAAAATATTACAGAGACAAACAAAAATTAAAGCTGCGAGCAGCTTTGAGCGGGCCCTCGCTAGCTACAGCACGTCGGGGAGGCCTGCGGGTCGCAATATCAACAAGCTTTAGATACATTTTGATGACATTGAACCAGTAATGATCAGTAATGATCCACAGAGAATTCTGTGAGAATCGAACACAGCGTTTAGGGAGACCCGGGGAAAAAATATTTTTTCACAAAAATCAAAATGGCGGAAAATCTAAGTAGGCGCAGCTTAAGGGTTTCAATCTGTCTTTTGTAGAAAAGGGCCAAATTTCAGGTCATAGGGTGCAAAAGCTGTGGGCTTTCACACTTAAAGTATTGTAAAAAAAATAAAAAAAGAAAAGTTGACCACGAAGGATGGGTCATCACGGCAACAGCGTTTCACGAAACATCAAAAGCTTTGGGGGATGTCCTCATGAAAGTCCTATGTTTGTGTAGCAGTAATTTGATGTCAATCGGATTGACCTACTAAGAGAAGCAAGCCAAAGTATAGAACATTTTACTTCCTGTTACCATTAGGTGGCGCTGTGACTAAAATTAAAAATTAGACTGCACATGTCTTCAGAGCTGGAGTCTCATCAGACATGTGGAATCTGGAAAGGATCTGATGCTGTGGAGTCGAGTTACATGGGTTTATTCGTTCATGACGAAGGATTGAACTTCCGTGATGCTGCCACACAACGACGTTCAGCGGATTCGTACAATTTTCAAGTTGATGCATTACCAATGTCTTAACTCTCATCTGACACATTTTGAGAGGCAGCTGACTAATTTGTGAGGAGTAGGGTATACAAATAGAAAACATGTAACTTCCTGTTGCCGCTAGGTGGCGCTATGACTAGGATTAAAAATTAGCATATGGGTATCTTCAGGGTCAGGAGGTCATGACATAAGAAATATGGAACAGATTGCATAATGTACGGGCGAGTTACAACAACTTCCATTTTCATAGAAAATGACGTCTTTATGAATGCTTTATTAAGTGTTTACTTATATTTAAGTAATGCTTCATAGCATGCAGTTATTATAAAGTGTTACCGGATAATGTAGAGACTCTTACTGATTTAAAGATGAGCAAAAGATGCAAACAAATGTTTTGTTTTTTATTTGTTTTCAGAAGAAGTAATATTCCAATTTAAGATTTTGTGTGCCTGTAGGCATAACAAAATAGGTAATAGTCACATTTTTTTAAAAATACAATGACATTGTCAATCTTCATTCTGTTCATTACATGTCAAAGCATTTGAGGCATTATGTGGTTCATGAAGTCAGGTGCTTACAAATAACCAAAAACAAGCCTTTTACACACAATGCGAACTTTGGTAAAATTCAGTCCATACAATATAAGATTGAAGAGTGGTGGACATGACAGCCAGTATAACGATAACAAGATGCGCACTATAACAGGTACATTTTTCATATCAAATCTGCTTTGTATTATTTCAAAGAAACACCCAAAAGAAAAGTTCAACAGGGAAGCGAGGTGAGGTGTGCAGGTACTGACAGCTTTCTGTCTGGTCTGCTTAGAACCAGAGAAACAAACTCTAAGAATCCTCACGTACGAGTAAACTATGAAAATAAAAACACAAATTATTGTAGAAGCGTATGTGAGTCCATAGACGTTATTGACTGTTGTGTCATAACAGGCCAGTTTGACAACAGAGTAGTTGTCACAATAAACTTTGTTAATGACGTTCCCACACAGCTGTAAAGGGACAGATAATGACAACAAAACAGGGATTGCAATGAAAGGGTATAACCATATTAGAGCAATGAGTATGGCTATCTTTTTCTGGGTCATAAGTGTGTTATATTGCAGAGGATAACAGATAGCCAGAAATTTGTCATAAGACATAACGGCCAAGTTAGTAAATTCTACACTGCCGTATATGCACACAAGGATAATCTGCAGGAAACAAAGTGGAGGAGAAACCGTGTGAATGTCAGAGAGGATCTGAACCAGAAGGAATGGAAACAACCCTGTACTACCAAACAGTTCATTTACAAACAGGCTGCACAGAAACAGGTACATAGGTTCATGTAAGCTTCTGTTCACACAGATAACCACAATGAGCAACACATTGGAACCAACAATTACAACATAAAAACACATAATGATCATGAACCATAAGTATTTAAACAGCCCAACATCAAAGTAGGGTGACAGTATGAAGTATGAATACTTTGTAGAGTTCATCATGATCCTCCTTTTGGTTCACAGAATAATTACAACTTGTACAAGATGTACCATTTGTACTATTTAAACTCAAAATCATTATTCTATCATTGAAAATCAGTATTAAGCTCAGGTTAGAAATTACAGACCATAGTTCATGACTGTGTGTGAGTTCACTTGCTGAAGTCATTGAGTCCTTCCTAACTGAGCTGAAAGACTGCTTCTGTTTCTTTTTCAACTTTCCTGGACAGGAGAGACGCCCACAGCAGCAGACTGACGTCATTATCACAGAACACTGATTATTACTGATTGGTGATTATGAGGGAAACATGTCAAAGACAAATACCTCAAATCTCACCCAATAACATCTAAATGCAATGTTTGGATGCAAGTAAACAAGTCAACCTTGATCCCCTGAGTCCTCTGATGGGTATAGCAGACTGGTACTGGAAGAAATTATACAGTGATGCTTTAATAAAATAAATTGGATTATGACCAGATAACCATGTGTATAAATCTCTAACACTGAGCCTGTCCACCCTAGGGAAATTAATACATAATTTAGGCCGCTTGTATCAGCGATCTCGTTCGTTGGGTCTTGACCCAGAGTTCGTGACCATCGGTGAGCGTTGGAACGTAGACCAACCAGTAAATGGAGAGCTTTGCCTTCCAGCTCAGCTCCCTCTTCACCAAGACGGACCGGTACAGCGCCTGTTTTACTGCTGCAGCCGCACCGCTCCGCCTGTTCATCTCCCGCTCCGCTTGACCCTCACTCGTGAACGAGACCCTGAGATACTTAAACTCATTCTCTTGTGGCAGTCTGTCCCCACCTGGAGGAGCAGTCCTCTGGTTTCCGGCAGAGCTTCATGGCCTCAGATGTGGAGCTGCTAACTCTCATCCCTGCTGCTTCACACTCGGCTCAAACCGCCCCAGTGAATGCTGCAGGTCACGGTCCTAGGAGCCACATCATCTGCAAACAGTATAGAGGCGATGCAGAGACCACTGAACCAGATTTGCTCCGCCCTCCGGCTGCTCCTAGTTATCCTGTCCATGAAGGGCAGGAACAGGACTAGTGATGAAGGGCAGCCTGGAGGCCAACACCCACCGTAAATGTGTCTAACTTATTACTGAGGATATGAACACAGCTCCTACTGCAGTACAAAGAACAGATTGCCCGGGCCAACGGGTCCAGCACCCTGTACTCCTGCAGCACCCCCAGAAAATCCCAGACGGACCAGGTGGAAAGCCTTCTCCATGTCCACAAAGCACATATAGACCGGTTGGGCAAACTCCCAGGACCCCTCCAGTAGTCTCTGGGGGTAAAGAGCTGGTCCACTGATCCATGACGGATGGACTTCCGACTGCTCTTCTTGAATCTGAGGTGTGGTGGAATTATTTGTAACTCCTTTTCACAAGCTTTTGGATGAGGCTTCAAATAATGAGATACAACAGCAGTACAAATGCACATGAAACCATCCTATTTTTAGGCCGAAAATTGCATACCCAAACTAAAAAGGGTGTACCTCTGCAACCACTTGGGCTATTAGAACAATGTTGACGTTATAATAAAAAGTACACATGTGACACTTTGTTCAGAAGTGTAATTATCAGTCTATAGGAGTAAATGAAGATGACACACAGCAAAAATGAAAAGAAAAAAAAAAACTGTTTCAGGTCCGCCTTTATAAAAACACATTTTCAGGATGATTAGTCCTTCAAAAAACTCTACATTTGGAGTGTAAGATGAAATACATGTCCAAACAATGCAAAGAAAACCAAGAAGAAAATAAATATAATTAGTTCTTCATTGAATATCAAATGTTAAAGTTTCCCTATATTTCTAAACTTAGGTGGTCTCCTGAATTCAATATAATGTTAAAATCTCTTTAACAATTGTTTCTTATTGCAGACACCGAGTGACTTCACTCATAATTAAGTTAAAAGTTTATTAAATCACTATACTGGTCTGGAAGAACCTAAAAGCCTCAAGTAGTGATATGAACCCCAAATGAGTTCTTCAGAATTTCTTTGTGAAAAGATTAAAAACTATAAATATAAACACCTAGCATGATTTAAAAAAGATTTCCCGACAATGCGTTTGAGCTGATCCAAGTGTTTAACTTAAACAAGGCCTAAAAAGGCCTAAACAACAACCAAGAACCAGAATCTGCAATGCGACTTGAAGAGCAACCCAGAGATTTGGAAACACCTCTTGAAGGCATTTCTCATGGAGAAATGTGAGCAACTCCAAGGCAGTTGTCTGTGGCGGCAGTTGTGGAAGGTTGCTGACTTCCCGAACCTATATAAATTATATAATATTAAAGCATAATAAAATGTAAAGTAAAGTAACATCCAGCTGGCGTCAGTTAGGCCGACTTGTAAATGTACAGTTGAGAGGCGCTTGTTTTCAGGGCACAGATTACACTTAACTGTTATATTTTTCTCTTTTCACGGAGACAAATATAAAAGGCTGTGAAGGGAATACGGGACTGGACTGGAGCTGTCCGGTGGCGCGTATTTGTCGTATTAAACAATGATTAAACATGGACTTACCTGAAAGAGATGCACGGGTACGGGTACACCATCGTAACTTTTTTTGAGCGATTAAATGTCTCTAGTTCTGCCTGTTTTGTGATATACACGTGCCTAAAAGGTGCCTAATATTTTTTATACTAAAATAATATCAGCATTATAATTATTATAACTATGATGATTTTTTTTGGTGCATATTTTTTGGTGCCTGAAAGAGAAAGGACAAAGAGTTGTTGCATAGAAGTAAAGGTGTGTATTTCTCCATATAAACATTTAGGTAAAACAATGTGTCCCTGGATTCATTGATATTCGGAATAATTTGGATAAAGAAAACATGTAACTCACCATTATAAACATTAACACAATGATTCCAATCAGTTGACTGCAACAAGATACACATTTAATGACATTTTAGTTATTTCATCAAGAGCGTATCTTTGCGACTTAAAGTCAATGTTTTATAACAAAGAATATGTTTACATGTATTCCGTATTTTGGACATTTGTAATCCAAACATGATGGGATTCAAAAGTGGCTGAATGATGAGAAAATACAGTGAGAGAATGATACGCAGCAGTCTGGGTACACTGGTCATAACAAATCTACTCTGAATGATTTCAAAGCAGCAGCCAAAAGAAAAGTTGAGCAGAGAAGCGAGGTGAGGTGTGCAGGTACTGACAGCTTTCTGTCGGGTCTGCTTAGAACCAGAGAAACAAACTCTAAGAATCCTCACGTACGAGAAAACGATTGGAAGCAGAGGGACTAAGATAGTTAAAACAGTACCAAAAAGTCCATAAATGTTATTCACTTGAGTGTCAGAACACGCCAACTTAACAACAAGGTAGTTATGACAATTTACACTGTTTATGATGTTTCCACAAAATGTCAAACGGATGGTTAAGAATAAAGTAATTAAGAATTTCACAAAAGAATAAAACCATATTACAGCAATAAAGATAACCGCTTTGTTAAAAGTCATAAGTGTGTTATATTGCAGAGGATGACAGATAGCAAGATACCTGTCATAAGACATCACGGCTAAATTTAAAATCTCCACATGTACATAAGTGTACAAACAATATATCTGCAGGAAACAAAGTGGAGGAGAAACCGTGTGAATGTCAGAGAGGATCTGAACCAGAAGGAATGGAAACAACCCTGTACTACCATACAGTTCATTTACAAACAGACTGCAGAGAAACAGGTACATAGGTTCATGTAAGCTTCTGTTCACACAGATAACCACAATGAGAGAAATGTTGACGATACATATAACGATGTATAACATTGCAATTAACATGAAATATAAGTACTTCAAATTTCCAACGTGCACATAAGCTCCAAGAATGAAGTAAGATAAAGTTGAATTTACCATCATTCTAGTTTTGGATGACGAAACATTTATCAAACCACATCATCTAAATTTAATAAAAATCATTGTTCTAAATAACACAATACACTGTGTTCATATCTGAAAACACTGAAAAGAACTCAGGAGCAGCAATACTTACAAGTTACTTCCCAGCCTAAATGAAAACACAAGTACACTTAAAATAGATGTCTTAATGACACAAAAGCATTTATTCTACACACAGATAAGTGTTTGTAACCTGCTGAAGAGCAGACTGCCAATGGGAGGCTGCTGAGATATCTGCTGTTTATAGCTCTGCATGAGAAGGAAGAGCATCAACACCAGGCCCACGTGATGTCAGACAATCACCACAAGAGATTACCATCGAACAATCTCAGCAGTCAGATGACAGATATAGAGCAACATGTTGGTCTCAGTGGTTAAAGAGATATAGAGCAACATGTTGGTCTCAGTGGTTCAAGAGATATAGAGCAACATGTTTATCTCAGTGGTTCAAGAGATATAGAGCAACATGTTTATCTCGGTGGTTCGAGAGGTTTAGAGCAACTTGTTGATCTCAGTGGTTCAAGAGATATAAAGCAACATGTTCACCTCGGTGGTTCGAGAGATATAAAGCACCATGTCGATATCAGTGGTTCAAGAGATATAGAGCAACTGTTGATCTCAGTGATTCAAGAGTTAGAGAGCAATGTTGATATCAGTGGCTCAAGAGATATTGAGCAACATGTTTTTCTCAGTGGTTCAAGGGAAAAAGAGCAACATGTTTATCTCAGTGGTTAAAGGAGAGATATAGAGCAACATGGCTTCATGTCCATGTGCTCAGGCCTGGACCGGCATCATCTATGAGGAGTTTCAGGCTGATTGCATGATGTGCATTGGAGTTACAACAGCTTTCTGTGACATAGCGAACGCAGAAAATGGGTGTGTCTTTGAGTCCACGTCACGTCGCGACCGTTCACTCAAAACACGAACAAAGCACCGTTCGTACTCTCACAGGTCTTTAGATCATCCCTGAACAGAAATGAAGTCGATCAGATGAAAATTGTAGGCGGAGATACATTTTGCAGAAACGCAAAAAAAAGCAAAAAAAAATCACAAAAATGCGGCAAAAATCCCAAATTGCCCGAATCACTATAGCGCCCCCTAATGTTTGAATCGCACGACTGATTTATTGCATGTTAAGGGATGCAATGTGCACATACACTAAAGGTTTGGAGTCAGTAGTCCATATAGTTTTAATGTTATGAGTATTTAAAAATAGGACACGCCCTAAGAGGTTAATTGGTCTGATTTTCCTCAACGCAATGAGATATTAAAAATCTTTTAACGCAGTCTTGAAGATACAAGTCCATTCATGATTAAAAGAGAGTTTGGTATGAATCGGACAAAGCGTTCTTGGATGAACAGGGAAAAACGCTTTTTTCACAAAGTTCAAAATGGCGGAAAATTTTGGGAGGCGGACTTTATGGGTCTAGAGGCTTTTTTGTAGAACAAGTGGAGCTGGACATGTGTGAATTTTTCAAGTCAATCGGACCATCTGGGCGAGGGGTGTCGCCAGTCCATCTTCTAAGGGGCGCTAGAGAGACATTTTTCTGTATTTTTTTTTTTACGCCTATATCAGATGGCTATTTTCACCAGGCCTGTCAAGCGGTCTAAATTTGGTGAGTTTTGGAGTATAACAAGTCCCCATAAAAGGCGTCCAATGTGGAAAAATAAAAATCAGAGGAAAAAGAATAAACCAAACAGTTTCAATAGGGTCCTCTCGGACTGAAGACGTCAGTCGCTCGGACCCTAAATATTGATGACAGATAAACTACAATCCTGTCTTTTCCATTTAGATTTTACTCTAAACTTCTCTGCTACAAATGTATTTCTTTGAATATATTTATAAACTGAACTATCCCCATATTTTAACTTTTGTGCTATTTAAAATGTTGATTCTAATTGTCTTCTCTTTAAACTGATTAAGCATTGTTCATGTGACGATAGATAAAGAGGTGAGTCGATGTTCTGTCACCACCTGGTGTCCTGTTTGTGTGATTAAATAAAAAACATCAGTGCACAATGAGTCTGTAAAAAGCTTTGTGTATCAGGTGCACAACTGAAGGTGCTTGAGAGCGTTTAGCTCCAGATGTGTTGTACTAGTTTCACCTCCAGCCAGAATGTTGGGATCAGGGAGTAAGTTATTCGTGTAGTTGTTGTTCCTGAGTTTTATAAAAGAGCTGATGGACATGATGCCGAGGTATTAGTGAGTCACCGGGCTCATGATTTGTGTTATCGATACAACAATATAAGAAATACAATCACTCAACACCTCCCACTGAGTCCTCTTTGAGATCATGTTTCATTTTCTATGTTTAAAAATGTACTCGTGGAATTATTTCAGTTCATCAAATCCAATAGAAAACTACAAGTTTTACCACTTTGAAACGAGATACACATTCAATGACACTTTAGTTATTTCATCCACATTGAATCTTTGCGACTTAAAGTCAACATTATATAACAAACTACATGTTTACATGTATTCCGTATTTTGGACATTTGTAATCCAAACATGATGGGATTCAAAAGTGGCTGAATGATGAGAAAATACAGTGAGAGGATGATACGCAGCAGTCTGGGTACACTGGTCATAACAAATCTACTCTGAATGATTTCAAAGCAGCAGCCAAAAGAAAAGTTGAGCAGAGAAGCGAGGTGAGGTGTGCAGGTACTGACAGCTTTCTGTCGGGTCTGCTTAGAACCAGAGAAACAAACTCTAAGAATCCTCACGTACGAGAAAACGATTGGAAGCAGAGGGACGAAAACGGAGAGAACGATACCAAAAAGTCCATAAATGTTATTCACTTGAGTGTCAGAACACGCCAACTTAACAACAAGGTAATTATTACAAATTACACTGTTCATGATGTTTCCACAAAATGTCAAACGGATGCTTAAGGATAAAGTAATTAAGAATTTCATAAAAGAATAAAACCATATTACAGCAATAAAAATAACCGCTTTGTTAAAAGTCATAAGTGTGTTATATTGCAGAGGATGACAGATAGCAAGATACCTGTCATAAGACATCACGGCTAAATTTAACAATTCTACACCTCCATAAGTGTACACACAGAATATCTGCAGGAAACAAAGTGGAGGAGAAACCGTGTGAATGTCAGAGAGGATCTGAACCAGAAGGAATGGAAACAACCCTGTACTACCATACAGTTCATTTACAAACAGACTGCAGAGAAACAGGTACATAGGTTCATGTAAGCTTCTGTTCACACAGATAACCACAATGAGAGAAATGTTGACGATACATATAACGATGTATAACATTGCAATTAACATGAAATATAAGTACTTCAAATTTCCAACGTGCACATAAGCTCCAAGAATGAAGTAAGATAAAGTTGAATTTACCATCATTCTAGTTTTGGATGACGAAACATTTATCAAACCACATCATCTAAATTTAATAAAAATCATTGTTCTAAATAACACAATACACTGTGTTCATATCTGAAAACACTGAAAAGAACTCAGGAGCAGCAATACTTACAAGTTACTTCCCAGCCTAAATGAAAACACAAGTACACTTAAAATAGATGTCTTAATGACACAAAAGCATTTATTCTACACACAGATAAGTGTTTGTAACCTGCTGAAGAGCAGACTGCCAATGGGAGGCTGCTGAGATATCTGCTGTTTATAGCTCTGCATGAGAAGGAAGAGCATCAACACCAGGCCCACGTGATGTCAGACAATCACCACAAGAGATTACCATCGAACAATCTCAGCAGTCAGATGACAGATATAGAGCAACATGTTGGTCTCAGTGGTTAAAGAGATATAGAGCAACATGTTGGTCTCAGTGGTTCAAGAGATATAGAGCAACATGTTTATCTCAGTGGTTCAAGAGATATAGAGCAACATGTTGATCTTAGTGGTGAAAGGAGAGATAAAGAACAACATGTTGATCTCCATGGTTCAAGAGATATAGAGCAACATGTTGATCTCAGTGGTTCAAGAGATATAGAGCAACATGTTGGTCTCAGTGGTTCAAGAGATATAGAGCAACATGTTGATGTCAGTGGTTCAAGAGATATAGAGCAACATGTTTATCCTAACTCCAAGCTCACTGTTGATATCAGAGCTCCTTACTATATCTCTAAGGTTGAGCCCCACGGAGGAAGCTCATTTCGGCCGCTTGTATCAGCGACCTCGTTCTTTGAGTCTTGACCCAGAGTTCGTGACCATCGGTGAGGGTTGGAAAGCAGACCGACCAGTAAATGGAGAGCTTCTCCTTCCGGCTCAGCTCCCACTTCACCAAGACGGACCGGTACTGCGCCTGTTTTACTGCTGCACCGATCCGCCTGTTCATCTCCTGCTCCACCTTACCCTCACTCGTGAACGGGACCCTGAGATACTTAAACTCCTTTGCTTAAGGCCGGTATTCCGTCCACACCTGGAGGAGCAATCCACCGGTTTCCAGCAGAGCACCATGGCCTCAGATGAGGAGCTGCTAACTCTCATCCCTGTCACGTCACACTCTGCTGCAAAATGCCCCAGTGAATGCTGGAGGCCACGGTAAAAGGAGGCAAACACGACCACATCATCTGCAAAGAGCAGAGAAGCAACCCAGAGAAGTAGTTCCTCAATTTGCTTTTTCCACCTTCAGGCGATGTTCCTAATCCAAGCCAGCAGTTCCTCTCCCCACTGAGAACAGCCTGGTGTAAGCCCTGCTTTCCCTCTCTGATCTGTTGGATGGTTTGCCAGAACTTCCTTGAGGCTAACCAAAAGTCCTTCTCCATGGCCTCCCCGAACTCTTCCCATGCCCAAGTTTTAGCATCCGCGACCGCAGCAGCCCTCCTGGTCCGCTGGTACCCGTCAGCTGCTTCAGGAGACCCTTGGGCCAACTATGCCTGAAAGACCTCCTTCAGCTTGTCGACCACAGCTCCTAGTGGCCGCGTCCACAATAGAGGCTTTGAACACGGTCCACTTGGATCACAACCTCCCTCGGTATATGTGAGGAGTTCTTCTGGAGGTGGCAGTTGAAGCCCTCATGGACAGGATCCTCCACCAGACGATTCCAGTTTACCCTCACTAAATGTTTGTCTTGCCAGCTCTTTCTAACCGGCTCCATCTGATTTAACTCACCACCAAGTGGTGGTCAGTTGACAGCTCTGCTCCTCTCTTCAATCGAGTGGCTGCAGATCAGATGATACGATTACAAAGTCGATCATCGATCTCCGGCCTAAGGTGTTCTGGTACCAAGTACACTTATGAACCACCTTATGCTCGAACGTGGTGTTCGTTATGGCCAAACCGTAGCTAGCACAGACGTCCAACAACAGAACACTGTTCGGATTCAGATCAGCAAGTTGTTCCTCCCAATCACCCCCCGCCAGGTTTCTCTGTCTCCCAGGAGAACTATGCAGGCAGCAGGAGGCGCCCTCTGCAGGACCATTCCACCAAATCCAAGAAGGTCGGAGACTCTGAGCTGCTGTTCGGTGCATAAGCACAAACAACAGTCAGAGCCTTACTCCCCCAGGTGCAGGGAGGCGACCCTCTTGTTCTCCGGGGAAAACTCAAACACAGCGGCACTGAGCCGGGGGTCCGATCCCCACTCCCGCCCGGCGCATCTCACCCTGGGCAACTCCAGAAAAGGACAAAGTCCAACCTTCTCCAGGAGCTTGGTTCCAGAGCCCTTAATGTGCGTGGAGGAGAGCCCAACTATATCTAACTGGTACCGCTCCACCTCCTTCACCAGCTCCGACTCTTTCCCCGCTAGCGAGATGAAATTCAATATACATTTAGGGTCTGGCTTAGGTTTTTTCCAGGTTCAGCCCCTACATATGCTGCTGTAGGCCAAGACTGCTGGTGGTGATCTTAGGATACACTGAGCTCCGCTATTCTCATATTCTTTCTCTTCTCTCCTCTTGTTCTTTTTCTGGAAAAATTATTGTCTCTACAATACATATTACGAACTCTACTTGTTTCCAGGAGCCTCCGTGCTTCCTCGACTCAATTTTCAATGGATCCCGGCTGTGTCTGGAGCCGGTCCCGCCTCGGTCACCTTGGCCCTGCTGATGTCTCTACCTCCTGCTGACATGGACTGTGGCTGTGTGCCTGGTACTCATTATATGAATCATTTCTGTCATATTTAGGGAAAAATAATTGTAACACATTTTGTGGAAAAATTATATTATAAAAAAGGTATAACTTTAAATTCTAAAAAAAATCTAAAATATATATATTTTTATGTTATAAAATAGCTGTAATTCTGTTTAGGCTTTCAGAGAAGGCTCAGAAGGCCCTGACGGCCCGCCACTGATATATACTCCGGGTCAGACAAAACCCAAAGCCCAGGTTTCAGTATCGGGACTGATGAAGTCAAATTTCTGCATCTCTAGTTTCACGCCTGTAATTCTGGTTCAGATTAAACAGAAAAGGCCGAAAGTCAGGACTGACTGAGAAAGAGTTTATGGAAGGAACGTTTTTTAATTCATGTGTAACATGAAGCCTTGTGTTTAGTTTTTATATTATCTGTAAAGCACCACTGCAAAAATCACATGAGAGCACATTTAAAACCAATTCAAAACCAATCCCCCCACCCCCCTACCAGGGGGCTGACTGAGCAATTGTTATGTCAAACTGTAAAATTAATGTCCTCTTAACCAGTAACATGTAGACTGATATTTACACATCTCACATGTGTTCCTTTTATTATAACAACATTATTAAACAGCCCTCGTAGCTGCAGAGACACACTCTTCTTAGTTGGTTTAGTATGCAGAGGCCTAGAAATAGGTGTGTTTTCAAAGTGGACGTGTCATTGTGAGACATGTTCATATGAACAGGAGAGCAGGTAATACAGTGAGCAGTCAGCCCGAGAAGATGAGTGTAATTTGAGAGTTCACTGGTTAAAAGGGAACATCGGGCGTAGATCGTAGCAGTGACCTTGTTCTGCTTCAGTATTAACAGCAGGAGGCGAGCTGCAGGGCCAAAGAAACCAGACTAAACAACGATGAGAGGAAGACCGCGGGTTAAAGTCAGCCTTAAAGTACGTGAGAAGAGTGAGTGACGAGGAATATGACAGTATAAGTTGGAGGGAGCTGTACCTGAACTGAGTGTTAAGTTATGAATAATATGTCTTTGAGGGAAAGACAGATGTGGAAGAAGGATGTTTTCCATACAACTCAGATTTATAAACTGTGTTACAAATAAATCTACGTGAAGTGAACTCTGATCCAAACTCTCTGAGTACTGAGGTGGGCGAGTCCGTGAGGCGTCAGGTAGGAGTTAGATATGGAATCAGCCACAACAACGTGAAGCCGCCGCTTACAGAGAGTCTTCGTGTGTTCACATGGTAAATTAACTGTACTTGTACTTCTCCAGTCTTCTGACCACGCAAAGCTATTTAACACCACATGCCATCATTTACTCATTCACACACTGGTGCAGGAGCCACCGTGCAAAGAACCAAACCGTTCTCAACAGGTGTTAAGTGTCCTTAAGGACACGTGGACAAGTGAAACCGGGGTTCAAACCGCCGATCCTCTGATTGAAGGCCCACGCCACTCCCCCACTGACCCACAGTCCACTGTTGACCTCAGACTCTCCACTTCAGAGAATCTGAATGCTACAACTCAAATCCAACATTTCCAGAGCAGCAGTTAGCAGAACTAATGTGTTGTTAAGTGCGCCGGTTCACCAGAGCGGTCTGAGGGGAGGTCGTTATCGCCCCGCGGACCAGTGGGACCAGTGCTGAGGTCTGCTTGTTCGGACTGATTGGTCTCATTGGAATTTAGAGGAAACTGTGACTGATGTGAAGCGACAAACATGTTGACAGGAAGTGACCTTTGACCTGAGGGACTTCATTAATGAGCATCTGTGATGTAACGACGGGTTGCATCAGAGGAGCCTTTGTGTTTATTCAGGTCAAGCATCACTTTAGTTTGTCAGAACTTTAAATAACCAAACGCTTTCATATGAACTGATGTGTAAAAAGAAGTCAGACGCATCCTTTTAGCTCCTGTGTTGGTTTTACTGAATATTTCTCTCCATCAGCAGTCAGCTCACGTCTCATCAAACAGATGCTGGAGATGTTAAAGCTCTCAGAAATAATCCCTAATAATCTCATGAAGAGCACACGATGAATCAGGTCTAGCTGCTGTTTGTAGAGACAACGTCAAGATGCTGAGGGAGCGTATCCCACAGACTCACATCTGACCTGAGGACTGTTTGGAAGGCAGACCTGTGACTTCCAGACTCTGCTGGAGCTCACGAGAAGATAACAAACTCTACGTTAGCTAGCAAGCTAATACCACCGCGCTAATGCTACTGCTACCGAACATGAGCGTGTTTCTGCTTCTACGCTTCATAACTTTACCGCCACTGATGGTTTTTATTTATTTTATTTTATTTAACCTTTATTTAACCAGGAAGTCCCATTGAGATTAAAAATCTCTTTTTCGAGGGAGACCTGGCCAAGACAGGCGGCAGCATCAAAACACAGAGTTACAGACAGAAAACATAGAACAAGACGAGCTGAAAGAACTAAAAACTAAGAGACAGTGACGTAATGAGTCAATTCAGGAAACATTTACATGCTTGTGAACTTGCCTCTATTTCTTTGATTTTAGATTTAAAAGCAGTCAGTGTTATCAATTCTTTGATTTTTAAAACATTCTGCCACATATTCCATGTTGAGGTTTTAGTCGTTAATGTAAAACCTCAGTGAGTCAGCGACTTGCTAGAAGTATGTCTGTCCTTGTAGAACCTTTAGAACATTTTAGAACCTTTAGAACATTTTAGAACCTTTAGAAAATTTTAGAACCTTTAAGAAGATTTAGAACATGTTGGAACCTTTTAGAACATTTTAGAACACTTTAGAACACTTTAGAACCTTTAGAACACGTTAGAACATTTTAGAACCTTTTTTAACCTTTAGAACATTTTAGAACCTTTTAGAACCTTTAAGAACCTTTTAGAACCTTTAGAACATTTTAGAACCTTTAGAACA
>NW_027175931.1:192500-280000 GCF_023055335.1 Clinocottus analis | reverse complement strand
GGGGAACGGGTGCAGGAAGTCCCAGACCAGAGCCAGCATGGCGAACAGGCAGGACACGGTGCAGACCACCAGCCGGCCGTCCACCAGCCCGAAGTTCTCCACGTACCCGTACTTCTCCAGCAGCACCTGGAGGACCGATAACTGGTTACTGACCACTAGTTACTGACCACTATTTACTGGTTACTGACCACTGGTAAGTCATGCCAACACATGATAGATGTTGACCTTTCAGAATAAAAGCTCACCTTCTTTGCAGCGTCATCCAGCGAGTTCTTTACAGCGGCTCCGTCCCATTTATCTATTTTCACTGGTTTCTCATCGATCCTCCACTGGAAGACAAGAGACAAACACAAGGATTATTACTATAGATTGTTGTCATCAGGATGTAACCTGTTTTCTGGATGGAGGCTGGTAGAGCTGTTAACTCATCTTAAATAACCTGTTTTCTGGATGGAGGCTGGTAGAGCTGTTAACTCATCTTAAATAACCTGTTTTCTGGATGGAGGCTGGTGCAACAGTTAACTCATCTTAAATAGCCTGTTTTCTGGATGGACCCTGGTGATGCTGGAAGCAGTAAGCTAAGCGTTAGCTATTAAAATAGCTGAACAGCAGCGCCGGCTCTTGGAGAGCTGACAGTATAAATAAATACAAGCCGGATATTTTCTTTCTATCTGACGGAAAGCAATCAACAACTTGAAGCCTCACTTTCTCCATTAGTCCGCTTTTTCCGTTCCTCGCAGCCGCCATCTTGTCTTCCGATCCGAATACGGCCAGTGAGCTGGACGTTTCTGATTGGCTCTCACCGACGTCGGAAAGAACGCGATGACGTGTGATATCTCACGTGATCGCGTCCGCGTGCCAGAGTGCGCGCGCCCACTAAACTTTAAACAACATTTTAATAAAAGGACAAAAAAACTGAAAATGACCATATTTTATAAAATAATGTTACTTTACCTCAAAGTAGGGAGAACCTCACTCTCTTTCAAACATTTAACGCTATAATTCACAATATTATATAATAATACTAATAATTCTTAATAAAGATGTTTGTTATGGATATTTATGGTTATGCTTTATCACTATATTCTATTCAACAATCTTCTTTATCTAAACACTTAACTTGATCTCTGATGTCATAAACCATTAAAAAGCTGACGATTAGGTTGAGATTGTTCTCAGATGTTAATATAGTTATTATCAGGAGACAGAACAAAACATTTAGCTCTAACATATTTAAAACTTCATCAACTGAAAGAATCATATCTCTTTATCATCATCATTATTCCTCATATTAGATATTCTGTTCGTCTGTCCGGTGTTTGGCATTCTGTAAAGGTGTGTAAGGTGTGTAGCGTTGTGTAAAGGTGTGTAGCGTTGTGTAAAGGTGTGTAGCGTTGTGTAAAGGTGTGTAGCGTTGTGTAAAGGTGTGTAAGGTGTGTAGCGTTGTGTAAAGGTGTGTAGCGTTGTGTAAAGGTGTGTAGCATTGTGTAAGGTGTGTAGCGTTGTGTAAAGCCGTGTAGCGTTGTGTAAAGGTGTGTAGCGTTGTGTAAAGGTGTGTAGCGTTGTGTAAAGACGGGTAGCGTTGTGTAAGGTGTGTAGCGTTGTGTAAAGGTGTGTAGCGTTGTGTAAGGTGTGTAGCATTGTGTAAGGTGTGTAGCGTTGTGTAAAGGTGTGTAGCGTTGTGTAAAGGTGTGTAAGGTGTGTAGCGTTGTGTAAAGGTGTGTAGCGTTGTGTAAAGGTGTGTAAGGTGTGTAGCGTTGTGTAAAGGTGTGTAGCGTTGTGTAAGGTGTGTAGCGTTGTGTAAAGGTGTGTAGCGTTGTGTAAAGGTGTGTAGCGTTGTGTAAAGGTGTGTAGCGTTGTGTAAAGGTGTGTAAGGTGTGTAGCGTTGTGTAAAGGTGTGTAGCGTTGTGTAAAGGTGTGTAGCGTTGTGTAGCGTTGTGTAAGGTGTGTAGCGTTGTGTAAGGTGTGTAGGGTTGTGTAAGGTGTGTAGGGTTGTGTAAAGGTGTGTAGCGTTGTGTAAAGGTGTGTAGCGTTGTGTAAAGGTGTGTAGCATTGTGTAAGGTGTGTAGCATTGTGTAAAGGTGTGTAGCGTTGTGTAAAGGTGTGTAGCATTGTGTAAGGTGTGTAGGGTTGTGTAAAGGTGTGTAGCGTTGTGTAAAGGTGTGTAGCGTTGTGTAAAGGTGTGTAGCGTTGTGTAAAGGTGTGTAGCGTTGTGTAAAGGTGTGTAGCGTTGTGTAAAGGTGTGTAGCGTTGTGTAAAGACGGGTAGCGTTGTGTAAAGGTGTGTAGCGTTGTGTAAGGTGTGTAGCGTTGTGTAAAGGTGTGTAGCGTTGTGTAAAGGTGTGTAGCATTGTGTAAAGGTGTGTAGCGTTGTGTAAAGGTGTGTAGCATTGTGTAAAGGTGTGTAGCGTTGTGTAAAGACGGGTAGCGTTGTGTAGCGTTGTGTAAAGGTGTGTAGCGTTGTGTAAAGGTGTGTAGCGTTGTGTAAAGGTGTGTAGCGTTGTGTAAAGGTGTGTAAAGGTGTGTAGCGTTGTGTAAGGTGTGTAGCGTTGTGTAAAGGTGTGTAGCGTTGTGTAAAGGTGTGTAAGGTGTGTAGCGTTGTGTAAAGGTGTGTAGCGTTGTGTAAAGGTGTGTAGCGTTGTGTAAAGGTGTGTAGCGTTGTGTAAAGCGTTGTGTAAAGGTGTGTAGCGTTGTGTAAAGGTGTGTAGCGTTGTGTAAGGTGTGTAGCGTTGTGTAAAGGTGTGTAGCGTTGTGTAAAGGTGTGTAGCGTTGTGTAAAGGTGTGTAGCGTTGTGTAAAGGTGTGTAGCGTTGTGTAAGGTGTGTAGCGTTGTGTAAAGGTGTGTAGCGTTGTGTAAGGTGTGTAGCATTGTGTAAGGTGTTAAAGGTGTTTGATGATGTTAAAAAGTTGATCAACCAAATCAAAACAACACAAGTTTTTCTTCTAATATTCCCGTGACTTTAATCTCAGACTCGGAGTTCTTTGACCTTCATCCTGTTTGATCCAGAAGTTTCCGGTTAAATCAGGTTTCATCAAAACGGCTTGAGACAGAAAACCTTCTTAAAGCTTTTGTTTACATTTTCACCCCAAACACACAGTGGCTCCTGATCCACAGCGCGCTGAGACTACAGTACCCATGAGCCTCAGCGGCAGCGGAGTCCAGCAGCCAGCGAACGTTCAGACTGGAAGACCGTCAGCACAGAGGTGGACCAGTACGGCAGTGGGAGCAGGTCCTGGGCTGGAGACTCGGCTCCAGTGGACACAGCACCAGTCCCTCTAGATCTTTGGTGGAGTTCAGTCCCACGTGGGTTTCAGCCCACTTTCATTCTGTTTTTGGTGATTTGCTGGTGAAAAGTTAAGGTACATGTTCAGTTCTTTCCCTCAACAGCGTTTTAAAGTACAGTCAAAGTTTTCCGTGGTGTAAAAACATTCAATGCATGTATGAACCTCCTCCGTCCGTCTCTGGACCTCGAACTCGGCACCGAGACGTACGGGAGGAGGTTCAACCGGGCTTCTCTCTCTAGTGCTTCTTGTTGATTCGCCGGGATCTCCTGAGGCCACGTCTCCTGCGGTGGTTCTGGTTGGACATCCAGGACCGCAGGAAGTACTTGTCGGGGCTCCTCCGGCGGTCGGCGCTCTGGTTCTCCCGGTCAAACTGTCTCTGCAGCTTCAGGGCGACGGCCCGGTCCCGGCGCTCCTGCTGGACCTGACGGACGTACCGCTCGTCGAAGGCCTCCTGGCCGGCCGAGCGGCTCCGCTTCAGGTCCGCGTCCCGCTCCGCGTCCAGGTGTTTGGTCTTCTGTTCCCGCTTCTTGCCCCTCCTTGAGGTAGATTGGTTGTGGAGGCCGCCGTCGGACTCCTTCCTCGGACTCTGCGAGTCCTTTGGCACTAATTTACAGGACTGGAAACCAGAGTTCTTAGCGTATGGCGAGAATGACTGTTTTCGGCTAAAAAGCGACCCGCCGCCGCATTCGGGAGCGCCCGCCGCCGGCTCGAAGTCAGAGCTCCCCCTGAAGGCGGCCTCGCTGCTGTAGCGGATCGCTGGCACCCGGATCTTCACAGACTGCTTCTGGAAGGAGTCGGCGTCTCCGGCCGGAGGCTCGAACAGCAGCCTCCTCTTGTTGGCGGCCCTCACGCCGTCGCCGCCGCGTCCCGGCGGGGACCGGCGGGCCCTCGCGTCCTCGCCACCGCCGGCCTTGTTGTGGAGCTCGTTGGCGGGGCTCGTCCGCGTGGCCTTGGAGTTGACCTTCAGGCTCTGGCGGTCCAGTTCGATCTGCCTCCACTTCTGCAGGACGGCGGGACTGGCCTCGTAGCTGGTGGCCTTCTGCAGGCCGCGGGTCAGGTTCCTGGGCGTGGACTTCACGATGGCGGGCTCCAGCAAGCGTCCGTCCGGCAGCCGTTTGGGCGGCGTGCACGGCGAGCACACGATGGGCTTGAAGTGGTTGAGCTCTTCGGAGATGCTGTCGTTGCTTTCGGGGCTGATGGAGCGCTCGGGCCGGGCGACGCCCGCGGGAGTCGCCGCCGACGAGACGACGGCGCGCCAGGCGAGCCGGCGGTCGGCGGTGACGGGAGCCGAGACGGAGCGGCTGTTCTCCGAGGAGAGCAGGATCCCTGCTGCGAAACTGTGACTGATGCCGACCTGCAGGACCAGAGGAACACAGCTTCAGGGTCATCATCATGAGGACTCCCTCAGGAGACACGTCCATGTCTCCATCTCTAGTTTCAGAGCACGGTGCTTCAGGGCGGGAAAAAGAGTCTCAATGTTTTCACAGAAAAAATACATTTTTTTAAAATGTTGTGTAAAAAGTGGGAATGAAAAAAACATTCCAACTTTTTTAGAGACAAAAAAGTTTGCATCTTTTGTGAAAAAGTCAGAATAAAACAAACTTTCCTCACATCACAAGATGTTCAGGTCACTTGTTCAAGACAACACACACTGGACTTTATCACTGAGGAAGAAAAACTGAACTGAAAACATGAAAAACACTTATTGCTTTTGTATGAAGTGAATCAACTGCTGGTCTTTAACATCTTTAAGATAAGAAGCAGACTGAACATGGACCAAAGAAGGAGTGGTTTGTCCCTCACAGGGACCCTTACTACTGAACATGGACCAAAGAAGGAGTGGTTTGTCCCTCACAGGGACCCTTACTACTGAACATGGACCAAAGAAGGAGTGGTTTGTCCCTCACAGGGACCCTTACTACTGAACATGGACCAAAGAAGGAGTGGTTTGTCCCTCACAGGGACCCTTACTACTGAACATGGACCAAAGAAGGAGTGGTTTGTCCCTCACAGGGACCCTTACTACTGAACATGGACCAAAGAAGGAGTGGTTTGTCCCTCACAGGGACCCTTACTACTGAACATGGACCAAAGAAGGAGTGGTTTGTCCCTCACAGGGACCCTTACTACTGAACATGGACCAAAGAAGGAGTGGTTTGTCCCTCACAGGGACCCTTACTACTGAACATAGACCAAAGAAGGAGTGGTTTGTCCCTCACAGGGACCCTTACTACTGAACACACTGTTCATGTTGTTCCTGATAAAAGATCTGCACCGCTACTCCTTCTCTCTCTCTCTCTCTCTCTCTCTCTCTCTCTCTCTCTCTCTCTCTCTCTCTCTCTCTCTCTCTCTCTCTCTCTCTCTCTCTCTCTCTCTCTATCTCTCTCCCCCCATCCCTCCTTCCCTCTCTCTCTCTCACATCTCCAGGTCGTGTAACTCACTCGGTCGATGAGGGCCGGCTGGGTGACGACCTTCGTCTTCCTCCCTCGGTCCTCCACCGGCTCGCTGCAGCTCTGGCTCCTCTGAGCACCACTGAAGAAGAAGAACACGGTCAGCTGGTCTCGATGTCACATGACACCGTGACGTCGGCGAGCTCACCTGGAGAGGCCGGCGGAGCTTTTGGTTTTCCTGATGAAGGCCGAGATGTTCCTGATCCTCCTGCTGAACGGCTCCTCGTTCTCCGAGTCGGACAGAACACCCTGAAGAACCACAAGGAACAAGAACCGCTACAACCCAGATTATACACACTATGTGTATATATACATGTGTATATACACATATATATGTATATACACACACATGTATATAGTGTACATGAAACACAGGTCTTACTGGCTCTTCCTCGCGTCGGGCCGTCTCGTCTTTACAGCTCCTCCTCTTCAGCTCGTCTCGTTCCTCCACCTGGAACACAAACCCGTCAGTCCCTGAACGCACCGCACGCTGCTGCGTTCACGGACCGCAGGAAACCGGACGCACCTTGTGTTTGCTGGCCGATGCCGAGGAAACGTCACCGCACTTTAAGACGAGAGCCGGAGATATGAAGCACTCTGAGGAAACAACACAACATGAAGGCATAAACAACACAACATGAAGGCATAAACAACACAACATGAAGGCATAAACAACACAACATGAAGGCATAAACAACACAACATGAAGGCATAAACAACACAACATGAAGGCATAAACAACACAACATGAAGGCATAAACAACACAACAAGAAGGCATAAACAACACAACATGAAGGCATAAACAACACAACATGAAGGAATAAACAACACAACATGAAGGCATAAACAACACAACATGAAGGCATAAACAACACAACATGAAGGCATAAACAACACAACATGAAGGAATAAACAACACAACATGAAGTAATAAACAACACAACATAAACAACACAACATGAAGGAATAAACAACACAACATGAAGGAATAAACAACACAACATAAACAACAACATGAAGTAATAAACAACACAACATAAACAACACAACATGAAGTAATAAACAACACAACATGAAGTAATAAACAACACAACATGAAGGAATAAACAACACAACATAAATTTATATCAACAACATAATATAAACTTATGTCAACAACATAACACAAAAGACTCCCAAGATCCAAGTACTAGTACTGTAGTACTAGAGTCGTACTGTAGTAATGCTGTAGTACTAGAGTGGTATTGTAGTACTGGAGTAGTACTGTAATAATGTAGTAGTATTGTAGTACATCAGCTCCTCCACAACATGTCTGGACTTGTCCTCCAGCACCTTTTAATGTGTCTGACCCACGAGAACCAACTGCTTCCCGTGGGCCAGATACGGACCCACTACTGACTGCAGGTCAGTTCTTACTGCTGGTCCAGCTCATGAGGGCCGCTCAGCTGACTGCAGGTCAGTTCCTGCTGCGGGTTCATGACCTCCTGGTTAAACTCATTATAAAGTTACACTCTACGCGGTTGGTTAGTGAAACAAACACCCTGCAGGCTGCACTGCCACGGCGGGCTGTGGGCGGCCTCATCCCCGGTACCCACACCGACCTCTCTGGCTGTCGCTGTCCCTCCTGCCCGCCCCGCCGCCGCTGCCGCTCCTCTCGGGCTCGCTCCTCCTCCGGAGCCGCTCTCCGCTGCTGGGGCGTCTCTGGGCTCGTCGGCCGGCAGGGAGACCGCAGAGCGGGCTGCCACCGGGCTGCCCACCCGTGCACCTCCTCGCATCGTTCTCCGGCGGACTGGACCCGGACCCGCGCCCTGCTGCGGGCCCGCACCGGGGCTTGCCACTGGCCGGTGTCCCGGGCTGCTCGGCGGACCCTGCGGTCGCCATCTTGCCTGGTAAGTCTTCTCGCTCTCAAAACAAACCCCGCCCTCCCCCGCCGTCGAAACTGCGCGAGCGCTACGCAGATTGGATGCGCACGCAGCCCTCCAACCGCGGAGATGTAACGCGGCTCGAGCCGTCCTCTGACGTCAGACTCGGGAATAACTTCAAAATAAAACGCGTTTACTTTATTTTATTACGACCGTAACGAGCTTAAAACATCGGCTATTAATATTCTATACGTATATATATATATATATATATATATATATATATATATATATATATATATATATATATATATATACATATATATATATATATATAGTTATATATATATATATATAACATATAGACATATATATATAACATATATATATATATATATAACATATATATATATATATATATACATATATATAGGTTATATATATAACATATAGACATATATATATAACATATATATATATAACACATATATATATATATATATATATATATATATATATATATATATATAAATATATAATATATTGGTTATATATATAACATATAGACATATATATATAACATATATATATATAACACATATATATATATATATATATATATATAATATATTATATATATATATATATATATATATATATATATATATATATATATATATATATATATATATATATATATTGTGTCTCTGTCCAATTCACTTATAAAGAAATAGATGAAAGGTAATAAAATATTTCAACATCCATGAACACATTATTTTAACATCTCAAAGCACATTCTGATGAATACAAATAAACTATTGTATGTTTTCATCGTTTAAAGGTTTTATATACGGATCTGCAGGCGGCAGCAGAGTGCTGCTGAAACCGGAAGTACATGTTTTTCACCGTCGAGGAAGAAAGAACAACAACAACAATGGCGGACAGCAGTGACACGAGCCGATAGAGGAAAGTCACACAGGTGAGACACCTGAAGACAGCTTTCATGTTTACCTGTAAACGTCACGCACTTCTGTGATTTGAGGATTTATTGATCAATACACAAGTAGTAATATTATTTAAAAAAGAGTATTAATGGAGTTTTCTTGAGATTGAAACTCCATTGAAGTATGAATTCCTAAATGGAGTTAAAACTATTTGTTATATTGTGTCTTTTTACCGGTTAAACTGAGCAGATAAACAGGTAATGTTCATAATATTATACAATATTAATTCTATTAAAGTACACATTATGTTTACTACATTAAAAAGCAATAAACCATAAAAACAGAACCATGATTTATAATGAATTCACAACTCCTTTCTTAAACCAGTAAAAAAGAAACAGTAAAAAACTCTTTATCGTCCTGAACCTGTTCACCTGAAGCTCAGGCCTCCAAACCACTGCTCTCTGCTGTGTGTCCATGCAGGTCTGGTCCGTAGTCCTGGTCTGTAGTCTGGTCTGGGTCTCTGGTCCTGGTCCTGGTCCTTGTCTCTGGTCTCTGGTCCTGGTTTCTGATCTCTGGTCCTTGTCTCTGGTCCTGGTCCTGGTCTCTAGTCCTGGTCTTGGTCTCTGGTCCTGGTCCGGGTCCTGATGCGGGCCGGCAGGCCTCTGGTGCGGGTGGTGCGTCTGGGCCTGGTCCCGTACCAGGAGGCCGTGCGGCTGCAGCAGCTCTACGTGGAGCGGCACCGGTCCGGTCCGGCTCACGCTCTGCTGCTGTGCCAGCACCCGGCGGTCTACACCACGGGGCTCCGGCAGCACCCGTACCCGGGGCCCCTGCTGGACCGGCTCCGCCTGCTGGGGGCCGACGTGCACCGCACCAACCGGGGAGGACTCATCACCTTCCACGGGCCCGGACAGCTGGTCTGCTACCCGGTGCTGCACCTGGGCAGCTTCACGAAGGTGAGCGCGTCCTGCGCTGGACTCCATGACGGCTAACAACTGACGTGTACTAACGTGTACTGACGTGTACTGAGGTGTACTGACGTGTACTGACGTGTACTAACGTGTACTGAGGTGTACTAACGTGTACTGACGTGTACTGACGTGTACTAACGTGTACTGAGGTGTACTGAGGTGTACTGACGTGTACTGACGTGTACTAACGTGTACTGAGGTGTACTGAGGTGTACTGAGGTGTACTGAGGTGTACTGAGGTGTACTAACGTGTACTGAGGTGTACTAACGTGTACTAACTTGTACTAACGTGTACTGAGGTGTACTAACGTGTACTGAGGTGTACTAACGTGTACTGACGTGTACTGACGTGTACTAACGTGTACTGAGGTGTACTAACGTGTACTAACGTGTACTAACGTGTACTGAGGTGTACTAACGTGTACTAACGTGTACTGAGGTGTACTAACGTGTACTGAGGTGTACTAACGTGTACTAACGTGTACTGAGGTGTACTAACGTGTACTAACGTGTACTAACGTGTACTGAGGTGTACTAACGTGTACTAACGTGTACTGAGGTGTACTAACGTGTACTAACGTGTACTAACGTGTACTGAGGTGTACTAACGTGTACTGAGGTGTACTAACGTGTACTAACGTGTACTAACGTGTACTGAGGTGTACTAACGTGTACTGAGGTGTACTAACGTGTACTAACGTGTACTAACGTGTACTGACGTGTACTAACGTGTACTGAGGTGTACTAACGTGTACTAACGTGTACTGAGGTGTACTAACGTGTACTAACGTGTACTGAGGTGTACTAACGTGTACTAACGTGTACTGAGGTGTACTAACGTGTACTAACGTGTACTAACGTGTACTAACGTGTACTGAGGTGTACTAACGTGTACTAACGTGTACTGAGGTGTACTAACGTGTACTAACGTGTACTAACGTGTACTGAGGTGTGTTCTGTTCCCGCAGAGCGTGCGCTGGTACGTCTCCGAGCTGGAGAGAACCGTCATCTCCGTGTGCAGCAGGTTCGGTGTGGTCGCGTCCACGTCTCCTCACACCGGCGTCTGGGTCGCAGACAACAAGATCTGTGCCATCGGTACGCCGCCAGCGCCTCACGCACAAGTTGTTGTCAACTTTGTTTACCAAATTCAACAATGTCGTCCAACTTTAAAGTAACGTAGTTAAGTTCTGCTGAGGAGCAAAGAGGTTGTGGTTTTATTTGGAACATTTTAGGGTTGAACATTTGAACCTAAAACAAACTTAATGATCAATCAGTTAACACCACACGTGTTGAAGCCCTGAAGTTACTACTGGATTAAAATCAAGGTAGAAATGAATCTGTCCACAAACCCCTTTAATCTGTCCACAAACCCCTTTAATCTGTTCACAAACCCCTTTAATCTGTCCACAAACCCCTTTAATCTGTCCACAAACCCCTTTAATCTGTCCACAAACCCCTTTAATCTGTCCACAGACCCCTTTAATCTGTCCACAAACCCCTTTAATCTGTCCACAAACCCCTTTAATCTGTCCACAGACCCCTTTAATCTGTCCACAAACCCCTTTAATCTGTCCACAAACCCCTTTAATCTGTCCACAAACCCCTTTAATCTGTCCACAAACCCCTTTAATCTGTTCACAGACCCCTTTAATCTGTTCACAGACCCCTTTAATCCCACAGAAGTGTGTTCCACATCCCCAGTGTTTGTATTATTTGTCCCACATCCTGTCACATGATGTCATGTTCACCTGAAGCTGATCTTCCTGCGGGTGGAGGGTTCAAGTCCTTCTCCTGACTCAGCGTCTCTTTGCAGGAATCCACTGTGGCCGCTACGTCACGTCTCACGGCTTGGCTCTGAACTGCAACACCGACATGTCGTGGTTCGACCACGTGGTGCCGTGCGGCATTGTGGGTAAAGGGGTGACGTCGCTGAGCGCCGAGCTGCAGAGGGACGTGGGCGTGGACGAGGCCGTCCCTCACCTGCTGGACGCCTTCAGGGACCGGTTCAACTGCCGCCTGGCGGACGAAGACGCAATGTTGTGAAAGAAAGAGCTTTTAGAAATGGAGAGTTGAGGAAAAAAGTTGAAATATTTAGAGGAAAGAAATGCAGAACGATGTTGAGACGCTTGTTTGTACTCATGTCCACAAGGAGGCAGCAGAGCTGCACACAGTGAACTTCACTGTGCGTCTGTACAATTCAGAGCATTTTTAAGGAGTGAAAAGAAGAAGAAAAGATATTTAAAGTATTGAATCCTGTTTTTAGAGGTAGTTTGTGAACTTCAAAGGGCCCAGGTGGTTTTCAGGGACCAGGATGCAACATGTCATGAAGTTGTGGATCGACACTTCCTGGTGAGGAAGGACTCATGATGAGAATACAGAGATCACATGATGTATTTGTACTGCTTCAATTGAGTGAATTTTTGATTATGAATAACACATACATACACACACCAATGGCGTCCCTAGGCTAAAACATTTCGAGGCTAAAGCCCCGGATGTTTTTTAATTAGCCCCAAATATTAATTTTCAAAAGAAAAGAAAAAAAACTTTTTTAAATTTATTTTTTTAAAGATCACATCCTCAAATTACGGTTCTCATGTGGATGCTTCCACAGTGTTTTTGGACAATTACAAATATATATATATATATATATATATATATATATATATATATATATATACATATATATATATATATATATATATATATATATATATACATATATATATATATATATACATATATACATATATATATATATATATATATATATATATACATATATATATATATATATATATATATATATATATATATATATATATATATATATATATATATATATATATATATATATATATGTGTGTGTGTGTGTTTTAAAGCCACTACTTTGGCTTTGGCACTAACACCTGCAGGTCACACCAGACGTCCTTCACCCAGAACAGCTCAGGCAGCAGACACACTTCACAACAGCCGCTGCTGTCTTTGGGTAGTCGCACAACAAGATGTCACAAAAAAAGATTTTGATGTTTTCCGCCCAAAGGTGGTCAGGAATTAAAGATGTAATGGGAATAGAAATTATTTAAATTTATAGAATTTCGAAGAGTGTTGCAGCTGGACTACTAGAGGGAAGTAGCTGCTAGTTGGTATTACATGGAAAAACCTTCTGTTATTAGCATCTGTGTGTGAATGCAGTTGAAGTGTGTGAGAATTGTGTACCTACAAATAATGACGCTTGAGCTTCTTCTGGAGGGAAAGTAGCTCAAGTTAATGTGAGGGTATAACGTCCAACCATCTTGTTTACTTTCTTTTTCATGAAATGCCTCAATTCAAGTCAGTCCAGAAGAGCAGGTACCTGTGACGACACAGGTACCTGTGACGACACAGGTACCTGTGACGACACAGGTACCTGTGACGACACAGGTACCTGTGACGACACAGGTACCTGTGTCGTCACAGGTACCTGCTCTTATGTGGAGAGTGTTTCGATGCCGCGCTGCTAGACTGTTCAAGGCTGAGCCCCGGATGTGTCAAAATCCTAGAGACGCCTCTGACACACACTCACTCCTAGTTATATGTTGATCTACACACACATACATGAATGTACACACATATAGTACATGTTACGTGCATACAGTACATATATCCTCAAACATATATTCATTTGTGTACTACTGCCAGCAGACACATTAAAATATAATCTGATGGATTTGGGTGATGAGGTCTTAATCCAACACGGACTCATTGAACTTGTCTGACGTGTGGATGCGTTACGCTGCGTTCACTACAGGAAGTGTTGTGAATATTCACTGCGCTCTGTATGTGAACGCACCATTAGACGTTGCCATCATTCATGCACTTAAATTCATCACGTGGAGTCATGATCATCTTCTGCTCGTGAGCAGAGGAAAGACACGCTGTTTCTCTGAGTTAATGCTGTAGAAAGTCATCCTGATGACTGACGTCTGGTCAGAATGAGACCTTGAGGCAGGAGACCCCTTCAGGGACCCGAGTAAACCGGAGAGCAATCATCTGGGTAATTTAAGTTAACAGGACATTTGATCCACTTTGTTGAACCACGTATGAAAAACTAAACTAACAGGAAGTCATGTTTTCTGTGACTTCCTGTGTTTACTTTGAAGGCAAACTGTCCGACTTGTCGCAGTGTTCTTGAACGCCTCCTGCAGCTCTCGACTGGCCACGTGACGTCACGCCCACTTCTCACAGCCTGCGCTTGGACACGTCACGAGTCAAACACTTTAATTGTTAATTGTTTATCTGCTGAATATGAAATGCGGAAGGATAAAAAGTTGTTTTTATTTTGGAAAATAACCCGGAAGTTCTGTATTTCCGCCTCTGCGGGTCGAAACCACGGAGCTTCTGAAACGTGAGTTTCCGTGTGACGTTCAGGGCCCTCACGGAGAGTCGAGCTCCGTGTACGGGACATGAGACTCGGCCCGGCACGTCAACCCTGATGCTGCAGTGCCCGCAAGCCCGGCTCGGTCCGGCTGCGACCGGGGACGAGGACCCGGACCCCGGCATGGCCCCGGACCCCGGCATGGCCCCGGACCCCGGCATGGCCCCGGACCCCGGCATGGACCCGGACCCCGGCATGGACCCGGACCTGGACGCCGCCTCGAGGCGCTGCAGCGCCGGGGACCCGCAGCTGGAGCAGGCGCTGCTGCGCTGGCTGCGTTGGGACAAGGTGAGTCCACCTCCCGCTGGGGTCCAGGTCTAAACCCGGAAGTGCGGGTCGTGGTCCCGCACTAAGCCGCTCCGGAGCTCGCTTTCGGGTTCAAGCCCGTTCAGCTTGTTTCAAACCGAACACATCCTCGCGTTTAATTTCGTCACGAGGGGAGACACGTGAAGGGGTCAGACTGTAAATGGGCGTGTCTTCCTCACCTGTCTCACCTCTCACACCTGTCTCACCTCTCACACCTGTCTCACCTCTCACACCTGTCTCACTGACGTTGTCCCCATTTAAAACTATAAAGATTTTGATGAAAACATAAATATTTAGATGAGAACAGATGAAGACAGTGTACACACACACACACACACACACACACACACATTTATATATACACTCACACACCCTGTGAGGTCTTTAAAGGTCACGAGGGTTTGACCTTCACTTTAAATGTCAACAGCTGAGCGAAGATCCTCAAACTCAGAAGACTGTTTGATTGACTAGTTATTATGTTTGTTGTTATTAATAACAGCATTACTCCTATAATTTATAATTAATGATGTCGTCATAATGTTATTAATGTATCATAAATGTTTATAAATGATATACTACATTAATGTAGTTCTTATTTCAGCTTTAACATTTAAATCGTATGATTTATATATTATTAGTACATTCTTAATGTCAATAAATCTCAACATGTTGGTACGTCCCTCAACACGGTCCCACTTCCTGTCCCACTTCCTGTCCCACTTCCTGTCACACTTCCTGTCACACTTCCTGTCACACTTCCTGTCTGTGTGTCGCTGGTTCCTACTGAAGAAAAAAAAAAGTGTACTTTCACGTAGTTTTTGTACAACAATCAGGAGCAAAGGGACTGCTGAGTCCATGGTGAGTACTTCAACTTGTGATGATGATGATGATGATGATGATGAAGGTCTCTTCTTCTGTGCTGCAGAACCGGAGCACCCGGGCCCAGGTGGAGGCTCTGGTGGCGGCGGGCCTCCGGGCCGAGCTGAGGACGAGGCTCTGCAGCCGGATGAGCTTCGGCACGGCGGGACTCAGAGCGCCGATGGGAGCCGGATTCAACCGGATCAACGACCTCACCGTCATCCAGTCCACGCAGGTCAGACCGGCTCGTCCCGGCTCGTCCCGGCTCGTCCCGGCTGCATGAGCGAGCCCTGGCTCTGGGTACTGAGTTCTGTCTCTCCTCAGGGTCTCCACGCCTACCTGGCCCGGCGCTGTGCGGCGCTGGCCAGCAGAGGGCTGGTGGTGGGCTTCGACCCCAGAGGACAAGCGGCCAGCGGCTGCAGCAGTCACAGGTACTGAAGTGTATCTCCACGCTTCCGCTTTGCTCGCCGACGTTTGGGGATTTACCCGTCGCCGGACTTCCTTTGAAGGACACGGAGAGACGTCGGGAGTGTCGACACGTGTAACACAAAGCAGCTGTTGTGTCATCGATCCTGATTCGTTCCTCTTTTATCTCGTTATCTTCTTTGAGGTTGGCGAAGCTGACGGCCGCTGTGATGCTCAGCCGAGGCGTCCGCGTTCATCTTTTCTCCGCATTTGTCCCGACGCCGTACGTGGTGAGGAAGCGGCAGCGCATCACTTCCTGTCAGCTGACCTGTGTGTGACGCATCACTTCCTGTCAGCTGACCTGTGTGTGACGCATCACTTCCTGTCAGCTGACCTGTGTGTGACGCATCACTTCCTGTCAGCTGACCTGTGTTTGTTGGTGAACGTGTGCTCTGGTCTGCAGCCTTATGCCGTGAAGAAGCTCGGCGCTGCAGCTGGAGTGATGATCACCGCTTCCCATAATCCTAAAGAGGACAATGGGTACAAGGTGAGCCCCCCTCCCCTCTCCTCCCCCTCCCCTCCCCCTCTCCCCTCTCCCCTCATCCCCCCTCCCCTCATCCCCCCCCCCCTCCATGTGACCCCTGCTGCTGCTGAGATACACCTGGTGAGGGGCTTGAGGTCTACCTGTGTCTCCCTCTACAGGTGTACTGGTGTAACGGCGCTCAGATCTTCTCACCTCATGATAAGGAGATCCTGCAGAGCATTGAGGAGCAGCTGGAGCCCTGGAGCGCCTCCTGCTGGGAGGAGGACCTGGTAGACCGCTGCCCCCTGAGGACCGACCCCCTGGCCCAGATCAACAGCTGCTACATGGACGAGCTCACCTCCCTCTGCTTCCACAGGTAAGAAGGACGAGACCAGTTCCCCCGAGACCTCTACAGCTGGTCTCAGACCTCTGCAGCTGGTCTCAGACCTCTGCAGCTGGTCTCAGACCTCTACAGCTGGTCTCAGACCTCTGCAGCTAGTCTCAGACCTCTGCAGCTGGTCCCAGACCTCAGCAGCTAGTCTCAGACCTCTGCAGCTGGTCCCAGACCTCTGCAGCTAGTCTCAGACCTCTGCAGCTGGTCTCAGACCTCTGCAGCTGGTCTCAGACCTCTGCAGCTGGTCTCAGACCTCTGCAGCTGGTCCCAGACCTCTGCAGCTAGTCTCAGACCTCTGCAGCTGGTCTCAGACCTCTGCAGCTGGTCTCAGACCTCTGCAGCTGGTCCCAGACCTCTGCAGCTAGTCTCAGACCTCTGCAGCTGGTCCCAGACCTCTGCAGCTGGTCTCAGACCTCTGCAGCTGGTCTCAGACCTCTGCAGCTGGTCCCAGACCTCTGCAGCTGGTCTCAGACCTCTGCAGCTGGTCCCAGACCTCTGTTTGAATGCGCTGCTTACAGGTTTCTATGAGCGTTAGATGAATGAAACGTGTCTCTCGTGTCCTCAGAGGTCTGAACATAAACTCTCCGTTGAAGTTCGTCCACTCGTCCTTCCATGGCGTCGGACACGTCTTCGTCCAGCAGGCCTTCGAGGCCTTCGGCTTCGCTCCACCGGTCCCGGTCCCCGAGCAGAAGGACCCCGACCCCAACTTCCCCTCGGTCCGCTGCCCCAACCCCGAGGAGGGGGAGTCGGTCCTGGTAGGACGATCGCAGCTCTTCATTCACGATTTAGTTCTTTGTGTTCAAACGATGATCTCCGTTTCATCCTTCAGGAGCTTTCTCTTCTCCTGGCTGAGCGGGAAAACGCTCGTATCGTCCTGGCGACGGATCCTGACGCCGACCGACTGGCCGTCGCTGAGAAGTCCGACGGGTAACCGCGACGCCTGCTCAAAGGCACATTGGCAAAGAGGCCGTCGGGGTGGTTGACCCGTACCTGCCTGTGTTCCAGGTGCGGGTGGAAAGTGTTCACGGGGAACGAGCTGGCGGCTCTGTTGGGCTGGTGGATGTTCTTCAACTGGAAGGAGGCTCACCCGGATCCTGCAGACACCCAGAAGGTCTACATGCTGGCCACCAGCGTGTCCTCCAAGATCCTGCAGACCTTCGCTCACATGGAGGGGTTCCACTTCGAGGTCAGAGGGGGATGACGATGGTGACGATGATGATGGTGACGATAATGATGATGATGATGAAGATGACTGTGTTCAACAGGAAACTCTTCCTGGGTTTAAATGGATCGGCAAACGAACACACGAACTCTCCAAAACAGGAAACAACGTCATATTTGCCTTCGAGGAGTCGATTGGTAACAAGTTTATGCATGTTTTTTCTGCTCTTTATTTTTATATATATATATATTAGCTGGGATGTGTCAGATCTTTGAGGCCTCCATCTGTGGCTCGTGCCTTCAGGTTTCATGTGTGGCAGTTTGGTTCCTGAGAAAGACGGCGTGAGCTCAGCGGCGGTCGTGGCTGAAATGGCCGCTTACCTCCACAACAAGAAGCTGAGTCTGACCCAGCAGCTGCTCAACATCTACCAGACGTACGTACTCATTACAGTTATCTGCTGTCATGGATCGTTCATGGCTGTTCAGCTCGTCCTACCTCCTGCCATGGCCCTGCTGGTGCCCCTCCTCTTTTGATTTGATTTTGACTTTTGTTTTACTGTCTTTATTCTTTTGTTCTTCAGGTTCATTGTCTGCGTTTGGTTTTAGAAGTTGTTCAGGAGATCTTTGTTGTTCTTCATAATCTGAGCCAGTGGGAGCATGTAGATGTTGAACAGAAGAGGCCCCAGTGTTGAGCCTTGGGGAACACCACATGAGGCCCCAGTATTGAGCCTTGAGGAACACCACATGAGGCCCCAGTATTGAGCCTTGGGGAACACCACATGAGGCCCAGTATTGAGCCTTGAGGAACACCACATGAGGCCCCAGTATTGAGCCTTGTGGAACACCACATGAGGCCCAGTATTGAGCCTTGGGGAACACCACAAGAGGCCCCAGTATTGAGCCTTGAGGAACACCACATGAGGCCCAGTATTGAGCCTTGGGGAACACCACATGAGGCCCAGTATTGAGCCTTGAGGAACACCACATGAGGCCCCAGTATTGAGCCTTGAGGAACACCACATGAGGCCCAGTATTGAGCCTTGAGGAACACCACATGAGGCCCCAGTATTGAGCCTTGGGGAACACCACATGTCATGCTAGTCAGCTCTGATGGGACATTTTATGTTGTTCAGGAGATCTTTGTTGTTTATCTTCTTTAAATTTGATCCTCTTTGCTCTTATTTTGACGGTCGTCTCTGTTGTGACTTCCTGTGTCCAGGTACGGCCACCACGTGTCCCAGACCTCCTACGTGGTCTGCAACGACCCCCCCACCATCCAGAACATCTTCCGCCGGATCAGAAACTTTGACGGCGAGGCGTCGTATCCGAAGACGTGCGGCGGCGTCCCGATCGTCCACGTCAGAGACGCCACCACGGGACACGACAGCAGCCGGCCCGACGGCCGGTCGGTGAGGCTCGAAGGTCGTTGAAGGTCATGAAAGGTTACAACGTCTTGAGAAGTACTTGTAGTAACCGTGTGGTTCTTCTTTCTGTGGAGGTACTTCCTGTGACGAGGAGCAGTCACATGATCACTTTCACTCTGCAGAACGGCGTCGTGGTGACGCTGAGGAGCAGCGGCACCGAGCCCAAAATAAAGTACTACACAGAGTACTGCGCCCCGCCGGGGAACGGGTCAGTCGTAGTACACAGAGTACCGAGTACTGTCGAGTTTAAAGTCCAACTCCAACGTAGACGTCAGTCCATTATTGTAAGATGATTAATAATAATAATAATAATCCTTGTCTGTTGCAGCGACGCGTCGCGCCTGGGGGCGGAGCTACGGAGGCTCACGGCCGCCCTGCTGGACGAGTTCCTGGAGCCCGAGAGGAACCACCTGATTCGCCGCTGCGTCTAGCTCCGCCTCCTCTGGAGCTGTTTCCGGGTGGTGATGTCACATCCTGTTCTTTCTGTGGCGTGCATAAAAAGTTGCAAAGATATCACATTTTTTAGTTCCATGTGTCCGTCACAGAGCAGAGAGCATGATGGGTAACTTTCAGGTTGATAAATGTATTTTTCATAGAAGGAAAAAAAAGACGTTTTATTTTTTATGGAAGTTCATTAATGGAGAGTTTCTTCATTTATAAAATATATAATACAAAGCAATTCAGTCTCATTATTAAACAAACGCTGATCCAAAAGAGGAATAAGGAAACATGAATGAGATCATACAAAGAACAATAGAGTTCAAACAAACGGTTCATCATTACAAAGGTGAGACAGTGATGCATTCTGGGACTTGGAGTTAGTTGGACATTTTTTATTTATTTATTTATCAATTAACCGATTAGAGATTATTGATCTTTATTGATAATCAATTGGTCATTTATTCTTTGGTGACATTTAAAGAGGTTTTGTATTTTTCAGACTTTTCATTATTTGCTAAATCGTTTGAAAAGAGAAAAACAGCTCTTACAACTCTGACTATTATTTATGAATGAACTTCCATACATGTGTATTAAAAGGGGGCGTTTCCCTTTTAATACAAAAGAAATCAGCTGTTTCTCGTTCATCTTTGCGATGTTTCTTTTATAATCTTGAGTTGAGACGTGTTTCTGTGACGTTCATGTTTTTGTGTTTCAGTTTGTGTGGCTGAGACCTCTTCAATAAATACATTAATCAGATTTATGACTTTTGTTATATTTCATATTTTGACTTGCATTCAGGACATTTGGTCTCTGCATTGAACCATCTGAGTGACTCAGGAGCAGTGAGTATTAGTTTTATGTATTTATGAGTATTAGCTTTATTTCTTATGGGACATTTAAAACAGTTGCTGATTGGAATGTTTTAAAAAATAACAATACACTTTCAAATAATTAATTTAGCTATTGTTTAATTAAAATATATTTTTGTATTAACATTTTTATTTTAATGATCAAATTATAAAAAAAATTGAATAATCCGAAAATTTAAAAATACCTAATTCCCTAAAGTGTGACTACTCTTTAAAATGTGTGTGTGTGTGTATGTGTATATATATATATATATATATATATATATATATATATATATATATATATATATATATATATATATATATATAGCTTTAGTTCTAGCGCCCCTGGTGCTTTATTTATAGCACCCCATTTCCATTTCAAATGACTCTAAACTGTATTTCATTGAATATGTTTATAAATTGAAATATCCCCATATTTTAACTTTTGTGCTATTTAAACTGATTAAGCATTGTTCATGTGACGATAAAGAGGTGAGTCGATGTTCTGTCACCACCTGGTGTCCTGTTTGTGTGATTAAATAAAAAAGCATCAGTGCACAATGAGTCTGTAAAAAGCTTTGTGTATCAGGTGCACAACTGAAGGTGCTTGAGTTTTATAAAAGAGCTGATGAATGACATGATGCTGAGGTCCTAGTGAGTCACTGGGCTCATTGTTAGAAGAATTCACTCGACCCCTCGGAGTAAAATCATTAAAACAGGAACATTTATTCGTTGCAAGGAAAGAGCAGAGTCAGAAGTATAATGTGAGATACAAACTGCACATCCAAGACTGCTAAAGAACCAGCTCTTGAATACTCATCATGACCACTAACAGAAACCCTCACGACGTCTTCGGCCTTATCGGGAACCTTTCCCCTCGTCCCATAGAGCGCTTTGCAAGAAATGATCAAATGATAACAAAGGAACTGCTCGTTCTCTCAGACAGAAACCTACAGACTCAGCCTCCCTGCTGTCAGGAGACATGCTGAGTGTGTGTGACATTAAACAGAGACGGTGAGATGAGGAGTCTGAATAGAACAGTGAAACAGTCACTGATTAAGCGTGAATATTTTTTTCTTCTAACTCTCATGATTTGTGTTATCGATACAACAATATAAGAAATACAATCACTCAACACCTCCCACTGAGTCCTCTTTGAGATCATGTTCCATTTTCTATGTTTAAAAATGTACTCGTGGAATTATTTCAGTTCATCAAATCCAATAGAAAACTACAAGTTTTACCACTTTGAAACGAGGTACACATTCAATGACACTTTAGTTATTTCATCCACATTGAATCTTTGCGACTTAAAGTCAACATTATATAACAAACTACATGTTTACATGTATTCCGTATTTTGGACATTTGTAATCCAAACATGATGGGATTCAAAAGTGGCTGAATGATGAGAAAATACAGTGAGAGGATGATACGCAGCAGTCTGGGTACACTGGTCATAACAAATCTACTCTGAATGATTTCAAAGCAGCAGCCAAAAGAAAAGTTGAGCAGAGAAGCGAGGTGAGGTGTGCAGGTACTGACAGCTTTCTGTCGGGTCTGCTTAGAACCAGAGAAACAAACTCTAAGAATCCTCACGTACGAGAAAACGATTGGAAGCAGAGGGACGAAAACGGAGAGAAAAGTACCAAAAAGTCCATAAATGTTATTCACTTGAGTGTCAGAACACGCCAACTTAACAACAAGGTAATTATTACAAATTACACTGTTCATGATGTTTCCACAAAATGTCAAACGGATGGTTAAGAATAAAGTAATTAGGATTTTCATAAAAGAATAAAACCATATTACAGCAATAAAGATAACCGCTTTGTTAAAAGTCATAAGTGTGTTATATTGCAGAGGATGACAGATAGCAAGATACCTGTCATAAGACATCACGGCTAAATTTAAAATCTCTATATTTACATAAGAGTACAAACAAAATATCTGCAGGAAACAAAGTGGAGGAGAAACCGTGTGAATGTCAGAGAGGATCTGAACCAGAAGGAATGGAAACAACCCTGTACTACCATACAGTTCATTTACAAACAGACTGCAGAGAAACAGGTACATAGGTTCATGTAAGCTTCTGTTCACACAGATAACCACAATGAGAGAAATGTTGACGATACATATAACGATGTATAACATTGCAATTAACATGAAATATAAGTACTTCAAATTTCCAACGTGCACATAAGCTCCAAGAATGAAGTAAGATAAAGTTGAATTTACCATCATTCTAGTTTTGGATGACGAAACATTTATCAAACCACATCATCTAAATTTAATAAAAATCATTGTTCTAAATAACACAATACACTGTGTTCATATCTGAAAACACTGAAAAGAACTCAGGAGCAGCAATACTTACAAGTTACTTCCCAGCCTAAATGAAAACACAAGTACACTTAAAATAGATGTCTTAATGACACAAAAGCATTTATTCTACACACAGATAAGTGTTTGTAACCTGCTGAAGAGCAGACTGCCAATGGGAGGCTGCTGAGATATCTGCTGTTTATAGCTCTGCATGAGAAGGAAGAGCATCAACACCAGGCCCACGTGATGTCAGACAATCACCACAAGAGATTACCATCGAACAATCTCAGCAGTCAGATGACAGATATAGAGCAACATGTTGGTCTCAGTGGTTAAAGAGATATAGAGCAACATGTTGGTCTCAGTGGTTCAAGAGATATAGAGCAACATGTTTATCTCAGTGGTTCAAGAGATATAGAGCAACATGTTGGTCTCAGTGGTTAAAGAGATATAGAGCAACATGTTTATCTCGGTGGTTCGAGAGGTTTAGAGCAACTTGTTGATCTCAGTGGTTAAAGAGGTATAGAGCAACATGTTGATCTGAGTGGTTCAATAGATATAGAGCAACATGTTTATCTCAGTGGTTCAAGAGATATAGAGCAACATGTTTATCTGAGTGGTGAAAGGAGAGATATAGAGCAATATGATTTTTACAGTGGTTCAAGATATATAGAGCAACATGTTGATCTTAGTGGTTCAAGAGATATAGAGCAACATGTTTATCTCAGTGGTTTAAGAGATATAGAGCAACATGTTTATCTGAGTGGTGAATGGAGAGATATAGAGCAACATGTTTTTCACAGTGGTTCAAGAGATACAGAGCAACATTTTGAACTTGGTGGTTCAAGAAATATAGAGCAATGTGTTGATCTCAGTTGTTCAATAGATATAGAGCAATGTGTTGATATCAGTGGTTCAAGAGATATAGAGCAAAATGTTAATCTCAGTGGTTTAAGAGGTATAGAGCAACGTGTTGATCTCAGTGGTTCAAGAGATATAGAGCAACGTGTTGATCTGAGTGGTGAAAGGAGTAATATAGAGCAACATGTTGATCTTATTGATTCAAGAGATACAGAGCAACATGTTGCTCTTAGTGGTTCTAGAGATATAGAGCAACATGCTAATCTCAGTGCTTCAAGAGATATAGAGCAACATGTTGTTCACAGTGATCTGCACGTATAATCTGGGTCCTGACCCACGTGGGCCTTAGAAGGAATCATTAAAATCAATTCTGAACTGGGAGCCAGTGAAGGCCAGAACTGTGAAAATGAGATGTCGTCTGTTAAAGCCAATCAGAAGCCTCGCTGCTGCATTTTGGAGGAGTTGCAGGCGGGAGATAGATTTTATTGTTTTTAGTCCAGTCTGGAGAAAATGAGTGAGTGGCTGACTTTTTCCAAGTCGGAGTCTGATAGTATGACAGCAACATGTTTATCTCAGCAGTCAGATGAGAGATATAGGGCAACATACATGTACTTAAACCTTTAGTCCAGTCTACTCTGTTACTTAAACCTTTAGTCCAGTCTACTCTGTTACTTAAACCTTTAGTCCAGTCTACTCTGTTACTTAAACCTTTAGTCCAGTCTACTCTGTTACTTAAACCTTTAGTCCAGTCTACTCTGTTACTTAAACCTTTAGTCCAGTCTACTCTGTTACTTAAACCTTTAGTCCAGTCTACTCTTAACTTAAACCTTTAGTCCAGTCTACTCTGTTACTTAAACCTTTAGTCCAGTCTACTCTTAACTTAAACCTTTAGTCCAGTCTACTCTGTAACTTAAACCTTTAGTCCAGTCTACTCTTAACTTAAACCTTTAGTCCAGTCTACTCTGTTACTTAAACCTTTAGTCCAGTCTACTCTGTAACTTAAACCTTTAGTCCAGTCTACTCTGTTACTTAAACCTTTAGTCCAGTCTACTCTGTAACTTAAACCTTTAGTCCAGTCTACTCTTAACTTAAACCTCTAGTCCAGTCTACTCTTAACTTAAACCTTTAGTCTAGTCTACTCTGTAACTTAAACCTCTAGTCCAGTCTACTCTTAACTTAAACCTTTAGTCCAGTCTACTCTGTAACTTAAACCTTTAGTCCAGTCTACTCTTAACTTAAACCTTTAGTCCAGTCTACTCTGTTACTTAAACCTTTAGTCCAGTCTACTCTGTAACTTAAACCTTTAGTCCAGTCTACTCTGTTACTTAAACCTTTAGTCCAGTCTACTCTGTAACTTAAACCTTTAGTCCAGTCTACTCTGTTACTTAAACCTTTAGTCCAGTCTACTCTGTAACTTAAACCTTTAGTCCAGTCTACTCTGTTACTTAAACCTTTAGTCCAGTCTACTCTGTAACTTAAACCTTTAGTCCAGTCTACTCTGTTACTTAAACCTTTAGTCCAGTCTACTCTGTAACTTAAACCTTTAGTCCAGTCTACTCTGTAACTTAAACCTTACACGGTACAGTTAAAACATATTTTTAAGTTTCATTTTGTCATGTTTACCGTACCGTATGACAGTAATGAGCCCCGAAGGAGCTTCATTAGCAACTATTTCCATCTGAAAGCAACTCAAGGTCGAACCCCAGAGGATTATGTGGACATTTGGACGCTCTGGAGGCTCCAGCCAGCTTCACCAACAGGCCAATTAGCACTCACGCATGGAAACAGAGCAGTGTTTGGGCTCAAGGGTCAAACAAAAGACACAAAGTGAGAAGATGAACTTTATGTTGTTGAGCAAATAATATGAAACTGAGATAATATGAAAATATATGAAACCCTTGAAATATTGTGTTCCTCTAGTCTAGGAACTGGTTGCAAAGGCTTGAAAACTAGTTGCAGAGGCCTGGAGACCCAGTTGCAGAGGTCTGGGCAATAGTTGCAGAAGTCTGGAGACTAGCTTCAGAGTCCCGGAGATTGGTTGTAGAGGTCCAGGGACTAGCTGTTGAGGCCTGGAGACTAGTTGCAGAGGTCTGGAGACTAGCTACAGAGACCTGGAAACTAACTGCAGAAGCCTTGAGACTATTTGTAAAGGCCTGGAAACTAGTTGTAGAGGTCTGGAGACTTGTTGTAGAGGCCCGGACACTAATTGAAGAAGCCTGGAGACTAGCTGCAGAGGCCTGGAGACTAGCTGCACTTCCTACTGCTACTACTACTACTACTACTACTACTACTACTACTACTACTACTACTTCCTAAGGTATGGAGATTAGTAGCAGTGGTATGGAGACTGGCTGCAGAGGTATGGAGACAATCTGCAGAGGTATGGAGACCAGTGGCAGAGGTATGGCGACTATCTGCAGAGGTATGGAGACTATCTGCAGAGGTATGGAGACTATCTGCAGAGGTCTGGAGACTATCTGCAGAGGTATGGAGACTAGTTGCAGAGGTATGGAGACTATCTGCAGAGGTATGGAGACTGGCTGCAGAGGTCTGGAGGCTGGCTGCAGAGGTATGGAGACTAGTTGCAGAGGTATGGAGACTAGCTGCAGAGGTATGGAGACTATCTGCAGAGGTATGGAGACTGGCTGCAGAGGTCTGGAGGCTGGCTGCAGAGGTATGGAGACTAGTTGCAGAGGTATGGAGACTATCTGCAGAGGTATGGAGACTATCTGCAGAGGTATGGAGACTATCTGCAGAGGTATGGAGACTAGTTGCAGAGGTATGGAGACTATCTGCAGAGGTATGGAGACTATCTGCAGAGGTATGGAGACTAGATGCAGAGGTATGGAGACTAGCTGCAGAGGTATGGAGACTAGCTGCAGAGGTATGGAGACTAGCTGCAGAGGTATGGAGACTAGCTGCAGAGGTATGGAGACTAGTTGCAGAGGTATGGAGACTATCTGCAGAGGTATGGAGACTATCTGCAGAGGTATGGAGACTATCTGCAGAGGTATGGAGACTAGTTGCAGAGGTATGGAGACTAGCTGCAGAGGTATGGAGACTAGCTGCAGAGGTCTGGAGACTGGCTGCAGAGGTCTGGAGACTAGCTGCAGAGGTCTGGAGACTATCTGCAGAGGTATGGAGACTATCTGCAGAGGTCTGGAGACTATCTGCAGAGGTATGGAGACTATCTGCAGAGGTATGGAGACTAGCTGCAGAGGTCTGGAGACTAGTTGCAGAGGTATGGAGACTATCTGCAGAGGTCTGGAGACTAGCTGCAGAGGTATGGAGACTATCTGCAGAGGTATGGAGACTAGTTGCAGAGGTATGGAGACTAGCTGCAGAGGTATGGAGACTAGCTGCAGAGGTCTGGAGACTGGCTGCAGAGGTCTGGAGACTGGCTGCAGAGGTATGGAGACTATCTGCAGAGGTATGGAGACTAGTTGCAGAGGTATGGAGACTAGCTGCAGAGGTATGGAGACTAGCTGCAGAGGTCTGGAGACTAGCTGCAGAGGTCTGGAGACTAGCTGCAGAGGTCTGGAGACTGGCTGCAGAGGTCTGGAGACTGGCTGCAGAGGTATGGAGACTATCTGCAGAGGTCTGGAGACTATCTGCAGAGGTATGGAGACTGGCTGCAGAGGTATGGAGACTAGCTGCAGAGGTCTGGAGACTAGTTGCAGAGGTATGGAGACTAGCTGCAGAGGTCTGGAGACTAGTTGCAGAGGTATGGAGACTATCTGCAGAGGTCTGGAGACTAGCTGCAGAGGTCTGGAGACTAGTTGCAGAGGTATGGAGACTGGCTGCAGAGGTATGGAGACTAGCTGCAGAGGTCTGGAGACTATCTGCAGAGGTCTGGAGACTATCTGCAGAGGTATGGAGACTATCTGCAGAGGTCTGGAGACTAGTTGCAGAGGTATGGAGACTAGTTGCAGAGGTATGGAGACTATCTGCAGAGGTATGGAGACTATCTGCAGAGGTCTGGAGACTAGCTGCAGAGGTCTGGAGACTAGCTGCGGACCATAACTAACATTGGGATGACGATAACTTTCAGGCCAGTTCGAACTGCATCTTCTCCGCGTCAAAGTTAGTAACACCCCACTCTCAAAGTACCAGAGACACTGTGGACTATAACTGACATTGGAAGGATGATAACTTCCCGGGCATGCCCAGGTGTAACTGCACCCAGGTTTAGTGCACCTTCTCTGGGTCAAAGTTAGTGAAATCCCCCTCTCAAAGTATTAGGGACTCTGGGGACCATGACTGACACGGGGTTTAAGCCTGCTTTGAAGCACTCAAACCTGGGAAAACCTGCGTGACAAGTCACCCCGAGAGAAGCAGACCAAGCTGTGGAGCTCACCCTCTCACCTGGCCCACCAGCCCAACCCTCGTACCCACACATCCCTGTTAAGGACACTATCCAGCCATCCGCAAGTTTCGGGCCCTTGGTCCTCTAGAATAAGGGACACTCGGGACAATAACTGCCAGTGTGGAGCAATGTGGCCTAACTTGCGGGTACATGCCTACCAGAGTGACCCCCTTTCATGGAGGATTGTTTTAATCCAACCGATTGGCTTAAAACGTCGTCCGATGTCAGACTAAGTAAAACTGACAGGGAGATAAGAAAACAAAATGTAAAATTGTCTTATCTTCCTGTGCACTGGTGTGAACCCAGACCAGGGGGCCTAAATTGCGGGTACATACCTAGCACAGTGACCCCCTTTCCTGGAAGAATTGGACTTTTGACGTTGTGAAAAACTAACATTTATTTTTTTCTTGAGACTTCCATGAGAAGTCAGTCTGAACCAATAAGGTGCCTTGATGATGATGTCATTGTGCTGTGGGCGTGTCCCCACATGCAGAAGTGAAGAGGGGCTGGAGGTTGGGCTCAGTGAGGAGAGCAGCTCTCTGTCTCACCTCTCGGGTCACATTCAGCTGCTCAAGCTGAGCAATGTTTCAAATCCCATTTCTTGATGATGAATTTCTCTTCTGCCTGTTGCCTGACAACTGTATGAGCAACATGTTTCATCTGCTCAGTTGACAGCGTCACACGTTTAAACATTTACAGATCTGGAAGTCACTGAAACATCTCGTGAAGTGTTGAAGGTTTTCAGGAGGAAAATGTTGAACGTGACACAGCTCTCATATTTCACACTTTCTGCCTACTTTGACACTGGAGTTCTCAAATACTTATACTTTACTATCATCATGTCTTTGTATATGTTAATTGTTGGTTCCAATGTGTTGCTCATTGTGGTTATCTGTGTGAACAGAAGCTTACATGAACCTATGTACCTGTTTCTCTGCAGCCTGTTTGTAAATGAACTGTTTGGTAGTACAGGGTTGTTTCCATTCCTTCTGGTTCAGATCCTCTCTGACATTCACACGGTTTCTGTTCCACTTTGTTTCCTGCAGATATTCTGTGTGTATTTATATGTGTCTGTAGAGTTTTTTAACTTAGCCGTGATGTCTTATGACCGATACCTTGCCATCTGTTGCCCTCTGCAGTACAACGCCCAGATGACCTTTAACAAGGTGGCCCTGCTCATTTGTGTAACCTGGTTAATCCCAGTTGTTGCTATTCTTGTGTTGATCTTCCTGAGCGCTCGTTTGCAGCTGTGCGGGAACGTCATCGACAGAGTTTACTGTGGGAATTACTCCATCGTGAAGCTGGCCTGCTCCGACACCCGCGTGAACAACATCTACGGGCTGCTGTGCACGGTGGTGTCCATCCTCCTCCCTCTGGTGCTCATCTTCTACACGTACGTTAGGATCTTCTCTGTTTGTTTCTCCGGCTCCAAACAGACCCGGCAGAAGGCGCTCAGCACCTGCTCGCCTCACCTGGCCGCCCTGCTCAACTTCTCCTTCGCTAGCTGCTTTCAGATAATACAGAGCAGGTTTGACATGAGCAACGTCCCCAATGTGTTGGGCATTTTACTGTCGCTGTACTTCCTGACATGCCAGCCGCTCTTCACCCCCATAATCTACGGGCTGAACATGTGCAAGATACGCACGGCATGCAGACGTCTGCTGAGTGGAAAAGTCTAGGAAAGAACCCGATCGGTTTCCACAGGCCGACACGCTGACGTGCGTAAATAGTATTGTAGCACTACTTGAAGTGTATTTAATATATTTTTGTGCTAAATTGGAACAACTTAAAGTATAATTAGTACAATTTAAGTATATCACTATGTGTGCTAATATACATGCTGATAGCTGACTTAAATTATACTTGTTTGCGTTTTTAACTTAATTTGAAATACATTATTTGTATTTTACATTTATATATAATGTGCTAATAGTAAAGCAAATGTATAAGATAAGATAATCCTTTATTAGTCCCTCTGTTAGGAAATTACAGAATTACATATATACGTATAACTTTTGCTATACTATTAGCACATTATAGATATAATAATATTGTGTTTATGGTATACAAAAGGTTATACTTTTGGTTTACTATTACCACAATATAATTGTATACTAATTCTCATCTGAACACCTTCCAGAAAGGGATGCCATGATGTCATCATGCCATGATGTCATCATGCCATGATGTCATAATGCTGTGACCAACAAGAAAGAATGGAACACAAAGGAAAACATTGATTAGAGTTATGTGAACCTTCCTATTGTGTTAGCTGTCTGTTAGCATCTCCTGTGTTAGCTGTCTGTTAGCATCTCCTGTGTTAGCTGTCTGTTAGCATCTCCTGTGTTAGTTGTCTGTTAGCATCTCCTGTGTTAGCTGTCTGTTAGCATCTTCTGTGTTAGTTGTCTGTTAGCATCTCCTGTGTTAGCTGTCTGTTAGCATCTCCTGTGTTAGCTGTCTGTTAGCATCTCCTGTGTTAGTTGTCTGTTAGCATCTCCTGTGTTAGTTGTCTGTTAGCATCTCCTGTGTTAGCTGTCTGTTAGCATCTCCTGTGTTAGTTGTCTGTTAGCATCTCCTGTGTTAGTTGTCTGTTAGCATCTCCTGTGTTAGCTGTCTGTTAGCATCTCTAGTGTTAATGGGTCAGTTTTGACCCGTGTCTTAAATCAGCTGTAAAATACATTAAAAACAATGATCTGTCATCAAGTTGTTCCTCATCTCTTCATTTCCCTTTTAGGATTCCTTATCCATGAACATATTGTTGTAAGTTTTAATATTTCTGGCGTGGGCCTTTTCTTTGTCAGGATACGCCTCCATTTCTATTAAAAACATGTTCAAATGAACCTCAAGAGCATCCTATAAATCAATAAAAGGTAGTTGTGTTACCTGACTGTTACTGAGGGCTATGAGAACACATCTCTTAAATACGTTTGTTTTATTTATCTTTTCATGTTAATATTATTAACTACAGTCAAGGCTAGAAAATATTTTGTACAGCAATAAATGAACAAAATGAACAATCTCAGCTCTATATAGTGAGGCATCATTGTCCTAAGACACAAAGTTAAAGTGATAATATGACCCGAAAGCTGAAAAATTGAAGCTTGATTTTTGGAACTTCTTCATATCTCTTGTGAAAACATAACTTTACTCATGTGGATGACATGTTTTGGTGCTAGACATTGTTTTACAAAATGTCTTAGGTTCACAAAAGCAGTGAAATATATAAATAAAATGGTAGATATGTGTAAATAAATGTCTAAAACCAAATGTATTATCATATGGTGGGGATGGATGTGCTGGAGCCGGCGGTGGTGATCTGGTGGCAGACAGACGGACTGATTTTTTATTTCTTCCCCTTGTGCACTGCCTTGGTTCATCATCACAGGGTGGAGTGAGTTGGTGGTCGAAGGAAAACAATTGAAATGGGGCGGCAGGTAATTACCTTCTCAGGAATCAGGGGACAATGAACTAATGACCTGTTACGGAAAAACCTACTGATGACCGCTCAGGCCTGAAGGGCCTAAAATACTACATGTACTACTGCACAACTTGACTTGCAACCCTGACCCAACAATACATATACATATATATATATATATATATATATATATATATATATATATATATATATATATATATATATATATATACAAAGGGTTACAAATATATATACAAAGGGTCATATGTTCAGGTTTTGTTTGTTCCAAAGAGAAAGAAAAGAAAAATAAAAGCAATATTTAACAGTTTATTAGATGGAACTTCTTTTCCTGAAAAGTTTATAAGATTCACACAAACTGCACAAATGTTTCTTCTATTAAATATAATCAAGTGACTCATCACAAGAATAATTTATATTTCATCCAAAGTGACCGAGATGTTGCTCAACTCACCGAAGACACCACGACATGGACGAGTGGAGCCGAGGATCGAACCACCGACCCTCTGACTGGACGACGGGCGTGCATTCACATTTTATATATAAACTATGCAATTGTACAATTTCACCAAAAAAGGTACTTTTTTTAAAAAGAAAATTCTTCTAATAAACAAAGTTTGAAATATTCTGTCGTTTAGTTTTCAACCCCTCAAACGAAAGTCACATTTCCTTCTTTTATTTATTATTCGTCACTTTTCATTGACTGGAATCCTAAAAGCAGAAGTGTACATATATATATATATATATATATATATATATATATATATATATATATATATATATATATATATATATATGTATATATGTATATATATACACACATATATATATATATATATATATATATATATATATATATATATATATATATATATATATAAAATTACGTTATTTTATTATTTGTTTTGCTTTAATTTCGAGTTTGATATCAAGAAAAAACTCAATGAATCACTTTACATTTTTGATTTAAGTTTTTCTTCATGAGTGTATGAACATTCATTGATTCATTGGGTCATAAAAAACAGAACAATAAAGAAAATACAAAGACTCTAAACAACATCCTATGTTCTTAGATCCTCACGTGGAGGATGAATAGACGTCATGTGACCAGAATAAAGGATCAATAGACGCAGCAGTCACATTATTAATCAGTAATAATAGATGAATAGACGCAGCAGTCACATTATTAATCAGTAATAATAGATGAATAGACGCAGCAGTCACATTATTAATCAGTAATAATAGATGAATAGACGCAGCAGTCACATTATTAATCAGTAATAATAGATGAATAGACGCAGCAGTCACATTATTAATCAGTAATAATAGATGAATAGACGCAGCAGTCACATTATTAATCAGTAATAATAGATGAATAGACGCAGCAGTCACATTATTAATCAGTAATAATAGATGAATAGACGCAGCAGTCACATTATTAATCAGTAATAATAGATGAATAGACGCAGCAGTCACATTATTAATCAGTAATAATAGATGAATACAGCAGCTGTGGACAGAAGAGAACAATATTGATAATAAAAGCATTTATCTTCATCATCTCTATCAGTGAAAAACCAAGAAACTCACATTTGAATCATTTTCTTTTTCATCATTTTCTTCACACTTTGCCTAATCTCCTGCATTTTAATACCATAAATTATGGGATGGAGCAGCGGGGGGACGATGAAGAAGTTCACACACGTGAGGACGGCCGCGGCTTCGGGAACGCGGTCGCTCAGCCGGTTGTAAATGACCCCGAAGAAAGAGACGGCGGAGAAGTTGACGAAGGTCACCAGGTGAGGGGTGCAGGTCCGCAGGCCTCTGGCCCGCGACGCCCCGGAGCCCCTGAGCAGCACCGGCAGGATGCGCAGGTACGAGCCCAGCACCAGCACGCAGGGGCACAGCACCACCCAGATGGCGGAGCACAGCCCGAACACGCTGACCGCCGCAGAGCTCTCGCAGGACAGCCGCGCCACCACCAGACTGTCGCACAGCAGCTTGTCCACAGTGTGTCTGCAGAGCCGCAGCCTGGAGGTCAGGACCACCTGCGCGGCCGAGGACCAGCCCAGGCTCAGGTACACCAGCAGCAGCAGCGCCCGGACCCGAGCCGGCGTCACAATGGAGCGGTACAGCAGAGGTTTGCAGATGGAGACGTAGCGGTCGTAGGCCATCAGCGCCAAGATGCAGAATATGCAGCCGCTGTACACGTTGATGAAGAACACTTGAGTCAGACACCAGGCCAGGCTGGTCCGGGGTCTGTCGGCCAGCAGCAGCCGGATGACGTGAGGGCAGACGGAGGAGCTGCCGGCCACGCCGCTCAGACACAGGTGCACCAGAAGCACGTACATCGGCCGGTGCAGGCCGGACTCCCGCCAAATCACCAGGACCAGGAAGAGGTTCACACACAGACAGGAAACGTAGAGCACGGATATACAGACCAGCAGAGCGGCGTTGTACCGGCGGAGAGAGCCGTAGGCGGAGAAGCTGATGGAGGCCGAAGAGCTGTTCATGCTGGACTACACCCGCTCCCGGCTGGACTTGGGTTCATGTCTCAGCATGCTTTGGGTCTGATATCAGACTAAGGCTTCCTCCTCCTCCTCCTTCTTCTCCTGGCTGTTGTTAAAGCTCTGGTATCCGTCTGTGGATTATTCCTCTGGGGTCCTGAAGGCAACACAATGTTTCTGAAGCTCTTAGCTGATGAAACATTGTCCGCCAGGGCTTTGTCACGTCACACCAGTGGTGGCCATCAGGGCCTCTAAGCCTTCTCTGATGGCCTAAACACAATCACTAAGTTATAGGTATTTCATGATGTAAAAGTTCTCCACTAATCCTCTCCATGTGTCATAGTGATGTCATCGTGTCATTGTGATGTCATCATGTCACTTCCTTCTTCCTCTGCTGCTCTGCCTTCAGCCTGCAGCTGCATTCATGAAGCTGCTTTTAAGAGTTTCATCCAATCAGATTCCTCCTCCTGTGTCTCTATGGGAGCAGAGCAGTTTAACCCTTTGCAGGTTAAAGGACACGGGGAGTGGACGTTGTGGTTGATGGTCAGTGTGATGGTCAGTGAGGCAGCAAGACTTCTGTCAACAAAACAGCTTCTAGAAACCTCTAGCTGTTAGCTAGCAGCTAGCATCTCACTTGCAGCCTGAGAAACAGACTTGCTGGTGGATTTCCTGATGAGGATCACAGAGGGGCCAAATATTATAAATATTCTAATTAAATAAATGAAAAAAAAGGATTTTTTTGGGGTAATTATTATTAATATTGGGCCTGGCAGACACACCGACAAACCAGCAGCACATTGCCATGAATGTCAACAGGCAGTCACAATTACTTTTCACAGCTAGAGTCCAGGTCAGTCTGAGTGGAGCTACTTAGCTGTCAGGGACAAGAACTTTCATCATGGTTTTACATTTATAAAATTATACCACAGAATTGCATGCTGGGAAGTCCTATCCAACTCCGTAGCGGAGAGAACATAAATGAGTTTAGGCTATCGGTCCGGCCCTCCATAATATTTTCTGTACCTCATGCGGCCCCCTGGGAAAAATAATTGCCCACCCCTGGTCTGGGTTGTTGTGGGGTTCTGGACCCGTTGCAGCGAACCGTCCGGTCTCTGTGCTGCAGTAGCAGCTGTGTTCATATCCATATCATATTTATATAATTTCTGCTGGCTTTCCTCTGATGTCATGTGTTTTGATGTTTGATTCAATTGTTTTAGACTCATGAATATGGATTTAAAATAAAAATCTGAGTGTTTTGAAAAAACATATTCAGCAGTTTTCGAAAAAAAAAAACATGAAACTTGTAAAAGACTCATGTGGACTTCCATGTAACATCCGTTCTAAATCCAGAATGATTGAGCATGTCCGCATGAGGGAAGGAGACTGTGGAGGACAGCAACATATTGTATTTAATCTTCTGTGAACGATGATACAGGGTACTGGGTGATACACAGGGTACTGGGTGATACACAGAGTACTGGGTGATACACAAGGAACTGGGTGATACACAAGGTACTGGGTGATACAGGGTACTGGGTAATATACAGGGTACTGGGTGATAAGGGGTACTGGGTGATACACAGGGTACTGTGTAATATACAGGGTACGGGGTGATAAGGGGTACTGAGTGATACACAGGGTACTGGGTGATACAGGGTACTGGGTGATACATGGTACTGGGTGATATACAGGGTACTGGGTGATATACAGGGTACTGGGTAATATACAGTGTACTGGGTGATACACAGGGTACTGGGTGATACACAGGGTACTGGGTGATATACAGGGTACTGGGTGATACACAGGGTACTGGGTGATAAGGGGTACTGGGTGATACACAGGGTACTGGGTGATACAGTGTACTGGGTGCTACACAGGGTACTGGGTGATACACAGGGTACTGGGTGATATACAGGGTACTGGGTGATACACAGGGTACTGGGTGATAAGGGGTACTGGGTGATACACAGGGTACTGGGTGATACACAGGGTACTGGGTGATATACAGGGTACTGGGTGATACATAGGGTACTGGGTGATGTACAGGGTACTGGGTGATACACAGGGTACTGGGTGATAAGGGGTACTGGGTGATACACAGGGTACTGGGTGATACAGGGTACTGGGTGATATACAGGGTACTGGGTGATACACAGGGTTCTGGGTGATACACAAGGTACTGGGTGATATACAGGGTACTGGGTGATACACAGGGTACTGGGTGATACAGGATACTGGGTGATACACAGGGTACTGGGTGATACACAGGGTACTGGGTGATACAGGATACTGGGTGATACACAGGGTACTGGGTGATACAGGATACTGGGTGATACACAGGGTACTGGGTGATACACAGGGTACTGGGTGATACAGGATACTGGGTGATACACATGGTACTGGGTGATACAGGATACTGGGTGATACACAGGGTACTGGGTGATACACAGGGTACTGGGTGATACAGGATACTGGGTGATACACAGGGTACTGGGTGATACAGGATACAGGGTGATACACAGGGTACTGGGTGATACACAAGGTACTGGGTGATATACAGGGTACTGGGTGATACAGGGTACTGGGTGATACACAGGGTACTGGGTGATATACAGGGTACTGGGTGATACAGGGTACTGGGTGATATACAGGGTACTGGGTGATACAGGATACTGGGTGATACACAGGGTACTGGGTGATACAGGATACTGGGTGATACACAGGGTACTGGGTGATACACAGGGTACTGGGTGATACAGGATACTGGGTGATACACATGGTACTGGGTGATACAGGATACTGGGTGATACACAGGGTACTGGGTGATACACAGGGTACTGGGTGATACAGGATACTGGGTGATACAGGGTACTGGGTGATACAGGGTACTGGGTGATACACAGGGTACTGGGTGATACACAAGGTACTGGGTGATATACAGGGTACTGGGTGATACAGGGTACTGGGTGATACACAAGGTACTGGGTGATATACAGGGTACTGGGTGATACAGGGTACTGGGTGATACACAGGGTACTGGGTGATATACAGGGTACTGGGTGATACAGGGTACTGGGTGATACAGGGTACTGGGTGATACACAGGGTACTGGGTGATACACAGGGTACTAATGGACATTGGTTTGATCAGCGACACTTGGAACATCGGATGGACGTTCAAGGAAGAGGGTAGTTTCAGACGAATTGCGGACGGAATTGATAATGCAGATCCTCCATGAAGGTCACGTAATGCATGGAATAAGGCCGGTCAAAGCTCAACGTATTTATAGCCAAGTCCAAAGTCCGAAAGTAATCCAACCACCTACGAAACCTTGTCTGGAACTTGTGGTCAATCACCTGGCGGGCATTTGAACAAGAAGCCCTGGCACCTCCCCAGCGTGCACCTGACAAACTGAACTGTTTGAGTCTACTTAGTTGTGTCATTCAAGCTGGATGCGCCAGAGAAAGGGCGGGCTTTTCTCCATGGTTTATCTCCCTGCATACAGTTATATTTTCCACCATCCACCATGAAAAAAAATCTCTGTTTCTGCTATAAACTTCTTGTGGAAATCCACAATGACTAAGCTTAGCCTGTGTTTTATTAAAAAAATGTAGTTTCGACACCTCATCAGAGATTCCAGATGGAAGATCTCTGTACGTCTGTAGGACATAATTTTGGTATGAAATACAGAAATGGAAATATGAATTGTACACACATATTAGGTTTGACTCATTATAGATATCCAAATGAACGATTATACAAGTCCTTACTGTTTGTTTGTACCTTTACTAATATTAAGTATCTAATTAAGTCACAACATTGCTGACGTCAGTTTGAGGAATGATGTCCGTCTGGCTGTGGGCGTCCTCCGACAGGAAAGTGTGAAAAGAAGCAGTGACAGAGCTTCAGTTCAGTTAGGAGGGACTCCGACTCCAGCAGGTCCTCAGATACATGTTTACACTGTTATGTTAGTGTTGTAGAGACTTTAAATTACAGAATCGAGTTTGGTAAAGTTATTCCAGTAGTTTTCTTGATAATAAATGTTTTTGTTTTCTTTTGGCTTCGTACAATTAGTGTTTAATATTCCAGCTACACATAGCACATAACAAATGTAGAGTTATACTAGAACAAAATGTAACTTATTGGAATTAGTTTGTTCTATCAACAGTGTTACAACCACTTTATGAAGCAAAAGAAGATCATGATGAACTCCACTCAGTTTTTATATTTCACACTTAGTGCCTACTTTGACACAGGGGCTTTAAAATACTTATTTTTCATGCTTATTTTGTCTTCATATGTTGTAATTATTTGCACTAATGTGTTGCTCATTGTGGTTATCTGTGTGAACAGAAGCTTACATGAACCTATGTACCTGTTTCTGTGCAGCCTGTTTGTAAATGAACTGTTTGGTAGTACAGGGTTGTTTCCATTCCTTCTGGTTCAGATCCTCTCTGACATTCACACGGTTTCTGCTCCATTTTGTTTCCTGCAGAATTTCTTTCTACATTTTTATGGAGCTGTAGAGTTCAGTAGCTTAGCCGTGATGTCTTATGACAGATATCTTGCTATCTGTTTCCCTCTGCAATATAACACATGTATGACATTTGACAAGAGCACTGTTCTTATTGCTGTGACATGGCTTTTCCCTTTACTAGTGTGTGTTGTGATGACGTGCTTGAGTAGCTCTTTGCAGCTGTGTGGGAACATCATTAACAAAGTCTACTGTGATAATTACTCTTTTATCAAACTGGCCTGTTATGACACAACAGGTAATAACATCTATGGCCTCTTTATTACTGCTCTCTCCATCTTTTGTCCTCTAACCCTAATCGTGTACACTTACACTAAGATCTTTAAGGTTTGTTTCTCTGGTTCTAAGCAGACCCGACAGAAAGCTGTCAGTACCTGCACACCTCACCTCGCTTCTCTGCTCAACTTTTCTGTTGGTGCTTGCTTTGAATTATTACAGAACAGATTTAATATGAACAATCTACCTAATACTTTGAGGATTTTGTTATCATTATATTGGTTTACATGCCAGCCACTTTTCAACCCCTTAATGTATGGACTAAACTTGTCCAAAATCCGTATCATTTGTAAAAGTCTTGTCTTTGCTAAAATGTAGGCCTCTGTTGTCAGTGCCTCCCAGCAGATTCAAGGGTTTACCAGACATTGAGGATGTATTTGTGGTTGTGGAAGGTGTAAAGTATGACAGTTGATATTCAGCTGCACGACTTCTGTGAATTCACAAGTAATAGATAAACATGCCAAGTTAAGGCACATTTTCTTATCATATTGTAATGATAATTCCACAAAGACTTATTAAAGAATGTGATAAAAAAAAAACAACAACAAGAAATGTGTTTTTATTGAAAGCAAGGCTGATTTAAAGATGCAAATCAATTATATACATGGGAGACGTTGATATTTTCTCAATCTGAAAAACGATAGTTTGCCAATAATCAGAAATGGCTTGAATGGATTGTCATGATGTGTAATTTTATGTTTAAAGTCTTGAACTTAGTTTGAACCAAGATATCTCCTCTGGTGTACTGAGAAGAACATTCTATTATATTAGAATTAATACAAAACTGTGTATTATTATATTAATATTTGTGACAGTTATATTGTGTTACAATGTGCGGCAATGTTCCTTGCTCATGATTACATATTCTGTGACTAAAATGGCAGTCCTACTGTAAGGCTTAGGGTTGGGGTTATGGTTTTAAAATAAGGAATGAATCAGTCAAACATGTTCTGGGTTTTCTTTTAAACTTTACTGAAGCTTTGAACATCGAACCAGACAAAAGAAAACAAACTTCTCTCTTTTTTCTTCTCCCCTGACTTAACACTATGCCGATATCTACTATCAGACCAAGACCTGCACCCGGACTTAGTGAGACCTGTCTGGGTCTGTTTGAGTGATGTGGATCCCCTACAGGACCAGGACCTGCATCCGGACCTGTACCCGGACTTGAGGGACCCTGTCTGGGTCTATTTGAGTGAAGTCGACCCCTTGCTACTTTTGGAGTAAAATCCCCCCACCCTCGGAGAGAAGAAAAACTTTTTTTTAAGTACCTCGGCTATTAGATCAAAGTTAGAAAAGAAATGTAGAAAAAAACTTGTCGAGCTCTCTAGAGTACCAGGGGTCTGAGATCTGGAGTACCAGGGGTGCCAGATTAATTGTAAAAGAACAAACCCCAACTTTTTTTTTCATTATCTTTATAGTGCGCCACTTTAACAAGCGTGAGAAAATGACCTCTCGCATGATTTCAGAAACACAGTTTTCAGAGAAAATGTTACCAGGAATTAAGGGCTGTAATTCACAAAGATGCATCTCCACCGTGAGCACTCCTAAACTCGATTGACAGGTGGTCAATAGGCGGTCTATGGACTGAATTAAATACAGTTAAGTGGAAAAAAGGTGTTTACAAAAGTACAGTTCTTTCAGGACTTTAGGGCCTCATCGTCGACAAAAAAAGAGTTCACAGGGTGTGACATGATTCCCGGAGGAATTTTTGATCATTTTGGGCAAAAAATAGCAGCCGCAGCGGCGGCTATTTTTCGGACATTATTTGAGGAGGACTGCCTCTGAGTAATTGTCGGACTGAAAATGAACTATAGACCACCGCCGGACGCCCATGATCATTATCGAACTAGCGAGCTTGCGCGGGCTGCGCCCGACATGGATCATGTTGAGACGAGTGTCGTGGGGCCTGGCCAGTCGTGGAAGTGAAGCCAGCTGGACCTGCTGCTACCGAGACCCAAGCCCGGATAAGCGGCTGATAATGGATGGATGGATGGATGGAGGTTGAACTTCTTCATCGGTCTCATAATTAAGATTATCCTCTGCTGAGCCTTCTTTGTAATGTTCAGGTTCCATTGAGGTCCTGGATCATGGTGGAGCTGATGTTCAGCTCCCACAGCGGAAGGACAGCACAGTGTTGACTGATTGATTATGATTGATCAAGTGTTCCATATTAATCTTGTTAATTTTACGTTATTGTATTGTTTATTCATTCGTTATATGGTTAGTCCGAACATATTTCATTTACAAAGAACCTAATCATTTGATTTGTGTGTATATTAAAAAATATGTCCCTGTACACCATGACAAGAAACTGTAGTGTTTCTTCTTTTTCTCCAGTTAATCTCCCAATTTTTGCTTTTTAGCCATCAAACCTGCCCTACATTTTTTCAGAATCATCTTAAGACCATTATGATGAAAACCTTTTAAAAAGGTGGGTTTTCCTTGAACAACCTTGACGTGGTATGGCGGCCATTACAGGCCCATTTTGTACAGTTTGCCAAGAAAAGGAAGTTGTTGTAACTCCAAGGTACATTATCCAATCTGCTCCACATTTCTCATGCATAGTGTTTGTTCAGCCCTGAACACAATTCCGTACAAAATGAAATCCCATGTTACAGCGCCACCTACTGGCAAAAGGAAATCACACGTTTTTTTACTTTGATGTATTACTTTTAGCACATTGACCAGATCAGTCTCACATTGTGTAAATAGAGCAATAACACATTGATAATACTTCATTATAAATATTGTGACTTCTTATTCAACACTATTGCCGTGGCAATGCATCATTCCCCATGACAAAAAATTTCTCCGTGGCTTGGAATGAACAAAACCTCATTGAACTTTGACTTATACTTTAATACTTTATTTATTTAATGTGGACTTTACACTGGCATTAGAATTTCTAACACATATCTATAGCATGGCATGGCAGACATAATATCTGAATAATTGCATTAGTTGATTGTTCAATAATAAAGTTAGAGAAATAAAAATGGTGAATAACAGGGAAACAAAATTTTAAAAATTATTAATAAAAGAAAAATGTAATTAAATTGGGGCCATTTGGGATATTTGAATGATATTGGAATTTCCTCATGTACCAAACCATATATTTCATTTGTATATTACTTATTGGTGTTCAATACATCCAAATACAGCAGTTTGGGGCTTTTATTTATAAAACAAGCTATGATTTACAGTTTTATAAAACAATCGCTCAGTCTGTTTAGGCAGCCCGTTTCAGTTAGAACCACAAAGCACGAATCTGCCTTTAAACCTTCAACACTGAATGTTTAGATCAGGAAAACTCTTTTTTGTCCTTTACGTTGCATTTAAGAAGAGCCATTCCTTGGCGAGTGTTTTGAATCCAGAACTTTAGAGGATGAGATCCAACTGAAGAGAGGATTCAATTTTAAACTTTAGGTTTGAACTTTAGGTTTAAACTGGAGCAAGACTTCTGAGTGAGGACAGAACTTGTGCGTTAGTGTTTGTTAGTTTATAATAATACTACTAATATTTTTACATAGTCAACACAGAAATAGTAAAAGCAATAAAAATACATAACATAGTGTAAAGCAGATTAAAATAGATTAGTTTATTCTAGTGTGTGATGAGGTGATGGGCGCAATGGGAACTATATCTCTAAAAAAAACATTGAAATTATTAATTAAAACATTAAACAATTAAAACATGAAACAATATTATGCAATCAATATTTTGACAACAGGACGCAGAAACCCGTCTCTTCGTTCTCTCAAACCCTAAAAACATTCCTGACTAAATGCAGCACTTGGAGCATTACTGTTTATAAGCTCATAAGTGGGTTTTGCACATTTAAGATCGTCTCCATGAGAATAACAGCTCAGTAAATGTAATATATTGTCAGCGTTAACAGCGGGCATCACCAGTGAGGCGTCCGGTTACCGGTCGTTCCGGTTCGGTTCACCTGCTCGACGCTTCAACACCGAGCGAAACAACAACCCTTTACACACGAGGCAGATTTTAGACATCTTCAGTCCGTACATCACGGGGCTGAAGAGCGGCTGGCATGTCAGGAAATACAACGATAAAACTATTTTCAGTATCCTGTGCACACCTGTCATATCAAACCTGCTCTGTGACACTTCAAAGCAAACCCCGAAGGAGAAGTTGAGCAGGGCGGCCAGGTGAGGCGAGCAGGTGCTGAGCGCTTTCTGCCGGGTCTGTTTGGAGCCGGAGAAACAAACTCTAAAGATCTTAACGTACGTGTAGAAGATGACAGAAACAGGACCAAAGACTGTGAGGAAAGTTATGATGAGCCCGTAGATGTTGTTCACGCGGGTGTCGGAGCAGGCCAGCTTCACGATGGAGTAGTTCAGACAGTAAACTCTGTCGATGACGTTCCCGCACAGCTGCAAAGGAGCAATCAAAGAGATCAACACCACAATGGTCAGAAAGGAGTACAACCATGGGACAGCGATGAGCAGGGCCACCTTGTTAAAGGTCATCTGGGCGTTGTACTGCAGAGGGCAACAGATAGCAAGGTATCGGTCATAAGACATCACGGCTAAGTTAGAAAACTCTACAGACACATATGAATACACACAGAATATCTGCAGGAAACAAAATGGAGCAGAAACCGTGTGAATGTCAGAGAGGATCTGAACCAGAAGGAATGGAAACAACCCTGTACTACCAAACAGTTCATTTACAAACAGGCTGCAGAGAAACAGGTACATAGGTTCATGTAAGCTTCTGTTCACACAGATAACCACAATGAGCAACACATTGGAACCAACAATTAACATATACAAAGACATGATGATAGTAAAGTATAAGTATTTGAGAACTCCAGTGTCAAAGTAAGCAGGAAGTGTGAAATACAAAACCTGTGTGGAGTTCATCTTCATAAATCCTTTGAAACATCAATAGGCCCGTTAGAAGACATTACATTATCATCATGACTTTTCTTTTAGAAGCAAAGTTCAACAAACCTTAAACCGAAACATTTCATAAGAACCTCACTGTTAATGTGCTTGTTTAACAAATTATAATATGGTATTTACTTACTGTCAGAAATGAAACATATGTAAAAACATGTTTACAGTCAACCTAAAGAGTTCATGTCACTGTGAGTCTTTTTAATGAGCTGGAACTCTGCATCTTCTACAGTAGAAAGCCCACATCAGCTGACTGACCTCCTCAGAGAACCAATCTTGCTGTTCTCTGATTGGTCAAGAGGAAGTTAGCAAAAACTTGATATGAAGGAGACCGCCTCCTTTTTGTAGCGAAACAATAAAGAACTATTTCACCCCAAATGTACCGTCTGTATCTGAATTATTCTCTTTTCTTTAGAGAAAACCCAGTTTTTTATCTGTAAAATGTGATCCGGCATCTCACAGAAAACAGCTGCTGAGACGAGGAAACCCAAACTTTTAATACTTGGAAGATTTGCAGATGGTTGTCTAGAAGATCTTTAGACGAATACCAGACCCGGTATAGGGTTACCCGACTTAGTTCACCCATGTGATTCGGTGTTAGACGGGGTTCAGATGTAGGAACTTGAATGTGGGAGGAGTTAGCGTCCTCTGATCCCAACCAACAGGCCTTTTGGAACAATCAATCTCTAACTGGGCTCTCTGAGATGAACCTGTGGTGGAGGGGGCGTGGTTTGGCTCAGCTGAAGGGGGAACTGTGGGAAGAGGCTCAGGGGCCGGTATCCCGGGAAGAGGCCTAACTGCTCTCAGCTGGAATGAATGAAATGAAAAGTACTTTATTAATCTCCAAGGTAAAATTGAACTGTGTGAATAAACTGTTTTTCTCCTTGACCTGTCAAGACAGTTAGAAAGAGCGACGACACGTTCTACCTGAAGCGCTCTACCTGAAGCGCTCTACCTGAAGCAGCAGGCCGAGCAATGGGCTATCGGAGAAACCTTGAAATTGTCGCAACAAATAAAGAAACACTTTGAAACACTAACAGGTAACATGGACCTTGTTACCAAACTAAACGATGCTCCTTCCAGAACAGACAGAGCTGGAACTCAAGGCCCAGTCTGGGAATACCAGGGTTAACCACCAGGCAGAGGGTTAGGGGTAACCACCAGGCAGAGGGTTAGAGGTAACCACCAGGCAGAGGGTTAGAGGTAACCACCAGGCAGAAGGTTAGGGTTAACAACCAGGCAGAGAGTTAGAGGTAACCACCAGACAGAGGGTTAGAGGTAACCACCAGGCAGAGGGTTAGGGTTAACCACCAGGCAGAGGGTTAGAGGTAACCACCAGGCAGAGGGTTAGAGGTAACCACCAGACAGAGGGTTAGGGGTAACCACCAGGCAGAGGGTTAGGGGTAACCACCAGACAGAGGGTTAGGGTTAACCACCAGGCAGAGGGTTAGAGGTAACCACCAGACAGAGGGTTAGGGTTAACAACCAGGCAGAGGGTTAGAGGTAACCACCAGGCAGAGGGTTAGAGGTAACCACCAGACAGAGGGTTAGGGTTAACAACCAGGCAGAGAGTTAGAGGTAACCACCAGGCAGAGGGTTAGGGTTAACCACCAGACAGAGAGTTAGAGGTAACCACCAGACAGAGGGTTAGAGGTAACCACCAGGCAGAGGGTTAGAGGTAACCACCAGACAGAGGGTTAGGGTTAACAACCAGGCAGAGAGTTAGAGGTAACCACCAGGCAGAGGGTTAGGGTTAACCACCAGACAGAGAGTTAGAGGTAACCACCAGACAGAGGGTTAGGGTTAACAACCAGGCAGAGAGTTAGAGGTAACCACCAGGCAGAGGGTTAGGGTTAACAACCAGGCAGAGAGTTAGAGGTAACCACCAGGCAGAGGGTTAGGGTTAACCACCAGACAGAGGGTTAGAGGTAACCACCAGGCAGAGGGTTAGAGGTAACCACCAGGCAGAGGGTTAGAGGTAACCACCAGGCAGAGGGTTAGAGGTAACCACCCGGCAGAGAGTTAGAGGTAACCACCAGGCAGAGGGTTAGAGGTAACCACCAGACAGAGGGTTAGAGGTAACCACCAGACAGAGGGTTAGAGGTAACCACCAGACAGAGGGTTAGAGGTCACCACCAGGCAGAGGGTTAGAGGTAACCACCAGACAGAGGGTTAGAGGTAACCACCAGGCAGAGGGTTAGAGGTCACCACCAGGCAGAGGGTTAGAGGTAACCACCAGGCAGAGGGTTAGAGGTAACCACCAGACAGAGGGTTAGGGGTAACCACCAGGCAGAGGGTTAGAGGTCACCACCAGGCAGAGGGTTAGAGGTAACCACCAGGCAGAGGGTTAGAGGTAACCACCAGACAGAGGGTTAGGGGTAACCACCAGGCAGAGGGTTAGAGGTAACCACCAGACAGAGGGTTAGGGGTAACCACCAGACAGAGGGTTAGAGGTAACCACCAGGCAGAGGGTTAGAGGTAACCACCAGACAGAGGGTTAGAGGTAACCACCAGACAGAGGGTTAGAGGTAACCACCAGACAGAGGGTTAGGGGTAACCACCAGACAGAGGGTTAGAGGTAACCACCAGACAGAGGGTTAGGGGTAACCACCAGACAGAGGGTTAGAGGTAACCACCAGACAGAGAGTTAGAGGTAACCACCAGGCAGAGGGTTAGGGGTAACCACCAGGCAGAGGGTTAGAGGTAACCACCAGGCAGAGGGTTAGAGGTAACCACCAGGCAGAGGGTTAGAGGTAACCACCAGACAGAGGGTTAGGGGTAACCACCAGACAGAGGGTTAGAGGTAACCACCAGGCAGAGGGTTAGGGGTAACCACCAGACAGAGGGTTAGAGGTAACCACCAGACAGAGGGTTAGGGGTAACCACCAGACAGAGGGTTAGAGGTAACCACCAGGCAGAGGGTTAGGGGTAACCACCAGACAGAGGGTTAGAGGTAACCACCAGACAGAGGGTTAGGGGTAACCACCAGGCAAAGGGTTAGGGGTAACCACCAGACAGAGGGTTAGAGGTAACCACCAGACAGAGGGTTAGGGGTAACCACCAGACAGAGGGTTAGAGGTAACCACCAGACAGAGGGTTAGAGGTAACCACCAGACAGAGGGTTAGAGGTAACCACCAGACAGAGGGTTAGAGGTAACCACCAGACAGAGGGTTAGGGGTAACCACCAGACAGAGGGTTAGAGGTAACCACCAGGCAGAGGGTTAGAGGTAACCACCAGACAGAGGGTTAGAGGTAACCACCAGGCAGAGGGTTAGAGGTAACCACCAGGCAGAGGGTTAGAGGTAACCACCAGGCAGAGGGTTAGAGGTAACCACCAGGCAGAGGGTTAGAGGTAACCACCAGACAGAGGGTTAGAGGTAACCACCAGACAGAGGGTTAGAGGTAACCACCAGGCAGAGGGTTAGAGGTCACCACCAGGCAGAGGGTTGGTCTCCAAAAAGGAGAAGAAGAATGTGGTGTAAATATAAATAGAACAGCACTTAGCTGAATATCACTTGACTAGATCAAATAATATTATGTATTTAGTTGTTTTGTCAAAACTAAATGTTTGATGAATGTAAATACATATTATATATATAATTTCTGCTTGCATTCCTCTGATGTCATGTGTTTTGATGTTTGATTCAATTGTTTTAGACTCATGAATATGGATTTAAAATAAAAATCTAAGTGTTTTGAAAAAACATATTCTGCAGTTTTCTAAAAAAAAAACATGAAACTTGTAAAAGACTCATGTGTACTTCCATGTAACATCCGTTCTAAATCCAGAATGATTGAGCATGTCCGCATGAGGGAAGGAGACTGTGGAGGACAGCAACATATTGTATTTAATCTTCTGTGAATAAATAAAGTAAAATAAATGATGAAAACTAAACAGCAATGTTCAGTAGTTACATAGCAACCACCAACTAAAACACAGCCATTTGAAGTAGCTCATTAGGTTTTTCATGTAATGTCATTTAAAAACACTTCTGAATAAGCTAACAAGTCACAAAATAGACCTTAAATCTTTAAGAATAGAAGCATTCAAAATCTGTAAAGGATTCAAATCAACTTTATTTACATGTTTAATTTTACATCATCAAGGACACATTCAATACACACATTACAGTTATTGTAACTGTCTCATCAGGGTGTCTCGTCTATGAACGATGACTCAGGAAGTACTCTACATTCTTTTACCAAAGACAATACTTTTACATATGATGCGAATTTTTGTCAAATTCAGTCCGTACACTAAAGGGTTGAAGAGCGGTTGGCAAGTGAGAAAGTATAGAGATAAAAAGATGCGCAACATAATGGGTGCTCTGCTCATATCAAACCTGCCCTGCACGATTTCAAAGAAAACCCCGAAGGAGAAGTTGAGCAGAGAGGCTACGTGAGGTGTGCAGGTACTGACAGCTTTCTGTCTGGTCTGCGTAGAACCAGAGAAACAAACTCTAAGAATCCTCACGTAGGTGTAAAGAATCAGAACAATAAGAGAAAATATTACTGTGAACATATAAACAAGTCCATAGACGTTATTGACCGTTGTGTCATAACAGGCCAGTTTAACAATGGCGTAATTGTTACAGTACACTTCGTTAATGGTGTTCCCACACAGCTGTAAAGGGGCACTCAAAGACATCATGACAACAGTTGCAAACACACTGTACAACCAGACAAACACAGACAGGATGGCAACCTTACTGAATGTCATCTGTTTATTATAATGGAGAGGACAACAGATAGCAAGGTATCGGTCATAAGACATGACTACTAAAGTAAAATATTCAACACTTCCATAGAAATGAAGACAAAATATCTGCAGGAAACAAAATGGAGCAGAAACCGTGTGAATGTCAGAGAGGATCTGAACCAGAAGGAATGGAAAAAACCCTGTACTACCAAACAGTTCATTTACAAACAGGCTGCAGAGAAACAGGTACATAGGTTCATGTAAGCTTCTGTTCACACAGATAACCACAATGAGCAACACATTGGAACCAACAATTAACATATACAAAGACATGATGATAGTAAAGTATAAGTATTTGAGAACTCCAGTGTCAAAGTAAGCAGGAAGTGTGAAATACAAAACCTGTGTGGAGTTCATCTTCATAAATCCTTTGAAACATCAATAGGCCCGTTAGAAGACATTACATTATCATCATGACTTTTCTTTTAGAAGCAAAGTTCAACAAACCTTAAACCGAAACATTTCATAAGAACCTCACTGTTAATGTGCTTGTTTAACAAATTATAATATGGTATTTACTTACTGTCAGAAATGAAACATATGTAAAAACATGTTTACAGTCAACCTAAAGAGTTCATGTCACTGTGAGTCTTTTTAATGAGCTGGAACTCTGCATCTTCTACAGTAGAAAGCCCACATCAGCTGACTGACCTCCTCAGAGAACCAATCTTGCTGTTCTCTGATTGGTCAAGAGGAAGTTAGCAAAAACTTGATATGAAGGAGACCGCCTCCTTTTTGTAGCGAAACAATAAAGAACTATTTCACCCCAAATGTACCGTCTGTATCTGAATTATTCTCTTTTCTTTAGAGAAAACCCAGTTTTTTATCTGTAAAATGTGATCCGGCATCTCACAGAAAACAGCTGCTGAGACGAGGAAACCCAAACTTTTAATACTTGGAAGATTTGCAGATGGTTGTCTAGAAGATCTTTAGACGAATACCAGACCCGGTATAGGGTTACCCGACTTAGTTCACCCATGTGATTCGGTGTTAGACGGGGTTCAGATGTAGGAACTTGAATGTGGGAGGAGTTAGCGTCCTCTGATCCCAACCAACAGGCCTTTTGGAACAATCAATCTCTAACTGGGCTCTCTGAGATGAACCTGTGGTGGAGGGGGCGTGGTTTGGCTCAGCTGAAGGGGGAACTGTGGGAAGAGGCTCAGGGGCCGGTATCCTGGGAAGAGGCCTAACTGCTCTCAGCTGGAATGAATGAAATGAAAAGTACTTTATTAATCTCCAAGGTAAAATTGAACTGTGTGAATAAACTGTTTTTCTCCTTGACCTGTCAAGACAGTTAGAAAGAGCGACGACACGTTCTACCTGAAGCGCTCTACCTGAAGCGCTCTACCTGAAGCGTTCTACCTGAAGCAGCAGACCGAGCAATCGGCTATCGGAGAAACCTTGAAATTGTCGCAACAAATAAAGAAACACTTTGAAACACTAACAGGTAACTTGAACCTTGTTACCAAACTAAACGATGCTCCTTCCAGAACAGACAGAGCTGGAACTCAAGGCCCAGTCTGTGGATCCCAGGTGGCTCTTTCCACAAGTGACACAAACAGTCTCTGCTGCTTGTCACATGAAGGCTGCACATCGTCCAGAGGACCCTTTGTGGATCATGATGACCCTCACACCCATCTGCCAGAACAGGGTGTTGTGAGTCCAACAGAACATGGTTAGGGTTAACAACCAGGCAGAAGGTTAGGGGTAACCACCAAGCAGAATGTTAGGGGTAACCACCAGGCAGAGGGTTAGAGGTAACCACCAGGCAGAGGGTTAGAGGTAACCACCAGGCAGAGGGTTAGGGTTAACAACCAGACAGAGGGTTAGAGGTAACCACCAGGCAGAGGGTTAGGGTTAACAACCAGACAGAGGGTTAGAGGTAACCACCAGGCAGAGGGTTAGAGGTAACCACCAGGTAGAGGGTTAGGGTTAACAACCAGACAGAGGGTTAGGGGTAACCACCAGACAGAGGGTTAGAGGTAACCACCAGGCAGAGGGTTAGAGGTAACCACCAGGCAGAGGGTTAGAGGTAACCACCAGGCAGAGGGTTAGGGTTAACAACCAGACAGAGGGTTAGAGGTAACCACCAGGCAGAGGGTTAGGGGTAACCACCAGGCAGAGGGTTAGGGTTAACCACCAGGCAGAGGGTTAGGGTTAACCACCAGGCAGAGGGTTAGAGGTAACCACCAGGCAGAGGGTTAGAGGTAACCACCAGGCAGAGGGTTAGGGTTAACCACCAGGCAGAGGGTTAGAGGTAACCACCAGACAGAGGGTTAGAGGTAACCACCAGGCAGAGGGTTAGGGTTAACCACCAGGCAGAGGGTTAGAGGTAACCACCAGGCAGAGGGTTAGGGTTAACCACCAGGCAGAGGGTTAGAGGTAACCACCAGACAGAGGGTTAGGGTTAACCACCAGGCAGAGGGTTAGGGTTAACCACCAGGCAGAGGGTTAGAGGTAACCACCAGACAGAGGGTTAGAGGTAACCACCAGACAGAGGGTTAGAGGTAACCACCAGGCAGAGGGTTAGAGGTAACCACCAGGCAGAGGGTTAGAGGTAACCACCCGGCAGAGGGTTAGGGTTAACCACCAGGCAGAGAGTTAGAGGTAACCACCAGGCAGAGGGTTAGAGGTAACCACCAGGCAGAGGGTTAGAGGTAACCACCAGGCAGAGGGTTAGAGGTAACCACCAGGCAGAGAGTTAGAGGTAACCACCAGGCAGAGGGTTAGAGGTAACCACCAGGCAGAGGGTTAGAGGTAACCACCCGGCAGAGGGTTAGGGTTAACCACCAGGCAGAGGGTTAGAGGTAACCACCAGGCAGAGGGTTAGAGGTAACCACCAGGCAGAGGGTTAGAGGTAACCACCAGGCAGAGAGTTAGAGGTAACCACCAGGCAGAGGGTTAGAGGTAACCACCAGGCAGAGGGTTAGAGGTAACCACCCGGCAGAGGGTTAGGGGCAACCCTCAAGCAGAGAGTTAGTGGTATTTAGGTTTGGTAGAGTATGTGGCCTTCATGTGAAGGTCACGGGGGCACAGGCACAAGGGTTCTTCTGCCTAAGGGAGGTTCACAGTAGAATTATTTAGTTGTGTATAAGTCACACGCTTCATGTACGTCATCGTTCAATCTGTTAAACAAACTCCATTTAACATATAAGGCAACATGTTTGTGTTGCTGCTTTGCTCAAAGTTATATACATAAGACATCAACTTACAGAAGCATTGCATGCTATTATTCATCTCTCTCAGTCCTCGTCTCTGTAACGATCTCAGTCCAAAAGTTATTGAACAAAGAAAGATATGATAGTTTCTTAAATAAATATTCTGCTTCAATCTTTTTGTTTTAACTTTCAAACATTTTTCCCAGAGGTCAAAGAAATGTCTCTTATATGGGGGCTTCCCTATGTGGCTTTATCTCCTAAACAGACCTTTACATAACACTGCTTCTGGCTTGAACAGAAACTAGCTGCTCGTCTCAGAGTCTTCGTGGACTGACGCGTCTGTAGAAGTGAAAGAAAACTTTCTCATTGAACTTCTTGAGGAGTTCTCTGTTGACATCATAGTTGGGTTTGTGTTGCCTCAGAGCGGTCTGAGGGGAGGTCATTACCAGCCTTCTGCAGACCAGTGGAACCTGTGCTGAGGTCTGTTTGGACTGATTGGTCTCACTGGTGAACAATTCGGACTAATTTGCCTCAGAGGGAATTAGAGGAAACTGTGGCTGATGTGAAGCAACAAACATGTTGACAAGAGTGATGTAACTTCTGTGGAGTTCACTTCATCAAAGAATCATCTCAGTTTTACCAAAGTTTTGTTCGACACTTTAAATGTGTTTTTTAAAAAAACAGAAGCAATTTTACATTAAACACTATTCACTAATGATGACGCGTTAAAGGAAATATAACAAGGCATGAATCAAATCTTCTTCCAAAGTCAAACTCAAACAGCAGCAGGAAAACGTTTTCCTCCAAGACATCTTGAAATATGTGACTTAAGGTTTAAGTTGCAGAGTAGACTGAACTTAAGGTTTAAGTTACAGAGTAGACTGGACTTAAGGTTTAAGTTGCAGAGTAGACTGAACTTAAGGTTTAAGTTACAGAGTAGACTGAACTTAAGGTTTAAGTTACAGAGTAGTCTGGACTAAAGGTTTAAGTAACAGAGTAGACTGGACGAAAGGTTTAAGTAACAGAGTAGACTGGACTTAAGGTGGAAGTCACAGAGTAGACTGGACTAAAGGTTTAAGTTGCAGAGTAGACTGGACTTAAGGTGGAAGTCACAGAGTAGACTGGACTAAAGGTTTAAGTTACAGAGTAGACTGGACTAAAGGTTTAAGTTACAGAGTAGACTGAACTTAAGGTTTAAGTTACAGAGTAGACTGGACTTAAGGTTTAAGTAACAGAGTAGACTGGACTAAAGGTTTAAGTTACAGAGTAGACTGAACTTAAGGTTTAAGTTACAGAGTAGACTGGACTAAAGGTTTAAGTAACAGAGTAGACTGGACTTAAGGTTTAAGTAACAGAGTAGACTGGACTAAAGGTGGAAGTTACAGAGTAGACTGGACTAAAGGTTTAAGTTAAGGAGTAGATTAGACTAAAGGTTTAAGTTAACGAGTAGACTGGACTAAAGGTTTAAGTTACAGCGTAGACTGGACTAAAGGTTTAAGTGAATCAGTAGACTAGACTAAAGGTTTAAGTTAGCGAGTAGACTGGACTAAAGGTTTAAGTAACAGAGTAGACTGAACTTAAGGTGGAAGTCACAGAGTAGAGTGGCTAAAGGTTTCAGTTAAGGAGTAGACTGGACTAAAACGTGAGATTTTGTTGCTAGACACGTCTGAACTTGGTGTGTCTTTAGGTTCCCAGAGGTTTGATCTGATATGTATGCGTTGGTGGTATAGTGGTTAGCATAGCTGCCTTCCAAGCAGTTGACCCGGGTTCGATTCCCGGCCAACGCATTTTTTCTTTTTGTTAGCTGAGGAACATTTAATTTTGCTTCTTGTACTGTAATAGTTGTTGTGATAGACTTGTGATATTTATATCCAGTTAGCAATAAGGTAGATGTTCAAAGTCTGCACAGCAAGAGTTTTTTGTTGAATTTACTATTATATATTGTCCTCTAGTTACGGAATTTAAATATAACATTACATGTATTACCATGAAGTCCAACACGAGGTTTATTTCCGTATATGTATTGTGTGTAACACAATATTATAAGTTGTATTTATAGACCGTAGTACAACATGAGGTGTTGTAACACGGAATGGCCACCAGAGGGCACTGTAGGCTGCTGCTTTTATTTTGAAGGAGGACGACATCGGAGCGGAAGTGCTTTGTTTCAAGGCCGGAAGTGTTTGTGTGAGACCGCAGCGTGAAAGACGCCGAGCTGAGACCGGACCCTGGTTCTGTCTGACCCACGTTGCTGCCTCCGGTCCCCGGGACGCTGCGCTTACCGCTGCGCTTACCGCTCCGGTACCGCAGCTGCTGCTGTTGAAGCTCCGCCGGTAGCCGGCTACTGCGCATGCGCGTCATGGCGGCGGGAAACGCGGCGGCGGTTGGAGACGTAGAAGAAGACGCGTCACAGCTGCTGTTTCCTAAAGGTACTACAACACTCTAGTCACACTGTGGTACTAGTACTTCTACTGCAGTACTACACACTGTGGTACTAGTACCTCTACTGCAGTACTGCACGCTGTGGTACTAGTACCTCTACTGCAGTACTGCACGCTGTGGTACTGGTACCTTTACTGTAGTACTACACAGTGTGATATTAGTACTTCTACTGCAGTACTACACAGTGTGATATTAGTACTTCTACTGCAGTACTACACACTGTGATATTAGTACTTCTACTGTAGTACTACACACTGTGGTACTACACACTGTGGTACTGGTACCTCTACTACAGTACTACACACTGTGGTACTGGTACCTCTACTACAATACTACACACTGTGGTACTGTTACCTCTACTACAGTACTACACACTGTGGTACTGGTACCTGTATTGCACTACTACACACTGTGGTACTGGTACCTCTACTACAATACTACACACTGTGGTACTGTTACCTCTACTACAGTACTACACACTGTGGTACTGGTACCTGTATTGCACTACTACACACTGTGGTACTGGTACCTCCACTGTAGTACTACACACTGTGGTACTGGTACCTCCACTGTAGTACTACACTGTTACATGAGAGAACTACAAACATGGCCGCCCTCCCCAGAGTTCGAGGGCTCGGAGACGCTGCTGAACTCCGAGGTGCACATGCTGCTGGAGCACCGCAAGCAGCAGAACGAGAGCGCCGAGGACGAGCAGGAGCTGTCCGAGGTCTTCATGAAGACGCTCAACTACACGGCCCGCTTCAGCCGCTTCAAGAACCGCGAGACCATCACCGCCGTGCGCAGGTGAGGACTCGGGTGGGGCCGCCTCCGGTCTCGGCGGTCCGACCCGGGTCTGATCCGGACCCCCTTCTGTTTCAGCCTGCTGCTGCAGAAGAAGCTGCACAAGTTTGAGCTCGCCAGTTTAGCCAACCTGTGCCCCGAAGCTGCAGAGGAGGCCAAGGCCCTGATCCCCAGGTGAGTCTGACCAGGACTAACCAGGACCAGACTAGACAGGACCGGACTAGACCCGGACTCAATAGGACAAGACTAACCAGGACCAGACTAGATTAGACTCGACCAGGACTAGACTCAACCCAGACTAGACCAGTAACCCTCCTTCCCGTGTCGGCAGCGTGGAGGGTCGGTTTGAAGACGAGGAGCTGCAGCAGATCCTGGACGACATCCAGACCAAGAGGAGCTTCCAGTACTGAGACCAGGTCCAGGTCCAGGACCCTTTTTATATTATCAGGACTGAACTGATTGATGGAGATCATGTGATCCGATGACATCACTCAGCTGATCTCGTTCTCTCAATAAACTTTACTTTGTTTTTTCTTACTTTGCTGCTGTGGTCTGTTGGTTTAAAGGTTCTTCTGGTTCTGGTTCCGGTCTTCAGAACCACTGTGTCTTCAACATTACGCTCTGAGCCACAGAAAGGAAATGAGACACTAAGTTATACAGGAAGTGAGTCATTAAGAGAGACAGGAAGGCAGGTCCAATCCCAATCTCCACCCTAAACCCTTGGGCCTTTAAAAGAGAAAGGAAGTGAGTCATTAAGAGAGACAGGAAGTGAGTCATTAAGAGAGACAGGAAGTGAGTCATTAAGAGAGACAGGAAGTGAGTCATTAAGAGAGACAGGAAGTGAGTCATTAAGAGAGGCAGGAAGTGAGTCATTAAGAGAGACGGGAAGTGAGTCATTAAGAGAGACGGGAAGTGAGTCATTAAGAGAGACAGGAAGTGAGTCATTAAGAGACAGGAAGTGAGTCATAGGCTCAATCCCAGTCTCCTCCCTCATGACTCACGGACTTTGAGGCTCCCGTGAAGTCCTTGAGGGTTTAGGGGTGTCCCAGTGTCACATGGTGGAGGGCCTGAGGGCTCTGTGGCGGACATGTTGAGCTCTTTATGAACCCTTTCAGTAAGTCAACATTAGATGCTGACTATGCCGAAGGGAATTACCCACAATGCACTTCAACATGACGTTAAACACGCAGTTCCCAATGGAAGAACGGAGACGTTAAAAAAAAGGTAAACAAAGAGGCACGTGGCCATTTAGCTGATAAAATACCTTTACAACATTATGGAACATAAAACACATGAATCAGAGGAATGCAAACAGAATATATATATATATTTTATATATATATTTTATATATATATATATATATATATATATATATATATGTATGTATGTATATATATATATGTATATATATATGTATGTATGTATATATATATATGTATGTATATATATGTATGTATATATATATATATGTATATATATATATATGTATGTATATATATATATATATATGTATATATATTTGTACATTCATCAAACATTTAATTTTGACAAAATGAGTAAATAAATAATTTAAAAGGACTTATCTCGTGAGGAAGACGTTCAAACCAGTGAATAAAAAGAATAAAATAAATACACAATATGTTTTAATGTAGTCACGTGATGTTGCAGTAAAGTGCTGTCATTCATATTCACACCATCAAGAACTCACAGACTCTCACACTCAACCACTCAGCAGCTGACGTCAGTGAGTCCCTGAGGGTTCAGGGCTCCAGGGTTTAGGGTGGAGATTGGGATTGGACCAGAAAGAGAGACAGGAAGTGAGTCATGAAGAGAGGCAGGAAGTGAGACATGAACTTTAATATTAAAGAGAAACAACAATAAAAGTCTTTTATGAACCCAGAGGATCAGCTAGACGTTGACGCAGTAGTCTGGTTCTGGGTCCCCAGAGCCCTGCAGGGTCCCGCAGGTCTCTGGCAGGACTCCGCTGGACGTCCTCGCCATCCTCATGGTGGTCCTGCCGGACAGCGTCCTCTCGTAGTCCATCAGCTGCCTCCAGAAACCAGCGTTGGGTCTGATGAAGGGACGCTGATCCAGAACCACTTCATGAGCCCGCCGGAGGCTGAGGGCTTCAAACCTGCAGACAGAGACCACCAAACTATCTTACTGAGACCACCTGGACCACGAAGACCACCAGACTGTATCTCACTGAGACCACCTGGACTACGAGGTACAAATACTGCGTTACAATTAGTGCCTCAAGTAGACAAAGAGGACCACACAGGGACAAAGGAGACCTCGTAGGGACAAAGGAGGGTTTTAGGGACAAAGGAGACCTCGTAGGGACAAAGGAGGGTTTTAGGGACAAAGGAGACCTCATAGGGACAAAGGAGGGTTTTAGGGACAAAGGAGACCTCATAGGGACAAAGGAGGGTTTCAGGGACAAAGGGGGCCTCGTAGGGACAAAGGAGGGTTTTAGGGACAAAGGAGACCTCGTAGGGACAAAGGAGGGTTTTAGGGACAAAGGAGACCTCGTAGGGACAAAGGAGGGTTTTAGGGACAAAGGAGACCTCATAGGGACAAAGGAGGGTTTCAGGGACAAAGGGGGCCTCGTAGGGACAAAGGAGGGTTTTAGGGACAAAGGAGACCTCATAGGGACAAAGGAGGGTTTCAGGGACAAAGGGGGCCTCGTAGGGACAAAGGAGGGTTTTAGGGACAAAGGAGACCTCATAGGGACAAAGGAGGGTTTCAGGGACAAAGGGGGCCTCGTAGGGACAAAGGGGGCTGCAGGTCTACCTCATCAGGTAGGCCATGACCAGAGTCGGGGATCGGCTACGGCCAGCGCTGCAGTGGACCAGAGTCCTTCCCGTCTGGTTCTGGTGGATCCGTTCTCCCACCAGGTCAAAGTAGAGCCTCAGGGGGGCGTGTGGCTGGTCCTGGACCGGGACGTGGAGCACTCGCAGGCCGTCCCGCTGAGGGTAGGACACGTCCTCCAGGCCGCTGGCGTTCACGATGAGCGTGATGTTCCTGCTGGAGAGGACGCTGGGGTTCAGGGCCGGGTCCAGACCGCTAAGGAGCAGCCCGGGGGACACCTGAGAGACCATGACCCTGAAGGACAATGTCCCCGCTGCAGACCTTCAGGAACACATGAATGGAGTTATGATTGTTGCTGTTGTGTCGTTGAAAAGACTGTAATATTACAAAAAAGTACGACACAAGGTGTATTTCCATGTGTATAACATAGTATTTATAGACTCTAGTATTACCATGAAGTACAACACGAAGTGTATTTACATGTGTATACTGTGTGTAACAGAGTATTTATAGACTAGTATTTTGCATTTTGATTTTGTACTTTTACTTAAAAAGGATGATGTCAGAAGTGGGATTCGAACCCACGCCTCCAGGGGAGACTGCGACCTGAACGCAGCGCCTTAGACCGCTCGGCCATCCTGACATGCTGCGTAGACTTTGGAGAGCATGAATATACACAAATATACACGGTGTACAGGTATTCGGGCAGATATATAGAGATATATATCTTGACAAGAATATAAATATAAACCTATAGAAACAGGTTCAGTTGTAAAGGATCGATCGCGTTATCGACTATCCGACTGTGAAAAACTGTCCGCGCGCATGCGCACACGTCTCGTGAGATGAGTCACTTCAGAGTTTAGTTTCTCGCTCGGGACCGTAAGTGCGCGCGCAGGTAAGCTCCTCTGTTTCTGTTCGATTAGAATACTGATACTGTTGTACTTTATGATATTATTGTTTATGACGATCATTACTGTTGTTCTAATGAATACACGTTTATAAAAACGGTGTATTTAAAGACAAGCGCGTTCACGCCAGCCTCCGGTCGTAAACGGGTCTCTCCAGTGTGCGCGCGCACCTTCCGGTGAACTACGTTGATCAAAAAACTTTTTTTATTTAATTGAGAGTACGTTCTGGCGATTCGGCTTCCGGGTCACGTGATAAAAGCGATCACCAAGAGCTCGACCGATACCAACTGGTCTGAACACACGTCATTCTCACCTGTTTACACCGGAAACAACAAGACTCCACTTCTAGGATTAACAGATTTTCAAAATAAAAGACCAAACGTTTTGTTTTTTTAACCAAAGAGCAGAGTTCATTGATTGATTGATTATTTATTATCTTTATGTAAAACCAGAGCTTTAAATTTTTTTTGAAAAAGTATTGTTTTCATGGGTGAACCCGTTTTGTCCTGATGTAGACCACATGACGATGAACACAGCCCGGGTCCCAGACCAGACCCAGAGAACTCTCATCCCAAAGGTCCGATATCACCCGAGCATCCAGACCCCGACGCCTGCAGCCAGACCCACACCCGCTACCTCGCGCCCCCCTCACACAGGGACCGGCAGCAAAGCGGTCCAGAAGAACCAGGACTCAGACAAGACCCCGCTGGTTAATCCAGGCCCCGCTGTGAGAGCCCGACGGGGCGCTCAGAAACCGCTTCAGAGGGCCGCTTCAGATCTGGTCCCTGACGGAGCGCCTCTCAGACCGGACCAGGTGCATCTAGGTCTGGGGCTCCGGGTGGACCGGCGCGTCGTGGAGGACGTGGAGGTTCTGACCCGCGGACAGAGTCTCAACCAGGAGTGGTTCGCCTGGAGGAAGAACCGCATCACGGCCTCCGTGGCCCACCGCCTCGCTCACTGCAACTTTGTTAAGGGCAAGACCAGGACCCCGCCCAGGTCCTACTTGAAGGCCATCACAGGTAGGCCACGCCCCCAGCCGCATGGCCACGCCCACTACACCTGACACAAACCATCACACAGATTCAAGGTGGGAACACTCAGACCTGTGACTCCACAGGGCAGGACCAGCGGGTCCAGACCAGAGCCATGGCCTGGGGGATCCAGACAGAGGCCACGGCGGTCCGCAGCTACCAGGTACCGATGAGGATGATGATGATTAGGAGGAGGAGGAGGATGATGATGATGATGATGATGATGATGATGTCGTCGTCGTCCCACAGAAAATGAAGAGCGAGGTGCTGGGCCGGCCAATCGTGGTCCAGGACTGCGGGCTGTTCCTGGACGCTCAGCGGCCCTGGTTGGCTGCGAGTCCTGACGGCATCGTGACGGACAGCCGGACCGGCCAATGGCTGCTCTGCCTGGAGGTGAAGTGTCCCTACAAGCACCGAGACAGACGGGTGGAGGACGCCTGCAGGGACGACCGCGCCTTCTGCCTGCAGCTCCAGGACGGACAGGTGAGTCCTCTACCTGTCTGTCCCTCACGTCCTCTCCCTGTCTGTCTCTAACATCCTCTAACTGTCTGTCTCTCCCTGTCTCTCTGTCCAGCCTCCATCCTACCGCCTGAAGACGTCCCACAGCTACTACACTCAGGTGCAGGTGCAGCTGGCGGTGCTGGGTCTCCAGCAGGCCGACCTGGTGGTCTTCACTCTGAAGGAGACGGCCATCGTCCCGGTGACCTTTGACCCCGAGCTGTGGGCGGAGACGCTGTCCAGACTGGAGACGTTTTACAAGGACGCCGTCCTGCCTCACCTGAGAGGGATGAGAGGGCCGGGCATGCCAGAGCTGTGAGCCTCACCTGTACTACTAGTTCTAGTACTAGTGGACTAATACTAGGAGAGTACTAGTAGTACTCCCACCAGGACAAACAAGATCCAGCTCATGTTGTATGAATAAATATATATCATGATGTCATGACTATTGAAAATGGTGAAAATAGTTAGGCAGACCTGTAAACTCCTGAGGGGTGAAAGGAGACAGCAGGGGGGCAATAAAACAAAATCACGACAAATTCATGATACTTATTATTTTATTTACCCAGAATCACACATTATGCACAGAGAAGATAATCTGACCCTAATAATAACAACAAGAAACATGTTAAGAACAATGAGGTCGTCCTCTACGACCAGGTCAGAGCTCAGGCCCTAAAGATAATAACTCATATACATTTACACTAAACACACAGTCAGGTTGAAGTTCTTCATGAACTTCTTGTCTTTGCTGCTCCGCCATGAGCCTTTTCCTGGAAGTCTCTTCTGCCTCCACCTCCTGCTTCATCTCCTCTGGTAGATGTTGTGGGCTGACATCCAGCTGCATCCTCCTCTCTGTGGCTCTGTGCAGCTTCATCTGTCTCTGGGCCTTGACCCTTGACCTGCTGGACCGGAAGTACACTGGCTGTGCTCATGAGAGTGAACACCGTTCAGACCGTTAACGTTAAAGTAAAAGCCTGCGGAAGGATCATTACCGATAAACGTCGTGAGGCCAGCTGACGGTAACGTAAATAACGTCATGAAGCTAGCTTACGGTAACGGAAATGACGCATGACGCATACGTTAACATTAACGTGATCAAACTGAAGCTAAATCTGACTAGCTTTAGATTAAAAAACATGGTGGTAAAGATTTGATGGGGATACCATGATAAAATATTCCGACACATAACTTGGATGTCGAGTTACCTTCGTGAGTTAAACAGCATATTAAATTGTTGCTAGCAAACAAGACTTACCTCTAAACTAGAGTTCATTGCTGATCCAGTTGTACCGACGGTAACTTCAACTTGGAGCGAAGGGATGAGACGTTGGAGAGTGACGTAGACGCTGGAGACAACGCTGATTGGCCGAGACTCGACACATCAAAGATGTTTTATTTGAGGCGATCACTCACGACATCCACTTTTCTCCGTGACTGCGGTTAGATGCATTCGAATTACTGACTTAACCGGACTGAAATCGAATTATCCCGTTCATGTAAACACCTTTGTTCGAATAATTGCGTTCCGACTACGATCCGATTAACACCCCTGAATAACTTGATCCTACGCGGTTGATAATTCGGACATCGCGGCATGTAAACGGTGAATTGGATTAGGAACTGGACTATGCGTCCTTGCGTATGATCAAGATCTGGACACCCTCCTCCCGCCCTCCCAGGTCGTGACCCGGAAGTCGAAAGAGACGATAAATTGTCACTGCCATGCTGGGAGAAACAAACTAAGTCCAGATACTAGCAGCTCCCTGCAGTAGCTAGCGAGCGCTGCTGCTAGTTCCCTGTTAGCTCCCCGCTAGCTCCCTGACAACCACCGTAGGTAGCTAGGTTCTCTCCATTATGAAGTAATGTATCACCACGAGATGTAATAAAACAGCGCCACCTATCGTATCGGATATGACATGCTTTCGGCCAATGACTGGTTCATTATTAAAGGAGCCACAGAAGAAGAACTTAATCTGATGTTTTATTAGGTTGAGTCTCTGAATATGATGTTGGATCCTTTAAAATTGATAAGAGTCCATGATACAAAACAAAAAAACAGGTTTAATGAGAGCTAAACTTTTAAATAAACTCCAAATGGGTGGTGATGACTCCTCCCCCTCCAGAGTTCACTGTGACCTCACCAGGTGAACAGAAAGGACCAATCGGCTCGCAGCAGGAGACAGTTCAGAGAGGAAAACGTCCTCCGGTCTGCTCTGACGGCTGATTGGCTGCTGAGACGGGCTGTCACGGATAGGGGCGGGGTTGGTGTTAGTGTGGGCGTGGCCTGTCCGTGGTGGGCGTGGCCTCACAGGTAACCCTCCTTCTTGAACTGCTCGTGCAGGATGTCTCGGTACTCGTCGAAGCCGCCGTCGATGCGTCCGACCTTCCCGTACTCGCACACCCACAGCTCCTTGCACACCAGCCGGATCAGACGCTCGTCGTGAGACACCAGGACGACTCCGCCCTGAAACATGACATCACAGGGTGAGCACACACCTGGGACACACCTGTCCACGTGGACTAGACACATCAGAGCAGTGTTTGTTGACAGAAAGTGAGTGACAGAAAACAATGTGTATAACCAGAGTCAATGGTTCCCCAAACAGAACCTAAGAAGAGTCAATGGCTCCCCCAATAAAACCAGAGGTCACAGGATTTTTAGATCTTATGTATGTTCTGTTTAGTGAAGTCTCTGTGATATCAGACTAAACACATCATCCCTCATTCCTCTCTTGTTTCGTCCTTCCTTCCTTCTTTCCTTACTCTGAACTTGTTGAGGGCTTTGGCCAGAGCCTCGATGGTCTCCATGTCCAGGTGATTGGTCGGCTCATCAAGGATGTAGAAGTTTGGACTGAAGCACAGAGAGACAACAACATCATCATCACATCATCATCACGTCTTCATCACTAACAGCTGGACCCGGAGCTTTCCACTACCATGGCATGGTCATCTGGGCGAAGGCCACCCGGCTCTTCTGCCCCCCCGACAGGCTGGCCACCGGCCGGGTGGCCAGCTCCCCGGTGATGCCGTAACCGCCCAGCTGGTGGCGGTACTCCTCCTCCGTCCGCCCTGCGACAGAGACAACCAATCAGATGGCCTAAGGCTACGGCAACCATCGGCCAATTAGACGGCCTGAAGCTACGGCAACCATCGGCCAATCAGATGGTCTGAAGCTACGGCAACCATCGGCCAATAAGATGGCCTGAAGCTACAGCAACCATCGGCCAATCAGATGGCCTGAAGCTACGGCAACCATCGGCCAATCTACAGGAGTGACCCGTAGCTTTGGGCGATGTGATTGGCCGATGGTTGCCTCTGTGTGGTGTAGTGGTCCTTACCGGGGAAGCGGTTGAGCAGCAGCTCGATGGAGCAGACGTTCAGGTCCAGCTGGTCCACGTGGTGCTGACTGAAGTACCCGATCTTCAGGTTCCTGATGAGAACCAGAACCACCGTCAACAGTTTGTTTACTGAACCTTTTACTGCTCAGGGAACCGTTTAGTCTCTTTCAGAAAACATTTACAGACACTGAAGAATCAATGGTTCCCTGAAGAGAGTCAATGGTTCCCTACAGAGAGTCAATGGTTCCCTGAAGATAGTCAATGGTTCCCTACATAGAGTCAATGGTTCCCTACAGAGAGTCAATGGTTCTCTACAAACCAAACAGTGTCAATGGTTCCCTGAAGAGAGTCAATGGTTCCCTGAAGAGAGTCAATGGTTCCCTACAGAGAGTCAATGGTTCCCTACAGAGAGTCAATGGTTGCCTGAAGATAGTCAATGGTTCCCTACAGAGAGTCAATGGTTCCCTACAGAGAGTTAATGGTTCCCTACAGAGAGTCAATGGTTCCCTGAAGATAGTCAATGGTTCCCTGAAGATAGTCAATGGTTCCCTACAGAGAGTCAATGGTTCTCTACAAACCAAACAGTGTCAATGGTTCCCTGAAGAGAGTCAATGGTTCCCTGAAGAGAGTCAATGGTTCCCTACAGAGAGTCAATGGTTCCCTGAAGATAGTCAATGGTTCCCTGAAGATAGTCAATGGTTCCCTACAGAGAGTCAATGGTTCCCTACAGAGAGTCAATGGTTCCCTACAGAGAGTCAATGGTTCTCTACAAACCAAGCAGTGTCAATGGTTCCCCAAAGAGTCAATAGTTTAGGTAAACATATTCAGGTCAGTGCTCTGCTGTGATTGGTCCGTTGGTTGTCTCACCTGTGAGATTGTCTCATTCCGCCCACAGGCGTCAACTCGCCCATCAGCAGCTTGAGGACGGTCGTTTTGCCGGCGCCGTTTTCACCGACCTGATGGGAAATAATACGGGACCTCACAAACAATAACAGTCCTGATTCTGAATTATTGATTATTGATTTTTTTTTTTAAATTTTTTTTACTGATGACGTACGATGCAGATGCGAGACTCGAGGTCAGCCGACACGTTGAGTCCAGAGAAGAGAGGACGGTCTTTAGAGTAATAGAACTCCACTTCATCCAGCTGCAGGATGGGAGGAGACAACTTCTCAAAGTTATCTGGGAACCTGGAGGAGAAGCACATCATCATGATCATCATCATGATCATCATCATCAGTGTCTCAGTCAGTCAGCTCATGTATTCACATCATCTCCTCACCTTAAAGTGACCTCAGTTTCTTTCTCCAGGGGCTTGAGCTCAGGTCTGCAGGAGAAACACATGTTCAGGTGTGTACTGCGAGTACTAGGATATACTACAAGGTCAGAGTACTGGGATATACTACAAGGTCAGAGTACGAGGATATAGAACAAGGATAGAGTACTAGGTTATAGTAACGAGTCATGGTAGCAGGATGTAGTACCAGGTATCTTAATGGTGTGTACCAGGTGTGTACATGGTGTGTACGCGGTGTGTACCTAGTGTGTACATGGTGTGTACATGGTGTGTACATGGTGTGAATACTCACAGTCTCTCCAGCAGTTTCAGTTTGCTCTGGACCTGAGCTGCTCTATTAGCGTTGTACCGAAATCTGTCAATAAACACCTGAAATACAAACACACACCAGAGTCAGAAGCAATGCATGTATGTATACAGACAGTACCTGTATGTGCTGTCTGTACTGCAGCAGTAGTAACTGTATGTGCTGTCTGTACTGCAGCAGTAGTAACTGTATGTGATGTCTGTACTGCAGCAGTAGTACCTGTGTGTGCTGTCTGTACTGCAGCAGTAGTACCTTTGTGTGCTGTATGTACTGCAGCAGTAGTACCTGGATGAGTTGTCTGTACTGCAGCAGTAGTACCTGTATGCGCTGTCTGTACCGCAGCAGTAGTAACTGTATGTGCTGTCTGTACTGCAGTAGTAGTATCTTTGTGCGCTGTCTGTACTGCTGCAGTAGTACCTGGATGGGTTGTCTGTACTGCAGCAGTAGTACCCGCATGTGCTGTCTGTACTGCAGCAGTAGTACCTGTATGTGCTGTCTGGACTGCAGCAGCAGTACCTGGATGAGTTGTCTGTACTGCAGCAGTAGTACCTGTATGTGCTGTCTGTACTGCAGCAGTAGTACCTGCGTGTGCTGTCTGTACTGCAGCGATGGTACATTTGCGTGCTGTCTGTACTGCTGCAGTAGTACCCGGGTGAGTTGTCTGTACTGCAGCAGTAGTACCTGCATGTGCTGTCTGTACTGCAGCAGTAGTACCTGTGTGTGGTGTCTGTACTGCTGCAGTAATACCCGTGTGTGCTGTCTGTACTGCAGTAGTACCTGTGCGTGCTGTCTGTACTGCAGCAGTGATACCCGTGTGTGCTGTCTGTACTGCAACAGTAGTACCTGCGTGTGCTGTCTGTATTGCAGCAGGGGTACCTGTATGTGCTGTCTGTGCTGCAGCAGTGGTACCTGTATGTGCTGTCTGTACTGCAGCAGTGGTACCTGTATGTGCTGTCTGTACTGCAGCAGTGGTACCTGTGTGTACTGTCTGTACTGCAGCAGCAGTACCTGTATGTGCTGTCTGTACTGCAGCGGTGGTACCTGTGTGTGCTGTCTGTACTGCAGTAGTAGTACCTGTATGTGCTGTCTGTACTGCAGCAGTGGTACCTGTATGTGCTGTCTGTACTGCAGCAGGGGTACCTGTATGTGCTGTCTGTACTGCAGCAGTAGTAACTGTATGTGCTGTCTGTACTGCAGCAGTGGTACCTGTATGTGCTGTCTGTACTGCAGCAGTGGTACCTGTATGTGCTGTCTGTACTGCAGCTGCGCCTCGTATTCTCTCTGTTGGTTCTTCAGCCGATCTTCTTTGGTCTTGACAAAGTTCTCGTAGTCGCCACGGTAACTGTCCAGCCTCTGGGAGTGCAGGTGCACGATGTCGGTTACCACGGCGTTCAGGAAGTTACGGTCGTGGGAGACGACCAAAATGGTGGACTGCCAGGTCTGTGGGGGGGTTGGAGTTAGCTCGGGGATAACGCTCGCACTGCTTTCAATGAGGAATGCTAACAGGAAGGTAACTGACCTGCAGGTAGGTCTCCAGCCACAGAATGGCCCTCACATCCAGCATGTTGGTGGGCTCTGAAACACAGAGTACATCAGAGTACTACCACAGTACATCAGAGTACTACCACAGTACTACTGCTGGTACCACTAACCACACTATGGCCTTGCTAAAAACCTCATAGCACTACTAGTACTCCTCTTACTACTACCTCCTGCCTCTTCCTCCTAGACCCTACCTCCTTGGCCCTACCTCCTTGGCCCTACCTCTGCCTTCTTGGCTCTACCTCTTCCTCCTAGGCCCTACCGCCTAGGCCCTACCTCCTTGGCCCTACCTAGGCCCTACTTCTTCCTCATAGGCCCTACTTCTGCCTCTTTGGCCTTACCTCCTGCCTCTTCCTCCTGGGCCTTACCTCCTAGGCCCTACCGCCTAGGCCCTACCTCCTAGGCCCTACCTCCTAGGCCATACTTCTTCCTCATAGGCCCTACTTCTGCCTCTTTGGCCTTACCTCCTGCCTCTTCCTCCTGGGCCTTACCTCCTAGGCCCTACCGCCTAGGCCCTACCTCCTAGGCCCTACTTCTTCCTCATAGGCCCTACCGCTTTCTCCTAGGCCCTACTTCTGCCCTACCGCCTAGGCCCTGCCTCCTTGGCCCTACCTCCTAGGCCCTACCTCCTGCTTCAAACTCAGGGTGTGTTATTGATCATTCTGGTCACATCTGTTGCTTCTGTCCATCCTGGTAGAGGATCCTTCTCTGTTGCTCTATGAAGCTTCTTCCTGTTTCCTGTTAAAGGGTTTTACTGAGTTGATCCTGATCCGATGTGAGGTCCTGGGACACGATGTCATGAGTACAGACTCTAGAGACCTGAGGGGAGTCTGTGATTCTGGGCTATACAAAATAAACTGAATTAAAAAACACCATTACTATTATTAGTACCAGCACTCCAACTGGTTCCAGTAATCCCGTTAGTACTCGTAGTACTACAAGAGGATCTGACTCACCATCCAGCAGCAGCAGATCCGGCCTGAAGAGGAGACAGAAGGTAGATGATGAGGCTCAGACAGACAGACAGACAGACAGACAGACAGACAGACAGACACTCACCGAGCAAACAGAGCTCTGGCCAAAGCCAGCCTCATCCTCCATCCTCCTGAGAACTCCCTGCACACAGACGCTCACGTTACGATGATATCATACAGTACAGTGTGAGAGAGAGAGAGAGAGAGAGAGAGAGAGAGAGATGTGTGTGTGTGTGTATATATATATATATATACATATATATATATATATATATATATATACATATACATATATATATATATATATATATATATATATATATATATATATATATATATATATATATATATATATATATATATATATATATACATATATATATATATATATATATATATATATATATACATATATATATATATATATATATATATATATATATATACATATATATATATATATATATATATATATATATATATATATATATATATATATATATATATATATATAAATAACTCACCTGGTAGTCTGCTGTTGCATCTTGGGAGAGAATCCGAGACCGGCCAGGATGACGGAGGCTCTGATTGGATGAGACGGACGTCAGTCAGACACCACACGACTGCACAGGACTCACACGACTGCACAGGACTCACACGACTGCACAGTACTCACACGACTGCACAGTACTCACACGACTGCACAGTACTACATCACAGTATTTTGACTGAAAACAGGAAGAAGAGCTCAACAACAACCAACTGACAGAAGATGAAGAACATGAGCTGGAGAAAGACGTTCAGCCAGAAGACGATCATCTGAAGTATCGTAAGCAGCTAAAGTATCCAAAAGTACCCGTGGTATACATGTATTTTAAAGTATCCACAGTATTCTAAAGTATCCAAAGTAAAGAAGTTGCAGAGTAGACTGGACTGAGTACATTATAGTACATTATAGTACATCATAGTATAGTATAGTACATTAAGTAGTAGCATACCGGGCTGGAGCTTTGTCGGCTTCGATCTCCTCCAGCTTTGCGTAGATCTCCGTCAGTCTGACGCTCTCCAACCCGTCAGAGCTGAAACAGAAGAACCATGAAACACCTCATGAAGTATGATGATAAACATGTATGATGATAAACATGATGTATGATGTTAAACATGTATGATGATGGACATGTATGATGATAAAGCAACATAATGTTATGCCATAAACATAACGCTACACAATAAACATAACATGGTGTTCTATGATAATAAACATAACCAGGTGTTCCTTACGTCCCGTTGGCGATGCGGGCGTTCAGCGTGCGCTCCTCTCCCAGCAGCCCCTCCCTCAGGGTGTCGCTCAGCAGGACGCTCTGCAGCGCCCCCGTGTCGTCGCCCGCCACTTCCTGTTCCACGTGGAGGATGGAGATGTGGGGCGGGACCCGCAGGTTACGGATGGCCAACATCTTCAACAGCGTCGTCTTCCCCAACCCGTTACGACCAATCAGACCGTACCGCCGGCCCGTCGCCAGAGATAGCTCCGCCCCCTGAAGCAAACACCTAAGACAGAAAGACATCCATTAATTACCTCTGATCTATAAACTAACCATTAAACCTGAGAGATGAACTCACCTTTAAACTAACCCTTAAACCTGAGAGATGAACTCACCTTTAAACTAACCCTTAAACCTGAGAGATGAACTCACCTTTAAACTAACCCTTAAACCTGAGAGATGAACTCACCTTTAAACTAACCCTTAAACCTGAGAGATGAACTCACCTTTAAACTAACCCTTAAACCTGAGAGATGAACTCACCGTTAAACTAACCCTTAAACCTAAGAGATGAACTCACCTTTAAACTAACCCTTAAACCTGAGAGATGAACTCACCTTTAAACTAACCCTTAAACCTAAGAGATGAACTCACCTTTAAACTAACCCTTAAACCTGAGAGATGAACTCACCTTTAAACTAACCCTTAAACCTGAGAGATGAACTCACCTTTCTCCAAACGAAACATCAAAGTTCTCGATGCGGATGTCGTAGCTGCGGTTCTTCCCTGATTGGTCGACTCGGTTCTCCTTCTTACTGCTGGCCTGACTGGCCGACGCCTCCTCCAGCACTCTGAGAGAGGAGGGAGGACAGGTGAGGACAGGACAGGTGAGGTGAGGACACGTAAAGACAGGTGAGAGGAGGACAGGTGAGAGAAGGATACGTGAAGACAGGTGAGGACAGATAAAGACAGGTAAGGTGAGGACAGGTAAAGACAGATGAGGTGAGGACAGGTGAAGACAGATGAGGTGAGGACAGGTGAAGACATGACAGGTAAAGACAGGTGAGTTGAAGACAGGTGAGTTGAGGACAGGTGAAGACAGGTGATGACAGGTGAGGTGAGGACAGGTAAAGACAGGTGATGACAGGTGAGGTGAGGACAGGTAAAGACAGGTGAGGACAGGTGAGGTGAGGACAGGTAAAGACAGGTGGGACAGGTGATGACAAGTGAGGTGAGAACAGGTGAGTTGAGGACAGGTGATGACAGGTGAGGACAGGTGAGGTGAGGACAGGTACTGACATTGGAGTGGCGGGCTTCAGGCAGTCCTTCTCGTTCCGGCGCTCATGCTTAGCTTTTAGCTTGGCCTCGGCCTTCTCCAGTTTCTTGGCGTCCACCGTCTGGAGACAGGAAGTGATGCGTTTAAAGTCACATGTTCAAACCCACCAATCAGAGATCAGCTGTTTCCTTCATAATGACTGAGGCGTAGAGGGACTCACAGTGTTCTGGCCGCGCTTCATCATCCAGATGCCTTGAACGTCGTCCGCTGCACAGACTGAAGCAGGAGAACACGTCACTTCACAGAGCTCACGCCAACAGGAGAGAGCTCTCTGAGGCGGCAGGTTATGGGTTCTTACCGCTGTCCGCCGATATCTGAGAGAGCTGCACCGGAGCGTCCAGCAGCACCTGCCTCTGAGCGCCGTGGTGGCTGTTCCTGTTCAACGCACACAACGCGGTGTTCCTCTCAAATCCATCAATCCAGACGGAAACAAAACATATCCCAAAGGAAGCGTGGCATTCCAGACAGAAACACGACGTTACAGAAACCAAATGTAATGAATTTAGGTAAAACATAATAATAAAGTCGCCAAGACAACAATTCAAAAGTATTGAACCTGGAGACAGATGTCTCTAAAGGGAACAGAACCTTACAGCTTCAGGGTGTTGAACATCTGGAGACAGATGTCTCTGACGTGGTCCTCGTTCTTGCGGTCAGCTGACACCTCCTGCAGGACTCCGCCCACGGCCTCGTAGACCTCCTCTCCATCCTCGAAGTCTCCTCCACAGCTGTGCAGCACGCCTGCAACACAAGCTGCTGTAGTACTGCTGTAATACTGCATGTACTACTACTGTAATACTGCTTGTAGTACTGTTGTAGTACTGCTTGTAGTACTGCTGTAATACTACCTATAGTACTGCTGTAATACTTCATGTAGTACTACTGTAATACTTCATATAGTACTGTTGTAATACTATAGTCTATCTGGTAATACTTCTGGCAGTACTTCTAATAGTACTTCCAGTAGTACTTCTGGTAGTACTTCTATTAGTACGTCCAGTAGTATATCTGGTAGTGCTTCTGGTAGTACTTCCAGTAATATATATGGCAGTACTTCTGGTTAAACTTCCAGTAGTATATCTGGTAGTACTTCAGTAGTACTTATGGCAATACTTCCAGTAGTATATATGGTAGCACTTCTGGTAGTATATATTGTAGTACTTCTGGCAATACTGCCAGTAGTATATCTGGTAGTACTTCTGGTAATACTTCCGGTAGTATATATGATAGTACTTCTGGTAGTATATCCGATAGTTCCTGCTCACCGGCTGTAGCCCTGAAGCTAAGCCGGGTCTCGGGGCTCGCAGCCCGCATCGAGCCACGCGCCACCCGGTGTCCTCCTGTGAGCAGGACGGCGTTAGCTCGTTAGCTCTGGAGCTCAGAGCACCAGACGAGTCGGCCCGTGAGCGGCTCCACCGGCCCGGCAGACGGAGGGTCTGTCCCCGCTAACAGTGGCTCTGTCCCCGGCTACTCACCCGTGATGTAGTCGAAAACCTCCGTGTCAATCTGTGGAAACTCACTCCTCAGGATGTCCACGTACGTCGCCATGATACCCGGCCTTGGACACTGTCGCGGACACGCATGCGTCGATATGCGACAGCGCCGGGCATTCTGGGGGATGTAGTTGTCGTGTCGGTTGAGGCGACGTGATGGGGTAAATAATACTACAAAACACGCAAAGGGGGAAAGAATATTGTGTTTTTGTTTGTTATCATGATGAATGTCTTTATATTACATGGTATTATATAATATAATATACCATAATAATATGTAATATAACATATAATATGAGATAGCATACTATTATATAATATACCATTAGAGAATGTAATATAATACCAAATGTTATAATATAATATATTTTGATATCATATGATATGAAATAACTTACAATGATATCATAATATTTCATAGTATACGATATATAATGAAGAACCTGATGTATTCGTTACCAGTGTTAGAGCAATAATTATTACCAAGAAAGCACCCAGAGGACGTCAGAGCGACGTGAAGAAGATGTTTTATTTGTAGTTTCATCATCATTCTGAGTACATGTACCTGTATTGTAGTCTACCACATTATAGTACTAGTACTATAGTACACACAGTATGTAACGTTACTAATATTGTACTATTGTATCATAGTACACGCAGTATTGTAGTAAACGCAGCAATTCTATAGTACACGCAGTATTGTAGTACACGCAACAATACTACAGTACACGCAGTATAGTAGAACATGCAGTATTGTCGTCCAGTCCGCCTCCCTGAGCGCCGCTCTGCGCATGCGCCGCTCTGAAGTTTTGTGTGGGAGTTAGCATTGGGAGCCAGCCAGAGCGCCGCTCTGCGCATGTGCCGCCCTGAAGTTTAGGGTGGGAGCTAGCACAGAGCTAGCATAGAGAGCTAGCACTGGGAGCGTAATGGCGGCCTCGGTGTTGTTGGGCTCTGTGGACAACGGAGGAGGGACCTTCGCGGTTGGAGGCGGCGGCGGCACCGGGAGCGTGTTAGCCGGGAACATTATCGGGCTGGGACCGGCGACTCCGGCGCCCTGGAACCGCTCTGTGGACCGGGCTCTGGACGAAGCCTCGGCCACCGGGAGCCTGAACCTCAGCGCCCGGAAGCTAAAGGAGTTCCCCCGCAGCGCCGCGAACCACGACCTCACGGACACCACCAGGGCCGGTAAGGGGGCCGGAGACCCGGGACCGGGGACCTTGTCTCTCCAGTCCGGTAGCGGCACTCAGACACAGCTCGGGGGCCCTAAAGGTCCAGCAGGAACTTTAAGGGACAGGGAGTGAGGAGCACGGGCCGGTGTTGTGACGAACAGGGTGTCAGAACCCTGAGCTCAACAGACCATAACACAACGATACAGCAGCCCGACAGACCAACATATACAGAATAGAACACCTGGCGCACACACGGAGGTCTTTATGGAGCTTTAACGCTCAATAATATCAACGCAACTAGAGAGAGAGCGAGAGAGATTACACCTGTGAGGAACATGTCAGGTAACAGTTTGTATCGTTACACCTGTGAGGGACATGAACATGTCAGGTAACAGTCTGTTGTTACACCTGTAAGGAACATGTCAGGTAACAATTTGTGTTGTTACACTTCAAACATGTAGGCTAAACTCTGTGTGTGTGTGTGTGTGTGTGTGTGTGTGTGTGTGTGTGTGTGTGTGTGTGTGTCTGTCTATGTGTCTGTGTGCGTGCGTGCGTGTGTCCAGACATGTCCCGTAACCGTCTCTCAGAACTCCCTCTGGACGTTTGTCTCTTCGTGTCTCTGGAGAGTCTGAACCTTTACCAGAACTGTCTGAGGTCTCTACCGGAGAGTCTGCTGAACCTGCAGGCGCTCACCTACCTGAACCTCAGGTAACACACACACCTGAACCTCTGGTAACACACATCTGAACCTCAGGTAACACACACACCTGAACCTCAGGTAACACACACCTGAACCTCTGGTAACACACACCTGAACCTCTGGTAACACACACCTGAACCTCTGGTAACACACACCTGAACCTCTGGTAACACACACAGGAAATGACACAGTATTGAGAGGCGGAGTCTAAACAGAAAAATACTTAAAACTCTCTACCTGTCTCTCCCCCTCTACCTGTCTGTCCTCTACCTGTCTCTCTCTCAGTCGTAACCAGCTCACCTGTCTCCCTGTCGTGGTGTGCCGGCTCCCTCTGAAGGTTCTGATCGCCTGCAACAACAAGCTGGTGTCTCTGCCAGAGGAGGTGGGCCAGCTGAGGCTGCTGACGGAGCTGGTGGGTCTGATACTGTACTGATCAGTACACTGATCACTGTACTGATCACTGTACTGATCACTGTACTGATCACTGTATTGATCACTGTACTGATCACTGTATTGATCACTGTATTGATCACTGTTCTGATCACTGTACTGATCACTGTATTGATCACTGTTCTGATCACTGTATTGATCACTGTACTGATCACTGTATTGATCACTGTTCTGATCACTGTTCTGATCACTGTATTGATCACTGTATTGATCACTGTTCTGATCACTGTACTGATCACTGTACTGATCACTGTCCTGATCAGTACACTTATCAGTGTACTGATCAGTGTATTGATCTAGTGATTGATGTTGACGGCGTCCCCCTGCAGGACGTGAGCTGCAATGAGATCCAGACTCTTCCGTGTCAGGTGGGGCAGCTGGAGGCTCTACGAGACCTGAACATCCGAAGGAACCACCTGGTCCGGCTGCCTCCAGGTACACTCACACTCACACTCACACTCACACACACTCACACACACAGTGTACTCGTACCAAAGCGTGTGTGTGTGCTCAGAGCTGGCGGCGCTCCCTCTGGTGCGTCTGGACTTCTCCTGTAACAAAGTGAGCTGCATCCCGTCCTGCTACCGCCAGCTGTCTCAGCTGCAGAGCATCCTGCTGGACAACAACCCGCTGCAGAGCCCGCCCGCTCAGGTACGCACAGGAAGTGACATCACTCAGCCACGCAGCGCCTGCTGGTGTTCACCGCAGTGTGTGTGTGTGTGTGTGTGTGTGTGTGTAGATCTGCATCAAGGGGAAGGTCCACATATTCAAGTATCTGAACCTGGAGGCCAGCAAGATGACCCCCGACCTCCCAGACTACGACAGACGACCTCTGACCTTCAGCTCCTGGTCAGTTCTGTCTGCTCCGTTTGAACTGAATATGATGATTATTACACAATAAAAGCCCGCTCTGCCACTGATAACCTTCACAATAAGAGCTGGAGGGTGTTTGACTGGCTATGACCTTCACAATAAGAGCTGGAGGGTGTTTGACTGGCTATGACCTTCACAATAAGAGCTGGAGGGTGTTTGACTGGCTGTCTGTCGTCAGTGTGGATGAGCTGTACCCCGGCCGGCCGTACGGAGCGCTGGACTCTGGCTTCAACAGCGTCGACAGCGGAGACAAGAGATGGTCGGGGAACGAGGTCAGAGACACACACACACGTCCTATCCTCTATTTCCTGTCTGTGTGTGAGCTCACTTCCTGTCTGTCCAGCCCACAGAGGAGCTGTCAGAGCTGCCGCTCAGAGTGGCCGAGATCAGCCGAGAGCAGAGACAGCGAGGAGGAGCGCTGCTGGCTAACGGCACACGTGAGTTCTTCACCTTCAGAGGAGGACGGTCCTCAGTGGAAATGTGATTACTCAGAGAGAACTCTCTCTCCAGATGTGGAGCTGGAGCAGATAGACTTCATAGACAGCTGTGCGGAGGAGGAGGAGCGGGGCAGGGGGGCAGGAGGCCGGGACAGCGTCAGCCTGAGCTCTCAGTTCATGGCCTACATCGAGAGACGCATCACCAGAGAGGTAACCCAGCAGCAGTCTGGTCCCTGCACGGTTCCAGATGTAGTTTATTTTGAAAGGCTCTGTGTGACTTCCTGTCTGTGTTTCCAGGGTTCTCCTGTGAAAAGCAACTCTAGGACAGAAGACACCAGGAGACACAACAGGTACCGTCACACAACTAAGAATTACTGACAAACCACATGCTGCCTGTCTACTAACTCTGAACTGTCTCACACCCTGTCTGCCTGTCTGTAGGAGTGTGGTCGATGGTGTTACAGCGCCCTCTACTGCCCACAGCCAGGTAACACCTCAAAGCAGCTGGGTCATGTTTGTTTGACCACCAGGGATACATCTCAGCTACTCATGTCTGTCTGTCTGTCTGTCCCTCTGTCCGTCTGTCTGTCTGTCCCTCTGTCTGTCTGTCCCTCTGTCTGTCTGTCCCTCCCTCCCTCAGAGAGGTGTTGTAGCTCCAGGCGGGGTGGAGAGGATGAGGAGGGAGGCTCAGCTTGCTGCTTTGAGGTACGACGAAGAGAGACACAAGAATCGACCTCTGCAAAGAGACTCCAGCACCAGCAACACGAAGGTACCAGTCTAACCAGTCACTCACCAGTCTAACCAGTCACTCACTAGTCTAACCAGTCACTCACTAGTCTAACCAGTCACTCACTAGTCTAACCAGTCACTCACCAGTCTAACCAGTCACTCACTAGTCTAACCAGTCACTCACCAGTCTAACCAGTCACTCACTAGTCTAACCAGTCACTCACTAGTCTAACCAGTCACTCACCAGTCTAACCAGTCACTCACTAGTCTAACCAGTCACTCACCAGTCTAACCAGTCACTCACTAGTATAACTAGTCACTCACCAGTCTAACCAGTCACTCACTAGTCTAACCAGTCACTCACTAGTATAACTAGTCACTCACCAGTCTAACCAGTCACTCACTAGTCTAACCAGTCACTCACCAGTCTAACCAGTCACTCACTAGTCTAACCAGTCACTCACCAGTCTAACCAGTCACTCACTAGTATAACTAGTCACTCACCAGTCTAACCAGTCACTCACTAGTCTAACCAGTCACTCACCAGTCTAACCAGTCACTCACCAGTCTAACCAGTCACTCACTAGTCTAACCAGTCACTCACCAGTCTAACCAGTCACTCACTAGTATAACTAGTCACTCACCAGTCTAACCAGTCACTCACTAGTATAACTAGTCACTCACCAGTCTAACCAGTCACTCACCAGTCTAACCAGTCACTCACTAGTATAACTAGTCACTCACCAGTCTCACCAGTCTAACCAGTCACTCACTAGTCTAACCAGTCACTCACCAGTCTAACCAGTCACTCACTAGTATAACTAGTCACTCACCAGTCTAACCAGTCACTCACTAGTTTAACCAGTCACTCACTAGTATAACTAGTCACTCACCAGTCTCACCAGTCTAACCAGTCACTCACTAGTCTAACCAGTCACTCACCAGTCTAACCAGTCACTCACTAGTATAACTAGTCACTCACCAGTCTAACCAGTCACTCACTAGTTTAACCAGCACCAGCAACACGAAGGTACCAGTCTAACCAGTCACTCACCAGTCTAACCAGTCACTCACTAGTCTAACCAGTCACTCACTAGTCTAACCAGTCACTCACCAGTCTAACCAGTCACTCACTAGTCTAACCAGTCACTCACCAGTCTAACCAGTCACTCACCAGTCTAACCAGTCACTCACTAGTATAACTAGTCATAAATCAGTGTTTAGAGGCTCACAGAGAACATCAGAAGGTTTCTGTCTTTGTTTTTCAGCATAAAACATCTCAGAGTCCAACACAGTCCAGTCCAGACAGTGAGGTAAGACTCCACCACAGACACGTACGTCACCACAGACACGTACGCCACCACAGACACGTACGTCACCACAGACACGTACGCCACCACAGACACGTACGCCACCACAGACACGTACGCCACCACCAACGCGTACACCACCACAGACGCGTACACCACCACAGACGCGTACGCCACCACAGACGCGTGCGCCACCACAGGCGCGTACGCCACCACAGACGCGTACGCCACCACAGACGCGTACGCCACCACCGACGCGTACGTCACCACAGGCGCAGACGTCACCACAGACACGTACGTCACCACAGGCGCGTACGCCACCACAGACACGTACGCCACCACAGACACGTACACCACCACAGACACGTTCGGTACCGCAGACGTGTGCGTCACCACAGACACGTACGTCACCACAGACACGTACGTCACCACTGACGTGTTCGGTACCGCAGGCGCGTACGCCACCACAGACACGTACGCCACCACAGACACGTCTGTCACCACAGACACGTACGTCACCACTGACGCGTTCGGTACCGCAGACGCGTGCGCCACCACAGACACGTACGCCACCACAGACACGTACGTCACCACTGACACGTACGTCACCACTGACACGTTCGTCCGCATGTTGAAGGTGTGAAGGGTTTCCAGGAGTGAACGTAGAGACTCAGAGTCTCGGTGGAGATCCTGGACAACTTCTTTCATTCTGTCAGAATCAGATTGGTTGTTTTAGCCCCACCCCTCCCAATGTAGGCCACGCCCCTCCATGAATGTTCACCTCCTGTCTGTCTGTCCGTGTGTGTTCAGAATGTCTACCCCTCCAGACGCTCCACCCACACAGACGACTCCGCCCTTTTCATGGTAAGAATTTGGCCCCGCCCCCAAAACGCTACTAACAACGAAAAGGAAACGAAAATCTGAACAAAATGAATCGTCCGCACAGGAAACTGCATCGCGTTTCCTGTAGCTGTTTCAGAATAAAAGCATGTGGAACGCTTTAAATCACACATGGTAGTAGAAGTATGACAGAGGTACACATGGTAGTAGAAGTATGACAGAGGTACACATGAGTAGTAGTAGTAGTATGACAGAGGTACACATGAGTAGTAGAAGTATGACAGAGGTACACATGGTAGTAGTAGTATGACAGAGGTACACATGGTAGTAGAAGTATGACAGAGGTACACATGGTAGTAGTAGTATGACAGAGGTACACATGGTAGTAGTAGTATGACAGAGGTACACATGGTAGTAGTAGTATGACAGAGGTACACATGGTAGTAGTAGTATGACAGAGGTACACATGGTAGTAGAAGTATGACAGAGGTACACATGGTAGTAGTAGTATGACAGAGGTACACATGGTAGTAGTAGTATGACAGAGGTACACATGGTAGTAGTAGTATGACAGAGGTACACATGGTAGTAGTAGTATGACAGAGGTACACATGGTAGTAGAAGTATGACAGAGGTACACATGGTAGTAGTAGTATGACAGAGGTACACATGGTAGTAGTAGTATGACAGAGGTACACATGGTAGTAGTAGTATGACAGAGGTACACATGGTAGTAGAAGTATGACAGAGGTACACATGGTAGTAGTAGTATGACAGAGGTACACATGGTAGTAGTAGTATGACAGAGGTACACATGGTAGTAGAAGTATGACAGAGGTACACATGGTAGTAGTAGTATGACAGAGGTACACATGGTAGTAGTAGTATGACAGAGGTACACATGGTAGTAGAAGTATGACAGAGGTACACATGGTAGTAGTAGTACCCCTTGTAAGTACCTTCAGACACCTGTCCCCTCATTCACTCATTCATCATCGTCCCTTCGCTCCTGCTGGTCTGTAGTTTCTGTTGTTGAGGAGAACAGTTTGTATTGTTCATGTAACCTAAACTTTCTTCTTCATTATGAATACAATCAAGATATCAAAACTAAATCTTCTTCTTCTTCTTCTTCTTCTTCTTCATACTTTATTCTTCCTTTCATCAACTTTGATTTTCTTCTTGTTCTTTTTATATTTGTCTTTTCTTCACTTTCTCTTTAGTTTGTTCCTCCTATTTTACCTCCATTCCTGCCTGTCCCTCTGCCTGTCTGTCCCCTATCTCTGCCTGTCTGTCCCTCTATCTCTGCCTGTCTGTCCCTCTATCTCTGCCTGTCTGTCCCTCTATCTCTGCCTGTCTGTCCCTCTATCTCTGCCTGTCTGTCCATCTATCTCTGCCTGTCTGTCCCTCTATCTCTGCCTGTCTGTCCATCTATCTCTGCCTGTCTGTCCCTCTATCTCTGCCTGTCTGTCCCTCTATCTCTGCCTGTCTGTCCCTCTATCTCTGCCTGTCTGTCCCTCTATCTCTGCCTGTCTGTCCCTCTATCTCTGCCTGTCTGTCCCTCTATCTCTGCCTGTCTGTCCCTCTATCTCTGCCTGTCTGTCCCTCTATCTCTGCCTGTCTGTCCCTCTATCTCTGCCTGTCTGTCCCTCTATCTCTGCCTGTCTGTCCATCTATCTCTGCCTGTCTGTCCCTCTATCTCTGCCTGTCTGTCCCTCTATCTCTGCCTGTCTGTCCCTCTATCTCTGCCTGTCTGTCCCTCTATCTCTGCCTGCCTGTCCCTCTATCTCTGCCTGCCTGTCCCTCTATCTCTGCCTGTCTGTCCCTCTATCTCTGCCTGTCTGTCCCTCTATCTCTGCCTGTCTGTCCCTCTATCTCTGCCTGTCTGTCCCTCTATCTCTGCCTGTCTGTCCCTCTATCTCTGCCTGTCTGTCCCTCTATCTCTGCCTGTCTGTCCCTCTATCTCTGCCTGTCTGTCCCTCTATCTCTGCCTGTCTGTCCCTCTATCTCTGCCTGTCTGTCCCTCTATCTCTGCCTGTCTGTCCCTCTATCTCTGCCTGTCTGTCCCTCTATCTCTGCCTGTCTGTCCCTCTATCTCTGCCTGTCTGTCCATCTATCTCTGCCTGTCTGTCCATCTATCTCTGCCTGTCTGTCCCTCTATCTCTGCCTGTCTGTCCCTCTATCTCTGCCTGTCTGTCCCTCTATCTCTGCCTGCCTGTCCCTCTATCTCTGCCTGCCTGTCCCTCTATCTCTGCCTGTCTGTCCCTCTGCCTGCCTGTCCCTCTATCTCTGCCTGTCTGTCCCTCTGCCTGTCTGTCCCTCTGCCTGTGTGTCTCAGTGTGTTCTGGTGTTTGAGACAGACTTTAACACAAACACTATAAAGAGGCGTCCTTGTTCACACAGACAGGTTTGTGTCTTTAGTGTGTCCACTGTTGTCTTCTCGTCTCTATCTGCAGACTCTACTTTCGTCTGTAGACCTCATGGAGCTGATCTCAGTCAGTAGAGTCTGTAGACCTCATGGAGCTGATCTCAGTCAGTAGAGTCTGTAGACCTCATGGAGCTGATCTCAGTCAGTAGAGTCTGTAGACCTCATGGAGCTGATCTCAGTCAGTAGAGTCTGTAGACCTCATGGAGCTGATCTCAGTCAGTAGAGTCTGTAGACCTCATGGAGCTGATCTCAGTCAGTAGAGTCTGTAGACCTCATGGAGCTGATCTCAGTCAGTATGGGTGGTGGAGAATAAGTCACATGACTGATCAGCTGACATGACAGAGACATGAAGACAACGGAGACCTGTCTGCCTCCTGTCTGTCTGCCTGCCTCCTGTCTGTCTGCCTGCCTCCTGTCTGTCTGTCTGCCTCCTGTCTGTCTGCCTGCCTCCTGTCTGTCTGTCTGCCTCCTGTCTGTCTGCCTGCCTCCTGTCTGACTTCCTGCCTCCTGTCTGACTTCCTGCCTCCTGTCTGTCTGCCTGCCTCCTGTCTGTCTGCCTGCCTCCTGTCTGTCTGTCTGCCTCCTGTCTGTCTGCCTGCCTCCTGTCTGACTTCCTGTCTGTCTTTGGTTCCTAATGTCTGTGTATCTTTCCTCACATGAGTGCAGTGCGTGTCCTGTGTTGTGTCTCTGAGTGTGTCGTGTCCTGTGTTGTGTCTCTGAGTGTGTCGTGTCCTGTGTTGTGTCTCTGAGTGTGTCGTGTCCTGTGTTGTGTCTCTGAGTGTGTCGTGTCCTGTGTTGTGTCTCTGAGTGTGTCGTGTCCTGTGTTGTGTCTCTGAGTGTGTCGTGTCCTGTGTTGTGTCTCTGAGTGTGTCGTGTCCTGTGTTGTGTCTCTGAGGGTGTCGTGTCCTGTGTTGTGTCTCTGAGGGTGTCGTGTCTCTGAGTGTGTCGTGTCCTGTGTTGTGTCTCTGAGGGTGTCGTGTCCTGTGTTGTGTCTCTGAGGGTGTCGTGTCCTGTGTTGTGTCTCTGAGGGTGTCGTGTCTCTGAGTGTGTCGTGTCCTGTGTTGTGTCTCTGAGTGTGTCGTGTCCTGTGTTGTGTCTCTGAGGGTGACGTGTCCTGTGTTGTGTCTCTGCAGGGCGAGGACAGAGCGGCTCTGTCTCCAACAGGTGAGACCATGCTGTGAGGACTCGTCCCGTTTCACTGGACCGGTTCTATCGTCTGATCTTCTGTCTTTTTTTTTCCCAGCCAATCAGTCGCCTTCGTACCCCAGCTCGGGGGGCGTGGCCTCCTGTCGGTCAGCCGGCATGAGACCAGAGAGCTTCCTGTTTCGTCTCGGCCAGAAAGAAGAGAAGAGGAAAGGTGAGGCGTTCCTGCGCAGCCGGTAAATCACAAATTCAGATCGTACTCGTTGTCGACGGATTGCCTCCACATGGCTCTCAACATGGCCGAACCGGGAGTAGAAGCTAACAACGCTAACGGCGTTCATCAGCTGTGACCTCACCGAGCGACCACCTGGTCCCAATATCGATTCTACCTGTTCAACCTGTTCTATTCAATCTACCTGGTTCTACCTGGTTCTAGCTGGTTCTACCTGCGGTTCCACTGAGGACTCGGTGTGCTCCTCTGGTCCTCAGGTGAAGCTGCTCAGGTGCAGGAGCCTCCTGCTGCTGCTCTGCTGGGACCCGACGCTGAGCTGGTGGAGCAGCTCAGGAAGGTTGGTACCAGGTCCTCCAGGTGTCTCACTCTACCTGTCTCACTCTCTGCCTGTCTGTCTCTACCTGTCTCACTTTCCACCTGTCTCACTCTCTACCTGTCTGCCTCTCACCTGTCTGTCTCTCTACCTGTCTGCCTCTCTACCTGTCTGCCTGTCTGCCTCTCTACCTGTCTGCCTCTACCTGTCTGTCGCTCTACATGTCTGTCTCTCACCTGTCTGTCTCTCTACCTGTCTGCCTCTACATGTCTGTCTCTCTACATGTCTGTCTCTCTACATGTCTGTCTCTCTACATGTCTGTCTCTCACCTGTCTGTCTCTCTACCTGTCTGCCTCTACCTGTCTGCCTCTCTACCTGTCTGCCTCTCTACCTGTCTGCCTCTCTACATGTCTGCCTCTCTACATGTCTGTCTCTACATGTCTGCCTCTCACCTGTCTGTCTCTCTACCTGTCTGCCTCTCACCTGTCTGTCTCTACCTGTCTGTCTCTACCTGTCTGTCTCTCACCTGTCTGTCTCTCTGTCCAGAACATCGAGGCTCGCCTGAAGGTGTCGTTGCCTATCGACCTGGGAGCCGCTCTGACAGACGGCGTGGTCCTCTGTCACCTGGCCAATCACGTGAGGCCTCGGTCCGTCCCCAGCATCCACGTCCCCTCCCCCGCCGTGGTGAGTGTTGTTGTTGTTGTTGTTGTTGTTGTTGCTGCTCTGGTCATTGTTATGACTCTGGTTCTGTGTCCTGCAGCCTAAACTCACGATGGCCAAATGTCGACGGAACGTTGAGAACTTCCTGGAGGCGTGTTGCAGGATCGGCGTTCCACAGGTGAGTCACCTGGGACCCTGTTGTTGACCAGGCCTGAGGTCAGGGAAAACCTGGAACAGTCATGGAGTTTCAAATGGTGAAACCATGTGAATCTGGTTTAAAGTCACGTGAATCTGGTTTAAAGTCACGTGAATCTGGTTTAAAGTCACGTGAATCTGGTTTAAAGTCACGTGAATCTGGTTTAAAGTCACGTAAATCTGGTTTAAAGTCACGTGAATCTGGTTTAAAGTCACGTGAGTCTGGTTTAAAGTCACGTGAGTCTGGTTTAAAGTCACGTGAGTCTGGTTTAAAGTCACGTGAGTCTGGTTTAAAGTCACGTGAGTCTGGTTTAAAGCCACGTGAGTCTGGTTTAAAGCCACGTGAATCTGGTTTAAAGTCACGTGAATCTGGTTTAAAGTCACGTGAATCTGGTTTAAAGTCACGCGACTCTGGTTTAAAGTCACGTAAATCTGGTTTAAAGTCACGTGAATCTGGTTTAAAGTCACGTGAGTCTGGTTTAAAGCCACGTGAGTCTGGTTTAAAGCCACGTGAGTCTGGTTTAAAGCCACGTGAGTGTGGTTTAAAGCCACGTGAATCTGGTTTAAAGCCACGTGAATCTGGTTTAAAGCCACGTGAGTCTGGTTTAAAACCATGTGAATCTGGTTTAAAGCCACGTAAATCTGGTTTAAAGTCATGTGAATCTGGTTTAAAGCCACGTGAGTCTGGTTTAAAGTCACATGAATCTGGTTTAAAGCCACGTGAGTCTGGTTTAAAGCCACGTAAATCTGGTTTAAAGCCACGTGAGTCTGGTTTAAAACCACGTGAATCTGGTTTAAAGCCACGTGAATCTGGTTTAAAGCCACGTGAGTCTGGTTTAAAGCCACGTGAGTCTGGTTTAAAACCATTTGAATCTGGTTTAAAGTCACGTGAATCTGGTTTAAAGCCACGTGAGTCTGGTTTAAAACCATTTGAATCTGGTTTAAAACCATTTGAATCTGGTTTAAAGTCACGTGAATCTGGTTTAAAGCTATGTGAGTCTGGTTTAAAGCCATGTGAATCTGGTTTAAAGCCACGTGAATCTGGTTTAAAGCCATGTGAATCTGGTTTAAAGCCATGTGAATCTGGTTTAAAGCCATGTGAATCTGGTCATGTGTCTAAACCCTGGAGGTCACAAAGAATGCGTGAGGCGATGGATCAGGTGGGCGTGGCCTCTGTGACATCACCGTCTGCTTCTCCTCAACTAACAATTTTCTTTCTTCTCTTTCATCTTCCCTTCGCCTTCCATGAATCCGTTTATTCTTTATGATTTATTCTGTCCATCCTCACGTCCCCGCCCCTTCAGGACTGTCTGTGCTCATTAGGGGAGGTCCTGGAGGGGGTGGGCGGCGGCCTGTACGTGACAGTGGGCGTGTTGCTCTCTATGGCCCCGCCCCTTGGCGGCCCCTCCCCTCGGGTTCAGCTGGCGGGCTTCGTCCTCTTCTACCTGTCCGTCATGTCGGCGCTGTGCGCCATCTATGCTCACCTGGCACCGCACGTCTGAGCCCACCTGATCAGAAGTACCTCGGTTCACCCAGATAACTATAAGTAAGAGTCACGGCCCAGACAAGAGGACCTCGTTGGTTTCATAGACTTCTATACAACCAGAGGAGTCACCCCCTGGTGGTCAGGAGAGAATGCAGCTACAACACATGAAGCATAGACTTCTATACAACCAGAGCAGTCGCCCCCTGGTGGTCAGGAGAGAGAATGCAGCTTTAAGACATGAAGCATAGACTTCTATACAACCAGAGGAGTCGCCCCCCTGGTGGTCAGGAGAGAGAATGCAGCTTTAACACATGAAGCATAGACTTCTATACAACCAGAGGAGTCGCCCCCTGGTGGTCAGGAGAGAGAATGCAGCTACAACACATGAAGCATAGACTTCTATACAACCAGAGGAGTCGCCCCCTGGTGGTCAGGAGAGAGAATGCAGCTTTAAGACATGAAGCATAGACTTCTATACAACCAGAGGAGTCGCCCCCCTGGTGGTCAGGAGAGAGAATGCAGCTTTAACACATGAAGCATAGACTTCTATACAACCAGAGGAGTCGCCCCTTGGTGGTCAGGAGAGAGAATGCAGCTACAACACATGAAGCATAGACTTCTATACAACCAGAGGAGTCGCCCCCTGGTGGTCAGGAGAGAGAATGCAGCTTTAAGACATGAAGCATAGACTTCTATACAACCAGAGGAGTCGCCCCCCTGGTGGTCAGGAGAGAGAATGCAGCTTTAACACATGAAGCATAGACTTCTATACAACCAGAGGAGTCGCCCCCTGGTGGTCAGGAGAGAGAATGCAGCTACAACACATGAAGCATAGACTTCTATACCACCAGAGGAGTCGCCCCCTGGTGGGCAGGAGAGAATACAGCTACAATACATGAAGCATAGACTTCTATACAACCAGAGGAGTCGCCCCCTGGTGGGCAGGAGAGAATGCAGCTACAATACATGAAGCATAGACTTCTATACAACCAGAGGAGTCGCCCCCTGGTGGTTAGGAGAGAATGTAGCATTAGGTTCTAGTTTCTTAGGTTCTAGTCTCTGTAGTCTGAGGTTGTAGTCTCTGAGGCTGTGTGATAATAACTAGAGGATGTTATGGGATGTCATCACTAGAGGACGTTATGTGATGATGTCATAACGAGAGGACGTTATGTGATGATGTCATAACGAGAGGACGTTATGTGATGATGTCATAACGAGAGGACGTTATGTGATGATGTCATAACGAGAGGACGTTATGTGATGATGTCATAACTAGAGGACGTTATGTGATGTCATAACTAGAGGACGTTGTGTGATGATGTCATGACTAGAGGACTTTATGTGATGATGTCATAACTAGAGGACGTTATGTGATGATGTCATAACTAGAGGACGTTATGTGATGATGTCATAACTAGAGGACGTTATGTGATGATGTCATAACTAGAGGACTTTATGTGATGTCATAACTAGAGGACGTTATGTGATGTCATAACTAGAGGACGTTATGTGATGTCATAACTAGAGGACGTTATGTGATGTCATAATTAGAGGACGTTATGTGATGTCATAACTAGAGGACGTTATGTGATGTCATAACTAGAGGACGTTATGTGATGTCATAACTAGAGGACGTTATGTGATGTCATAACTAGAGGACGTTATGTGATGTCATAACTAGAGGACGTTATGTGATGATATCATAACGAGAGGAAAATCTAAACTATATTATTAATATATAACTCTCGATTTATTGGTTAAAATACAACATAGTCATGGTTTTGAACATTTTAATGTTATTTAACATGAATATAGAATAAACAGACATTATTTACCATTAATATATCTCAAAATATACAAATATGTTGTTGAACATTATATAAAATATGAATTTTATTTAACATGACTATATGAATATATTATTTAACATAAACATATAACTTGTTTAACATGAATATCTAATATATTATTTAACATTATGTTATGGTTATGTATCATTAATGATATATTAAGTCCTTTCTCACCTTTCTTTCCTCCATCAGTTCATTTTGTTTATCCATCCTTTGTGTTGCCATGGTTAGTGTTGAGTTGCTCTTTATTTTTGTTTCCATCCGTTGACCCCGCCCCTTTTCTTTTGTCCTGCCTTGTGTCTTCTTCTGTGGTGTCCGTCTCCGTAGACTCAGCTGTGTCTTCCTCTACACATCTTGGAGGAGCGAGGGCTCCCCCTGGTGGCCGGGACCGTCAGCGCCCTGCTGGAGCTGGCCCCGCCCCGCCACCCCGTCGCCACGACAAGCACCACGCCTGGTCCGCCCGCCAGCATGTAGACGCCACCACACACGCTCAGTCCACTTCCTGTTCCAACCAGTCCACTTCCTGTTCTGCTCAGACCACTTCCTGTTCCAACCAGTCCACTTCCTGTTCCAACCAGTCCACTACCTGTTCTGCTCAGACCACTTCCTGTTCCAACCAGTCCACTTCCTGTTCCAACCAGTCCACTACCTGTTCTGCTCGGACCAGTTCCTGTTCCAATCAGTCTACTTCCTGTCACGCTCAGTCCACTTCCTGTTAGTTTGTTTCAAAGGATCTGATGGAGAAACAAGTTCAAAAGCTCACAAGAAGTTTAAGCGTTGTAAGGGTCTTCATCAGAACCGTCTCAACAGGAAGTGGAACTTGTAATTAGCTTGACGTGATGAACATTCCTCCACGTTAACTAACTGAATGTCTTGTTACACAACTCACAATTGTGTCGGATATTTAGACACTAAACATTGAAACTTTAAAAACTAGATTAAGGGAACTCTAATGTAGCTCAGTGCTAATGTAGCTCAATGCTAATGTTCTTGTGAAACAGTTGAGCCTGAAAATTAAATGTGTGTTGCTGCTAATTGCTAACAATAGCTAACATTTATTAACATGACACTAAAATAGCTCTCTGCTAATGATAGCTAAGATTCTCAGCCTTGTTGCTAACACGGCTAGCTGTAAATATAAACCAATACTAATTACTTTAGGTATCAAGCTAAGGTAAAGCTTGTTCAATGACAGTGCACAT
>NW_027175931.1:172500-185000 GCF_023055335.1 Clinocottus analis | reverse complement strand
GACTCTGTGCTCTACTGGTTCTTCGACACTGTGCTCTACTTTTTCTCTGACACTGTGCTCTACTTTTTCTCTGACTCTGTGTTCTACTTTTTCTCTGACTCTGTGCTCTACTTTTTCTCTGACTCTGTGCTCCACTGGTCCTCTGACTCTGTGTTCCACTGGTCCTCTGACTCTGCTGTACTGGTCTCACTGGTCCTCAGACTGTGGAGTAAGGCCATCTTCACCGGCTATAAGCGCGGCCTGAGGAACCAGCGCGAGCACACGGCGCTGCTGAAGGTGGAGGGCTGCTACACGCGGGACGAGGTGGACTTCTACCTGGGCAAGCGCTGCGCCTACGTGTACAAGGCCAAGAAGTGAGTCACCGTCACCTGTTGTGGTCGGCCAATGAAATGCTGCCGTGCGCGGGTAACCGAGCCCTGCGCTGTGTCTGCAGGAACACGGTGACGCCCGGTGGAAAACCCAACAAGACCCGCGTGATCTGGGGCAAGGTGACCCGGGCCCACGGCAGCAGCGGGATGGTCCGGGCCAAGTTCAGGAGCAACCTGCCGGCCAAGGCCATGGGCCACCGCATCAGAGTGGTGAGTTCAGGGACCGCCTGTAAGAGTGAGCTTTTTATCAGGGTGTTGAATTCAGGGACTGCTGTTAGCGTCAGTGCTCTTTATCAGGGTGGTGAGTTCAGGGACCGTCTGTTTAATTCTGATGGCAGGAGTGAGATGTTTCAGATACTGGTCTACTGTTTTATTCTGACGGTGCGACTTCCTGTCTACTTCCTGTTCCAGATGCTGTATCCCTCTCGAGTGTAACGAGGAACCTTCCGATGATGTTTGTACAGAAACAATAAAACTGATGTCGAGTCAAACTTGTGTCTTGAGTCTTCATCATCGTGATCAATATGTCTGATCAATGTGTCTGATCGTATTAACCACAAAACTAAACATTAGATATGAAACTCAAATAGATCAGTGTTTCAGTCTGAGGTCTCAGAATAAACGTGTTCCTGGAGGTCTACATGTTTATATTTAACTTATTGTTGAGGACAACCGATTGTCCTTTTTGCAGTTGTTGGATGTCATATTTATTGAAACTTTTATATAAATAACTGAAGATGGTTGTCATTCTCTCTCTTATGATTGGAAGTTATACATTTTGAATGTAATACTTTTTCACAGATGCACTTCATCTGTTATATTTTCTCATTTTACCTTTTAAATATGATCATTTCATTGTGTAAATATTGTTTAATTATTTAAATTGTGTTCATTGGTTATAAATACAACAACGCTGGTCATGTGATCACGGCCCAGTAGTTTGTGACAGAGTGACGTAATCACGTGGTCGCTTCTCTCGTGGAGTAGTCACGTGACCTTTGACCCGCTGCGGCTCCACAGCGCCCCCTCCGGCCGCGGGCTGTCTCGCAGTGACTTCCTGTTTGTCCGCAGCTCTTCTCTGTTGTCCTGTGTCTCTGTGTGCTCTTCCTCCTGCTCCTCTTCCTCCAGTAACCAGACCTACCGGGAGGTTCCGCTCTCAGGGTCCGGGATACAGCTCATGGACCCGGGCTGAGTTCACAGGAGCAGCCGGTGTCTTGGTCCATTAAACTGACTGGTGCTAATACTAACCAGGTTAGTTTAACTAGCCGCACTAGTTAAACTAACGCTACTAGTTCAACTACCTGCACTAGTTAACCGAGCGGCACTAGGTGACTGTGTTCTCGCCTCCCGGACGTTAAAGTGCCTGTTTTTCAAAGCGAGTCTGGTGAGGTCTCCTGAAGCTAAAGCTGAGCAGCTAGCGTCGCTACAAGTGGTTTAAATGTGGTCTGAGTTTAGGTTTAGTTCGAAAAAAACGAGTGAACGTTATATTATCGTCAGGATATTAAAGTGGAGTTGAGTTCTGGTTCTGGTTCTGGTGTCCTCGCGAGATTTAGAGCGGCTGCTGTACTTTAAATCACTCGTTTTCTGAATGTAGTCTGGTGTGCAGGTTTCAGACTGGTTCAATGTCGTCAGCCATCAGCAGACTGTTCTAGAGAGTGTGGGAACCAGGTGGGTCCAGGTGGTCCTGACTGTTGTTGGTCTAGGTCATGAATGTGGCCTGTCCTTCATAAGGGGTCTCAGTCAGTCCTTAAGCCAGGCTTCTTGTTGAAGGGCTGTACTAGTTCCACTGGCCTGGAAGAAGGTGGTCCCTCAAAGCTGGTCCTGGGTTGAAGTGTCCTTATAGCTGGTCTGGTTTCAGACCAGGATCTATAGTAGTCTTTTTGGTTTTGTGAGAACCTGGTTCAACGGGGTTCTGACTGCAGACCATCTCTAGCCCTAGTGTTAAATGCAGTCGGACCTGGACTCTGTGCTGGTGGTGTTGCTGGTCCTGGATGCAGTCGGTCCAGGTCTAAGCGGGGTCTAGTCCCAGGTCCAGCTCAGGATGGCAGAGCTCCACCAGACCCCCACCTCGCTGTGCTGCTGTCGTAAATCCCCGCCGGTCTCTGGGACCCGGTGCGCCGGGGCCTCTGGGTCTCGGACCTCGGCGGGGCCCAGCGCCCCGCGGGGCCCCCTGCTGGACGTGGCCTCGGCGTCTAACTTCCGCTGCTTCCAGCTGCGACACCTGCACCTGGACCTGCGGCTCAACTTCGCCGTGAAGGAGATGAGCGGCTGGACGGTTCTGGACCTGGTCCCGGTACAGCCGGGGATCCAGACCCTGGTGCTGGACTCCCACCCCTCCCTCCTCATCCACTCCATAGACTGTAAGGTCCCCGGGGCCGGGCCGGAGGAGCCGGTTTCCCTCACCTACCGGGTGGACCCGTTCACGGACTACGGGGCCTCGCTGAACATCAGCCTGCCGGCGGCAGCCAAACCGGGTCGCGTGATCCAGATCACGGTCCGCTACAGCACCACGGACGGCCCGGCGGTGGGGAGACCACTATCTGTCACCCCGATGGGTCCTGAGCCACTGACCCGGCGACTGACGCTGTCTCTGTGTGCAGATCTGGTGGCTGGACCCCGAGCTGACCTGCGGCCAGACGCGACCGCTGGTCTTCACTCAGGGCCACTCGGTCTGCAACCGGTCCTTCTTCCCCGGATTCGACACGCCGGCTGTCAAGAGCACGTACACGGCCACCGTGAGGGTGAGTGACCTCTACCTGACCTCTACCACTTTACCTCTACCTGACCTCTACCTGACCTCTACTAGTTTACCACTACCTGACCTCTACTAGTTTACCACTACCTGACCTCTACTACTTTACCTCTACCTGGCCTCTACTAGTTTACCACTACCTGACCTCTACTACTTTACCTCTACCTGACCTCTACATGACCTCTACTAGTTTACCACTACCTGACCTCTACATGAGTACCTGACCACTAATTTACACTACAGTTTCAGTTTCAGTTTAGTTTATTTTGTATAGCCCAAAATCGCAAATACAAGATTTGCCTCAGAGGGCTTTACAATCTGTACACATGACATCCTGTCCCAGAACCTCCAGACATCATCCATGTGGAGGAGGGGGGGGTCAGGTCCAGCTCCAGACAGCCATGATCCATGGAAACTTGAGGCAAGGAAGCACAGAGGCTCCCGGAAAGGAGTAGAGTTAGTAATGTGCATTGAAAGACAATAACTTATCCAGAAGGAGAGAAGAAAGGAGAGGGGAGATGAGAAGAGAAAGAAGAAGAGGAGCTCAGTGTATCCTAAGATGCCCCCAGCAGTCTGGGCCTATAGCAGCATATCTAGGGGCTGGAGCAGGACTAACCTGAGCCAGGCCTAACTATAAGCTCTGTCAAAGAGGAAAGTCTTCAGTCTACTCTTAACTAAGCTGACCGTGTCTGCCCCTCTGATTGAAAGTGGAAGCTTATTCCACAGAAGAGGAGCTTGATAACTGAAGGCTCTAGCCCAAAACCTATTTTTAAGACTCTGGGAACTACAAGTAACCCTGCGTTCAATGAACACAACTCTCTAGTGGGGTAATATGGCACTGCAAGCTCCTTAAGATATAATGGTGCATTACCAGTTAAGGCTTTATAGCTACCTGACCTGTACCTGATCTGTACCTGGCCTCTACCTGACCTGTAACTGACCTCTACCTGGCCTCTACCTGACCTCTACCTGACCTGTACTTGACCTGTACTTGATCTGTACCTGATCTGTACCTGATCTGTACCTGACCTGTACCTGGCCTCTACCTGGCCTCTACCTGACCTCTACCTGACCTGTACCTGGCCTCTACCTGACCTCTACCTGACCTGTACCTGACCTGTACCTGGCCTCTACCTGACCTCTACCTGACCTCTACCTGACCTGTACTTGATCTGTACTTGATCTGTACCTGACCTTTACCTGGCCGCTACCTGACCTGTAACTGACCTCTACCTGACCTTTAACTGACCCGTACCTGACCTCTACCTGACCTCTACCTGGGATCTACCTGACCTGTACCTGACCTGTAACTGACCTCTACCTGACCTGTACCTGACCTCGAGTAGTAGTGTTATTAGCAGCAGTAGTAGTATAATTAGCAGTAGTAGTATAATTAACAGTACTCGTATTATTAGTAGTAGTATAATTAGCAGTAGTAGTATAATAACAATACTCGTATTATTAGTAGTAGTATTAGTAGCAGTAGTAGTATAATTAGCAGTAGTATAATTAGCAGCAGTAGCAGTAGTATTAGCAGTAGTAGTGTTATTAGCAGTAGTAGTAGTATAATTAGCAGTAGTAGTATTAGCAGTAGTAGTATCAGTAGTACCTCTGCCCCCTGCAGGTCCCCGATGGCGTGACGGTTCTGATGAGTGCGTCTCGCAGCTCGTACTCCAAACAGGACCGGGTCTTCCAGTTCTCCATGGAGCAGCCGGTCCCGTCCTACCTGGTGGCCCTGGTGGCCGGGGAGCTGCAGCACGCCGACGTGGGCCCGCGGTCAGTCGGCTGGTCCGCACTGGTCCATACTGGTCCATACTGGTCCATGCTGGTCCATGCTGGTCCATGCTGGTCCATACTGGTCCATACTGGCCCACACTGGTCCATGCTGGTCCATACTGGTCCATACTGGCCCACACTGGTCCATGCTGGTCCATGCTGGTCCATACTGGTCCATGCTGGTCCATACTGGTTCATGCTGGTCCATTATCTGATCTTTTATTAATCCATTATAAACATTTTGATCCTAAAATAATAAAAAAGTAGTTGCTCTGATCTGGTTCCTGATCTGGTTCCTGATCTGGATTCTGATCTGGATTCTGATCTGGTTCCATGCCTCTCTGTTTCCTTCCAGCAGTGTTTGTTTTGGCTCTTGGTTGGAAATGCGTGTTATCACATGTTGTTGTGTTGTTGCTGCAGGAGTCGCGTGTGGGCGGAGCCATGTCTGCTGGCGTGTGCCGTGAAGAAGCTAGGGGGCAGCGTGGAGCGCTGGCTGGGCGTCGCAGAGGAGCTGTTTGGACCGTACCTGTGGGGCAGGTGAGTCACCATCGTCTGTCCTTTAAAAGCATATTTACTATAATTATTATTAACTTGGTGTAAATGAACACATGAACATAACACATTTACATGACTTTTACTACACTTTTTTTTAGAACTTTTCCAGGCAAAATGAAATCCCAAAAGTTTAGAAAAAGTCCAGTAAATGTGTAATGTTCCAATACAGGTCTGGACATAACTAATAATAATAATGATAATGAAGTTGGTTAATGTGTGAATGTCAATGTGGTGAGAATGACACTCCAGCGGTCACAGTGCGTGCACCTGCATCCCGTCGCCCCCCCAGGTGCGACTTGGTGTTCCTGCCGCCGTCCTTCCCCATCGTGGCCATGGAGAACCCCTGCCTCACCTTCATCATCGCCTCCATCTTGGAGAGCAGCGAGTTCCTGCTCATCGACGTGGTGCACGAGATCGCCCACGGCTGGTTCGGCAACGCCGTCACCAACGCCACCTGGGAGGAGATGTGGCTGAGCGAGGGGCTGGCCACCTACGCCCAGCGCCGCATCACCACGGAGGCCTACGGTAGGAGTACTGCTAGTACTAGTACTAGGGCATACGGTAGGAGTACTGCTAGTACTAGTACCGGGGCCTACGGTAGGAGTACTGCTAGTACTAGTACCGGGGCCTACGGTAGGAGTACTGCTAGTACTAGTACCGGGGCCTACAGTAGGAGTACTGCTAGTACTAGTACTAGGGCATACGGTAGGAGTACTGCTAGTACTAGTACCGGGGCCTACGGTAGGAGTACTGCTAGTACTAGTACCGGGGCCTACAGTAGGAGTACTGCTAGTACTAGTACTAGGGCATACGGTAGGAGTATTGCTAGTAGTAGTACCGGGGCCTACGGTAGGAGTACTGCTAGTACTAGTACCGGGGCCTACGGTAGGAGTACTGCTAGTACTAGTACCGGGGCCTACGGTAGGAGTACTGCTAGTACTAGTACTAGGGCATACGGTAGGAGTACTGCTAGTACTAGTACCGGGGCCTACGGTAGGAGTACTGCTAGTACTAGTACTAGGGCATACGGTAGGAGTACTGCTAGTACTAGTACCGGGGCCTACGGTAGGAGTACTGCTAGTACTAGTACTAGGGCATACGGTAGGAGTACTGCTAGTACTAGTACTACTACTGAGGCATACGGTAGGAGTACTGCTAGTACTAGTACTAGGGCATACGGTAGGAGTACTGCTAGTACTAGTACTAGGGCCTACGGTAGGAGTACTGCTAGTACTAGTACTACTACTGAGGCCTACGGTAGGAGTACTGCTAGTACTAGTACTGGGGCCTACGGTAGGAGTACTGCTAGTACTAGGGTCTACGGTAGGAGTACTGCTAGTACTAGTACTACTACTGAGGCCTACGGTAGGAGTACTGCTAGTACTAGTACCGGGGCCTACGGTAGGAGTACTGCTAGTACTAGTACCGGGGCCTACGGTAGGAGTACTGCTAGTACTAGTACTAGGGCATACGGTAGGAGTACTGCTAGTACTAGTACTACTACTGAGGCATACGGTAGGAGTACTGCTAGTACTAGTACTACTACTGAGGCCTACGGTAGGAGTACTGCTAGTACTAGTACTGGGGCCTACGGTAGGAGTACTGCTAGTACTAGTACTGGGGCCTACAGTAGGAGTACTACTAGTACTAGGGCCTACGGTAGGAGTACTGCTAGTACTACTACTGAGGCCTACGGTAGGAGTAATGCTAGTAATACTACTGAGGCCTACGGTAGGAGTACTGGTACTCATTGAGTACTTTTTGCCCCGCCCCTCGTCTGCAGGTGAGGCGTTCACTTGTCTGGAAACTGCCGTCCGATTGGACGCTCTGCACAGACAGCTGCGTCTCCTTGGAGACAACAACCCTGTCAGCAGACTGCAGGTCAAGTTTGAGCCAGGTACCTGTCTGTCTCTCTACCTGTCTGTCTCTCTACCTGTCTGTCTCTACCTGTCTGTCTCTCTACCTGTCTGTCCTCTAACCTGTCTGTCCTCTAACCTGTCTGTCTCTCTACCTGTCTGTCCCCACCTGTCTGTCTCTCTACCTGTCTGTCCTCTAACCTGTCTGTCCTCTAACCTGTCTGTCCTCTAACCTGTCTGTCTCTCTACATGTCTGTCCTCTAACCTGTCTGTCCTCTAACCTGTCTGTCTCTCTACCTATCTGTCCTCTAACCTGTCTGTCCTCTAACCTGTCTGTCCTCTAACCTGTCTGTCCCCACCTGTCTGTCTCTCTACCTGTCTGTCCTCTAACCTGTCTGTCCTCTAACCTGTCTGTCCTCTAACCTGTCTGTCTCTCTACATGTCTGTCCTCTAACCTGTCTGTCCTCTAACCTGTCTGTCTCTCTACCTGTCTGTCCTCTAACCTGTCTGTCCTCTAACCTGTCTGTCCTCTAACCTGTCTGTCCTCTAACCTGTCTGTCTCTCTACATGTCTGTCCTCTAACCTGTCTGTCCTCTAACCTGTCTGTCTCTCTACCTGTCTGTCTCTCTACCTGTCTGTCTCTCTACCTGTCTGTCCTCTAACCTGTCTGTCTCTCTACCTGTCTGTCTCTACCTGTCTCCAGGTGTGAATCCCAGCTCTCTGATGAATCTCTTCACTTATGAGAAAGGATTCTGTTTTGTGGCGTATTTATCTGAACTTTGTGGAGACGTGAGACGTTTTGACTGCTTCCTGAGAGTGAGACACACACACACACACACAGAGACACACACACACACACACACACACACACACACACACACACACAGACACACACACACAGAGACACACACAGACACACAGAGACACACAGAGACACACACACACACAGACACACAGAGACACACACACACACACACAGAGACACACACACACACACACACACACAGACACACACACACAGAGACACACACAGACACACAGAGACACACACACACACACACAGACACACAGAGACACACACACACAGACACACAGAGACACACACACACACACACACAGACACACACATACACACACACACACATACACACACAGAGAGACACACATACACACACAGAGACACAGAGAGACACACATACACACACAGAGACACACACACATACACAGAGACACACATACACACACAGAGACACAGAGAGACACACATACACACACAGAGACACACACACACACACAGAGAGACACACACAGAGAGACACACATACACACACACACACACACACACAGAGAGACACACACAGAGACACACACACACACACACACAGAGACACACTCACTCACTCTCACACACACAGATACACGTTTTTTTTATTATTTTTTATATGATTATTATGATTATGATTATTATTTCCAGGACTACATCTCAGAGTTTAAGTTCCAGAGCGTCGTGGCTCTCGACCTCATCGACTTCTTCCTGAGATATTTTCCTGAGCTGAAGGACGCTGGCCAGAGAGAGGGTGAGGACAGAGGACACGAGGGCACGAGGACACGAGGGCACGAGGGCACGAGGGCACGAGGGCACGAGGGCACGAGGGCACGAGGGCAGAGGGGGACATGTAGTGGAGGAAGACAGTAGAGATATATAGAGTACTAAAGTGAAAGTACCTCAGCGTCATGTACGCAGTAATGTTACAGATGAAACAGTGACATCACTTCCTGTCCAGGTCTGGAGTTCGAGCGCTGGCTGAGCGGGTCTGGACCTCCTCTGTTCCAGCCGGACCTGTCAGCAGGGGGCGCTCTGACTGCGCCGGTGCAGCAGCTGTGTGAGCTGTGGGGGGCCGGACACGCCCCCACCGCCCACAGCCTGCTGACCTTTGACCTCTCAGCCTGGAGCACCTTCCAGATCGTGCTGTTCCTGGACCGCATGCTGGACCGGTCCCCTCTTCCCCAAGGTACTGGAGTACTGGAGTACTGTGGAACTGTAGTACTGTAATACTGTTATACTGTAGTACTGTAGTAGTGCAATACTGTAATGTACTACTGTAATACTGTAATTTACTACTATAGTACTGTAATACCGTAATTTACTACTGTAGTACTGTAATACTGGAGTACTGTAGTAGTGTAATACTGTAGTACTGTAATGTAGTACTGTAATGTAGTAGTGTAATACTGTAGTAGTGTAACACTGTAGTACTGTAATGTAGTACTGTAATGCTGTAGTACTGTAGTTACAATGTGAAATACGACACATTTAATACAATATAAATAGTATAAAATAATAGTGTGGATAACCAAACACAGTCTGTCTCTCTTCCTCTCTGTCTCTCTGCCTGTCTGCCTGTCTCTCTACCTGTCTGTCTGTCTCTCTACCTGCCTGTCTGTCTGTCTCTGCCTGTCTGTCTGTCTCTCTGCCCGTCTGTCTCTCTACCTGCCTGTCTGTCTGTCTCTCTGTCTCTCTGCCTGTCTGTCTCTCTACCTGCCTGTCTCTCTGTCTCTCTACCTGTCTGTCTCTCTACCTGCCTGTCTCTCTGTCTCTCTGCCTGTCTGTCTCTCCACCTGCCTGTCTGTCTGTCTCTCTGCCTGTCTGTCTCTCTACCTGCCTGTCTGTCTGTCTCTCTGCCTGTCTGTCTCTCTACCTGCCTGTCTCTCTGTCTCTCTGCCTGCCTGTCTCTCTACCTGCCCGTCTGTCAGACGTGATGTCCAGCCTGTCTGTCTGCTACTCGTCTGTGTTTGATGGTCTGAACGCTGAGGTTCAGATCCGCTGGCTGCAGATGGTGGTGAGGAACTCCTTCTACCCCGAGCTGCCGCGCGTCCGGGCCTTCCTGCACAAGCACGTGAGTACTTGTACTGTGTACTTGTACTGCACTGTGTACCACTACCTACTACTACCCTACGACCTCTGTAGGACTCAGCCTTAGAGATAGGGTAAGGAGATGAGGTTCCTCTGTAGGGCTCGGCCTTAGTGGGTAAGGAGATGAGGTTCCTCTGTAGGGCTCGGCCTTAGTGGGTAAGGAGATGAGGTTCCTCTGTAGGGCTCGGCCTTAGTGGGTAAGGAGATGAGGTTCCTCTGTAGGGCTCGGCCTTAGTGGGTAAGGAGATGAGGTTCCTCTGTAGGGCTTGGCCTTAGTGGGTAAGGAGATGAGGTTCCTCTGTAGGGCTCGGCCTTAGTGAGTAAGGAGATGAGGTTCCTCTGTAGGACTCGGCCCTAGTGAGTAAGGAGATGAGGTTCCTCTGTAGGGCTCGGCCTTAGTGAGTAAGGAGATGAGGTTCCTCTGTAGGGCTCGGCCTTAGTGAGTAAGGAGATGAGGTTCCTCTGTAGGGCTCGGCCTTAGTGGGTAAGGAGATGAGGTTACTCTGTAGGGCTTGGCCTTAGTGGGTAAGGAGATGAGGTTCCTCTGTAGGGCTCGGCCTTAGTGGGTAAGGAGATGAGGTTCCTCTGTAGGGCTCGGCCTTAGTGAGTAAGGAGATGAGGTTCCTCTGTAGGGCTCGGCCTTAGTGAGTAAGGAGATGAGGTTCCTCTGTAGGGCTCGGCCTTAGTGAGTAAGGAGATGAGGTTCCTCTGTAGGACTCGGCCCTAGTGAGTAAGGAGATGAGGTTCCTCTGTAGGGCTCGGCCTGAGTAACTACTTCCTGTCTGCAGACCTCCAGGATGTACACGGTGCCGCTGTATGACGACCTGGTTGCCGGGGTGATGAAGTGTGTTGCCGTGGAGATTTTCAACCAGACTCAACGCCGCCTGCATCCGAACCTCAGACGCACGCTGCAGCAGATCCTGTTCCAGAACCAGAACCAGAACCAGACCCCCACCCAGAACCAGACCAGCTCCACCCAGAACCCACCTGCTCTGTCCGTCCTCTCCCCCTCTCCTCCCACCTTCCCACTGCCGGCTGCCACAGCAACCGCCTCCGCTGCTGCCGCGACGACCACCGCCATCGCTCTGAGAGACGTTAACGTCTCAGCCTGAAGTCCAGACACGTCAGTGAGACGGGTCGTCTGATTGGACGTCAGTGAGACGGGTCGTCTGATTGGACGTCAGTGAGACGGGTCGTCTGATTGGACGTCAGTGAGACTGGTCGTCTGATTGGACGTCAGTGAGACTGGTCGTCTGATTGGACGTCAGTGAGACTGGTCGTCTGATTGGACGTCAGTGAGACGGGTCGTCTGATTGGACGTCAGTGAGACGGGTCGTCTGATTGGACGTCAGTGAGACGGGTCGTCTGATGAAGTAAAATCAGTTGAAATGCGGAACTGAACAGATTTAAGTGTTTGAAACTTGAATGTTTTGACGGTTTCCAGTGTTTTTATTGGTCACTTCATCCGTTAACAGTTTAACTTTTAACTTTATTGATTCTTTTACCATCAGGTGGCTCAGCTGGAGGAGCGATGCCTTCACTGCCTCGTGGTTTTTGAACTGATTTAAATCCTTTAAGAAAACAAGCTTGACGTTTACCTTCTACCTCCTGACGCTAACACGCCTGCAGACCTCGACTCGGGGCTCCGACCGCACGTTTAACTCTTAACATTTAACTCTTTCCATGTAAAACCAGCAGACTTCACCTGAGTGGCCTTAACGCTGCGTTCACTGCCGCTGGGAACCGAGACGTTCGGCAGCAATAAAAAACGGCTTCCTCTCTGAACTCGGATCACTTTGACCAGAAGCTGATCAATAAAGAAACCCAGATTTTATTTATATACTTTGGCACAAAAATGATTGGAAGCCAGAACGTCCCATTGTTCGCAGCTGTCAGTGAACGCCTCTCCAGAGACAGTTTGTAATGAATGTTGAACTACAAATAAACATGTTGGTCTACAAATGGCTTGGTGGATCTTTGAGAACTTTTACAGGTTCCAGCTGGATTTTTGGTGGTTTCTATGGCTCCAAACCTTTATTTTGAAGGAACGGTTTATTTCTCTGCTTTTATTCTTTAAAGATTTCAATAAAAAAATGTAAACGCTGAGTCCTATTTTTCATTAAAAGGCCTTCAGTGTAGGTCCGTGCTACACAACATCCTGCAGGCCCGTGCTACACAACATCCTGTAGGTCCATGCTACACAACATCCTGTAGGTCCGTGCTACACAACATCCTGTAGGTCCGTGCTACACAACATCCTGTTGGTCAGCTAAATGTAT
>NW_027175931.1:157500-167500 GCF_023055335.1 Clinocottus analis | reverse complement strand
TGACCCCCTGTAACCCTCTGTGACCCTCTGTGACCCCCTGTAACCCTCTGTGACCCCCTGTAACCCTCTGTGACCCCCTGTAACCCTCTGTGACCCTCTGTGACCCCCCGTAACCCTCTGTGACCCCCTGTAACCCTCTGTGACCCTCTGTGACCCCCTGTAACCCTCTGTGACCCCCTGTAACCCCCAGTAACCCTCTGTGACCCTCTGTGACCCCCTGTAACCCTCTGTGACCCCCTGTAACCCTCTGTGACCCTCTGTGACCCCCTGTAACCCTCTGTGACCCCCTGTAACCCTCTGTGACCCCCTGTAACCCTCTGTGACCCCCTGTAACCCTCTGTGACCCTCTGTGACCCCCTGTAACCCTCTGTGACCCTCTGTGACCCCCTGTAACCCTCTGTGACCCCCTGTAACCCTCTGTGACCCTCTGTGACCCCCTGTAACCCTCTGTGACCCCCTGTAACCCTCTGTGACCCTCTGTAACCCTCTGTGACCCCCTGTAACCCTCTGTGACCCTCTGTAACCCTCTGTGACCCCCTGTAACCCCCTGTAACCCTCTGTGACCCTCTGTAACCCTCTGTGACCCCCTGTAACCCTCTGTAACCCTCTGTGACCCCCTGTAACCCTCTGTGACCCTCTGTGACCCTCATCAGTAAATCCACTAGGTGAGATGCTAGCTGCTAACACACACACAACTATATACACACACACACACACACACACACACACACACACACACACACACACACACACCCCTATACACACACACACGGTTTTCAAGTTTCATTTAAATATTTAAATACATATAAATATTGATCATGTGTGTATTTGTGTATTTGTGTATATGTGTGTTTATTGTACACTCCAGCTCAGTGTGCAGTAGACTGAGGCCATGCTGTTATTCTGACAGTCTCAGACAGGAAGCAGCTGACATGATGATTCTCTTTTATCTGTCTGTCCTTTCTTATCTTCTAACTCTCTCTCTCTGTCTGTCGTCCTGTCTGTCCTCCTGTCTCTCTCTCTCTCTCTCTCTCTCTCTCTCTCTCTCTCTGTCTGTCCTCCTGTCTCTCTCTCTCTCTCTCTCTCTCTCTCTCTCTCTCTCTCTCTGTCTGTCCTCCTGTCTCTCTCTCTGTCTGTCGTCCTGTCTGTCCTCCTCTCTCTCTCTCTCTCTCTCTCTCTCTCTCTCTCTCTCTCTCTGTCTCTCTCTCTGTCTCTCTCTCTCTGTCTGTCCTCCTGTCTCTCTCTCTGTCTGTCGTCCTGTCTGTCCTCCTGTCTCTCTCTCTCTCTCTCTCTCTCTCTCTCTCTCTCTCTCTCTCTCTGTCTGTCCTCCTGTCTCTCTCTCTCTCTCTCTGTCTCTCTCTCTGTCTCTTTCTCTCTGTCTGTCCTCCTGTCTCTCTCTCTGTCTGTCCTCCTGTCTCTCTCTCTGTCTCTCTCTCTGTCTGTCGTCCTGTCTGTCCTCCTGTCTCTCTCTCTCTCTCTCTCTCTCTCTCTCTCTGTCTGTCCTCCTGTCTCTCTCTCTGTCTCTCTCTCTGTCTGTCGTCCTGTCTGTCCTCCTGTCTCTCTCTCTCTCTCTCTCTCTCTCTGTCTCTCTCTCTCTCTCTGTCTGTCCTCCTGTCTCTCTCTCTGTCTCTCTCTCTGTCTCTCTCTCTGTCTGTCGTCCTGTCTGTCTCTCAGTCTGTGTCTTTCAGCAGTGTCACTGACTCCACCATGTCGCTCAACGTCATCACTGTCACTCTGAATATGGGTGAGTACTCGAAGAGTCCAGAAGTACCTAAAGAAGTACCTGAAGAAGTACTAGAATAAGTACCAGAAGAGGTACTAGAAATAGCAGAAGTACGAGAAGAAGTACCAGTAGTAGAAGAAGTAGTGGGAGTATTAGAAGTACTAGAAGAAGTATTCTGATCATTTACCTCAGTACCGCTGTACATATTTGTACATGTAGTGCAGTAAAAGTACACATCAGAGTAGAGATGGAGATACTCAAGTACCTCTAACAATAATATGATCACTGTAGTAATACACACTGTGATGTATTATTACTCTACAGTACTATGGGTAGTAGTAATAAACACTGTAATGTTACTACCTGTCTTCCTGCCTGTCTGTCTCCTGTCTGTCTGTCTCCTGCCTGTCTGTCTGTCTGCCTGTCTGTCTGTCTCCTGCCTGTCTGTCTGTCTGCCTGTCTGTCTGTCTCCTGCCTGTCTGTCTCCTACCTGTCTCCCTGCCTGTCTGTCTGTCTCCTGCCTGTCTGTCTCCTGTCTGTCTGTCTCCTGCCTGTCTGTCTCCTGCCTGTCTGTCTGTCTGCCTGTCTGTCTGTCTCCTGCCTGTCTGTCTCCTACCTGTCTCCCTGCCTGTCTGTCTCTCAGAGAGGTATAACTTCCTGGGCATCAGCATCGTGGGTCAGAGTAACGATCGAGGAGACGGAGGAATTTATATCGGCTCCATCATGAAGGGCGGAGCCGTGGCCGGAGACGGGCGCATCGAGCCTGGAGACATGCTGCTGCAGGTACTAGTACTACTACAACTACTGTTAGAGGTACTAGTACTACTGTTAGAGATACTAATACTACTTTCTGTTTCAGGTGAACAACATTAACTTTGAGAACATGAGTAACGACGACGCTGTCAAAGTCCTCAGAGACATCGTCCACAAGCCCGGGTGAGAGTACTGCTAGTACTACTGCTAGTACTACTGCTAGTACTACTGCTAGTACCACTGCAAGTACTACTAGTGGAATGTGTAACATATTCATTTATGTACCTGTCTCCCTCCAGTCCGGTGACCTTAACGGTGGCGAAGTGCTGGGATCCGAGTCCTCGCGACTGCTTCAGTCTCCCCAGAAGTGAGTCGTCATGACGGAATATTATTAATTATTAAAATATGACGTTGAAGCTCAAACTGACCTTGTGTCCTCTCTCCTCGTCTCCTCTCTCCTTGTCTCCTCTCTCCTTCCAGGCGAGCCGGTCCGTCCCATCGACCCTGCAGCCTGGGTGTCTCACACGGCGGCCATGACGGGGCTGCCCCCCCACTACGGTGAGACTCCCAACAGCCACGGCGGCGAGCGTCCGGCGCGTCCCGCGCCGCCAATAACCTGCCGCTGTGTTTCAGGCGTGCACGAAGAGAACCACCTGACCATCCACAGCGACATGCCGGCGGTGGTCAAGGCGATGGCCGACCCAGAGTCCGGTCTGGAGGTTCGGGACCGGATGTGGCTGAAGATCACCATCCCCAACGCCTTCATTGGTGAGAAGACCCGCACCCCTCCAGAACCAGAACAACCATTACGGATCAGGGTCGCCATGAACCCCTGACGTCTCATTGGTTGGAAGACATACAAGTTGACCTGGTGGTCAGGAGGTTCAGACAGAAGGGTCCAGGACCTGGTACGCCAGAGGTTCAGACAGAGGGAGGGGTCCAGGACCTGGTCCTCTAGAGGTTCAGGCAGAAGGGCCCAGGACCTGGTGGTCAGGAGGTTCAGGCAGAAGGGTCCAGGACCTAGTGGTCAGGAGGTTCAGGCAGAAGGGCCCAGGACCTGGTGGTCAGGAGGTTCAGGCAGAAGGGCCCAGGACCTGGTCCTCTAGAGGTTCAGGCAGAAGGGCCCAGGACCTGGTGGTCAGGAGGTTCAAGCAGAAGGGTCCAGGACCTGGTCCTCTAGAGGTTCAGGCAGAAGGGCCCAAGACCTGGTGGTCAGGAGGTTCAGGCAGAAGGGTCCAGGACCTGGTGGTCAGGAGGTTCAGGCAGAAGGGTCCAGGACCTGGTGGTCAGGAGGTTCAGGCAGAAGGGTCCAGGACCTGGTGGTCAGGAGGTTCAGGCAGAAGGGTCCAGGACCTGGTGGTCAGGAGGTTCAGGCAGAAGGGTCCAGGACCTGGTGGTCAGGAGGTTCAGGCAGAAGCAGTGGAATGGATTACAAATACAGAGCTCAGTGTCTCATGTCAGTCTGTCGTCCTTCCAGGTTCAGACGTGGTGGACTGGCTCCACCGGACCCTGGACGGGTTCACCGACCGCCGCGAAGCTCGCAAGTACGCAGGAAACCTACTGAAGGCCGGATTCATCCGGCACACCGTCAACAAGGTGACCTTCTCTGAACAGTGCTACTACGTGTTCGGAGACCTCTGTGGAGGTGAGGACCATCTGGCCACGAGACCAGCACCCATCCCTGGGGTTGTACTCATTATTACTGATTATTGCCGATTATGGGTGATTTATTATTGGCGCAGGTGTCCACTAGAACTCGTACCACTAGAACTCGTCCAGACTATTGATCCCTCCTGTCTGTCAGATCTGGGTGTGATGACTCTGCTGGATCACGAAGAAGACTCCAGTCGAGGAGAAGGATCAGACTGTGACCCGCCGGGCCCAGCACTGGGCCCCCAGAGGCCCCCGGCCTTCCCCTACCAGTACCCCGTCCCCCACCCCTACAGCTCCCCTTCCCCCATCCAGCTGCCGGTCTGGGGAGGAGGAGGAGGAGGAAAAGGAGGAGGAGGAAGTCAGCACAGTGAAGGTGACGTGTTTTCCATCCTGATGATAATCATGATAATATAATAATAATAATAATAATAATAATAATAATAATAATAATAATAATAACTAATATAATAAGGAATCGGTAGGACAGACAGGAAGTGGGTGTCTTGTCCCTCGGTAGGACGGACAGGAGGTGTCTTCTGTGCAGACTGAAGGAATAATGTTTTGATGTGTACAGGAAGTTGCAGCAGTGGATCAAACTGCAGCGGCACTCAGAAGGCGGGAGGACGAGGCAGCCAATCAGAGACGACCAAACAGGAAGTGACCGCTCCTGAGACCCCGCCCTGTGGCTCTGGTCTCCGTGGTCACGGGGACTCCGAGGAGCTCCCGCCGGCTCCGTCGCATGGGGGTCGCCAGTCCTTCTGCCTGGCCGTGGGAAACCCCGGTGATTTCTTTGTGGATGTCATGTGACCCTGTGATGTCACTTCCTGTCGGGAAATACCTTTTTTAAATATCACGTTTGTACTTTTGGAGAAATACTGACGTAGTTCTGAACCAACAAGCGATGAGAGGATCGTACGTTTGATCGGACTTTCATTCTCATCGCAGTCCAACAGAACACCACATGAGGGCTGGGTACTGTGCACTCCACCTGGTCCAGTACCAGATGGTACTGGACCAGGTCCTGGTACTGGATCAGGACTTGGTACAGTATCAAGACCTGGTACTGGATCAGGATGGTTGTTGTGGGTCACACATAACTGCTTCAGACGTCCAGTAAAAAAGCACCATGACCCACATGGCAGGAACTATATCTAGACAGTCTTCCCTCCAGGACCACCCAGAGACTCAATGACCACCCAGAGACTCAATGACCACCCAGAGACTCAATGACCACCCAGAGACTCAATGACCACCCAGAGACTCAATGACCACCCAGAAACTCAATGACCACCCAGAGACTCAATGACCACCCAGAGACTCAATGACCACCCAGAGACTCAATGACCACCCAGAGACTCAATGACCACCCAGAGACTCAATGACCACCCAGAGACTCAATGACCACCCAGAGACTCAATGACCACCCAGAGACTCCAGGACCAGATACTCAGAGAGCCTTGAAGTGGTTGTGTGGAGATGATCCTGCACGTAAAAGAAGAGGCAGGTAGAAAACAACTCCTAGAACCTCCAAGATGATCTCATGTGATGAGTCGTTACACTGAAGACTCACTGTTTATCAATCTGTTTACACGTCATAATAATGTACATTAACTTATGAGGACGAAAGATTATTATTGTCTTTATTTATGAACATAGTTTTATTTCACTCTGGTTAAATACTCAATGAAGAATAAAATCTGTTCAACTATCATTTTCTGGTGATTTTGATTAATTCATTTGAAATTATTAAACGTGTTTTCTAACAACTTGAAGGACAGTTTATAGCTGTTATGTTTAGAACTGGTTCTGCTTCCCCAAAACCCAGTCCTAACTATAGACCTGAACCAGCTCTAACTATAGACCTGAACCAGTCCTAACTATAGACCTGAACCAGCTCTAACTATAGACCTGAACCAGCTCTAACTATAGACCTGAACCAGTCCTAACTATAGACCTGAACCAGTCCTAACTATAGACCTGAACCAGTCCTAACTATAGACCTGAACCAGCTCTAACTATAGACCTGAACCAGTCCTAACTATAGACCTGAACCAGCTCTAACTATAGACCTGAACCAGCTCTAACTATAGACCTGAACCAGTCCTAACTATAGACCTGAACCAGTCCTAACTATAGACCTGAACCAGCTCTAACTATAGACCTGAACCAGTCCTAACTATAGACCTGAACCAGTCCTAACTATAGACCTGAACCAGCTCTAACTATAGACCTGAACCAGTCCTAACTATAGACCTGAACCAGTCCTAACTATAGACCTGAACCAGCTCTAACTATAGACCTGAACCAGTCCTAACTATAGACCTGAACCAGCTCTAACTATAGACCTGAACCAGTCCTAACTATAGACCTGAACCAGCTCTAACTATAGACCTGAACCAGTCCTAACTATAGACCTGAACCAGCTCTAACTATAGACCTGAACCAGCTCTAACTATAGACCTGAACCAGTCCTAACTATAGACCTGAACCAGTCCTAACTATAGACCTGAACCAGCTCTAACTATAGACCTGAACCAGTCCTAACTATAGACCTGAACCAGCTCTAACTATAGACCTGAACCAGTCCTAACTATAGACCTGAACCAGTCCTAACTATAGACTTGAACCAGCTCTAACTATAGACCTGAACCAGTCCTAACTATAGACTTGAACCAGCTCTAACTATAGACCTGAACCAGCTCTAACTATAGACCTGAACCAGTCCTAACTATAGACCTGAACCAGCTCTAACTATAGACCTGAACCAGCTCTAACTATAGACCTGAACCAGCTCTAACTATAGACCTGAACCAGTCCTAACTATAGACCTGAACCAGCTCTAACTATAGACCTGAACCGGCTTTAACTATAGACCCGAACCAGTCCTAACTATAGACCCGAACCAGCTCTAACTATAGACCTGAACCAGCTCTAACTATAGACCTCAACCAGTCCTAACTATAGACCTGAACCAGCTCTAACTATAGACCTGAACCAGCTCTAACTATAGACCTGAACCAGTCCTAACTATAGACTTGAACCAGCTCTAACTATAGACCTGAACCAGCTCTAACTATAGACCTGAACCAGCTCTAACTATAGACCCGAACCAGCTCTAACTATAGACCTGAACCAGTCCTAACTATAGACCTGAACCAGTCCTAACTATAGACCCGAACCAGCTCTAACTATAGACCTGAACCAGTCCTAACTATAGACCCGAACCAGCTCTAACTATAGACCTGAACCAGTCCTAACTATAGACCTGGACCAGTCCTAACTATAGACCTGAACCAGCTCTAACTATAGACCTGAACCAGTCCTAACTATAGACCTGAACCAGTCCTAACTATAGACTTGAACCAGCTCTAACTATAGACCTGAACCAGTCCTAACTATAGACTTGAACCAGCTCTAACTATAGACCTGAACCGGCTTTAACTATAGACCTGAACCAGTCCTAACTATAGACCTGAACCAGCTCTAACTATAGACCTGAACCAGCTCTAACTATAGACCTGAACCAGTCCTAACTATAGACCTGAACCAGTCCTAACTATAGACCTGAACCAGCTCTAACTATAGACCTGAACCAGTCCTAACTATAGACCTGAACCAGCTCTAACTATAGACCTGAACCAGTCCTAACTATAGACCTGAACCAGCTCTAACTATAGACCTGAACCAGTCCTAACTATAGACCTGAACCAGTCCTAACTATAGACTTGAACCAGCTCTAACTATAGACCTGAACCAGTCCTAACTATAGACTTGAACCAGCTCTAACTATAGACCTGAACCAGCTCTAACTATAGACCTGAACCAGTCCTAACTATAGACCTGAACCAGCTCTAACTATAGACCTGAACCAGCTCTAACTATAGACCTGAACCAGCTCTAACTATAGACCTGAACCAGTCCTAACTATAGACCTGAACCAGCTCTAACTATAGACCTGAACCGGCTTTAACTATAGACCCGAACCAGTCCTAACTATAGACCCGAACCAGCTCTAACTATAGACCTAAACCAGCTCTAACTATAGACCTCAACCAGTCCTAACTATAGACCTGAACCAGCTCTAACTATAGACCTGAACCAGCTCTAACTATAGACCTGAACCAGTCCTAACTATAGACTTGAACCAGCTCTAACTATAGACCTGAACCAGCTCTAACTATAGACCTGAACCAGCTCTAACTATAGACCCGAACCAGCTCTAACTATAGACCTGAACCAGTCCTAACTATAGACCTGAACCAGTCCTAACTATAGACCCGAACCAGCTCTAACTATAGACCTGAACCAGTCCTAACTATAGACCCGAACCAGCTCTAACTATAGACCTGAACCAGTCCTAACTATAGACCTGGACCAGCTCTAACTATAGACCTGAACCAGCTCTAACTATAGACCTGAACCAGCTCTAACTATAGACCTGAACCGGCTTTAACTATAGACCTGAACCAGTCCTAACTATAGACCTGAACCGGCTTTAACTATAGACCTGAACCAGCTCTAACTATAGACCTGAACCGGCTTTAACTATAGACCTGAACCAGCTTTAACTATAGACCTGAACCAGCTCTAACTATAGACCTGAACCAGTCCTAACTATAGACCTGAACCAGTCCTGACTATAGACCTGAACCAGTCCTAACTATAGACCTGAACCAGTCCTAACTATAGACCTGAACCAGTCCTAACTATAGACCTGAACCAGCTCTAACTATAGACCTGAACCGGCTTTAACTATAGACCTGAACCAGTCCTAACTATAGACCTGAACCAGCTCTAACTATAGACCTGAACCGGCTTTAACTATAGACCTGAACCAGTCCTAACTATAGACCTGAACCAGTCCTAACTATAGACCTGAACCAGCTCTAACTATAGACCTGAACCAGTCCTAACTATAGACCTGAACCAGCTCTAACTATAGACCTGAACCAGCTCTAACTATAGACCTGAACCAGTCCTAACTATAGACCTGAACCAGTCCTAACTATAGACCTGAACCAGCTCTAACTATAGACCTGAACCAGCTCTAACTATAGACCTGAACCAGTCCTAACTATAGACTTGAACCAGCTCTAACTATAGACCTGAACCAGCTCTAACTATAGACCTGAACCAGCTCTAACTATAGACCTGAACCGGCTTTAACTATAGACCCGAACCAGTCCTAACTATAGACCCGAACCAGCTCTAACTATAGACCTGAACCAGCTCTAACTATAGACCTGAACCAGTCCTAACTATAGACCTGAACCAGCTCTAACTATAGACCTGAACCAGCTCTAACTATAGACCTGAACCAGTCCTAACTATAGACCTGAACCAGCTCTAACTATAGACCTGAACCAGTCCTAACTATAGACCCGAACTAGTCCTAACTATAGACCTGAACCAGTCCTAACTATAGACCTGAACCAGCTCTAACTATAGACCTGAACCAGCTCTAACTATGAGGTCTACATGGTCCCTCTAGAGGTCTGCTGTGTGAGGATGATGATGATTCATATGCAGACCAGCTTCCTGTCTCCTCGCGCACAGGAGGAGGACGGGCCGCGTCCCAATCCGCTGCCCCGCCGCCTCGGTCTGAGCGGTACCGGGGAGCAGCAGCGGGTACCGGGTTGGCGTGAGAGTCAAACCCACTCGTTTGGGTGGGTATTTACCGAGGACGCGTGTCCTCGGTAAATAAGCGTCTGGAGTGTCGTCATCCAGGAAGCACCACCGAAGGACTCTGTGTGGAGGAGGGCTGGTTCTGAATGGGACGCGGCCGGGCTGCAGTCAGCTGACGGTCCCTCCATCCGCCGACATCTTGCCTCACACCGGCGACCGAGACCAGAGGAGACGAGACGAGACAAG
>NW_027175931.1:152500-155000 GCF_023055335.1 Clinocottus analis | reverse complement strand
GGTACTGGTCCTGTAATGGGACGTCCCTTTAAGGTACTGGTCCTGTAATGGGACGTCCCTTTAAGGTACTGTCCCTTTAAGGTACTGGTCCTGTAATGGGACGTCCCTTTAAGGTACTGGTCCTGTAATGGGACGTCCCTTTAAGGTACTGTCCCTTTAAGGGAATGTTAACGTGTTAACATTTTATTTCTGCGTCTCTAAACAGTAACAGCTCTCAGCTCAACATGGAGCATGAGCTGAGAGCTTTATCAAATCTACAACCTCGTTTATAAAGATGTATTTTGATGTATTAGTTATTCTTTGCACAGATAGAACTTTTTGAGCATTGTTCTAACAAAATAAGAGCACATGTTGGCACACATCATCTTACAGAGATTTATGTTTTATTCATTCTATTATTTGAAAAAGCAAAGATGGAGTCACAACAAGTTGGACCAGATTCACAAACATGAGCAGCAGTTAGCGGCTAACCTTCATCCTCAAATCAGCCCTCCTCATCTTCAATGTGTGTAGGTCAGGTGCTCTTTCTCATCCTCAGTGAGTGTAGGTCAGGTGCTCTTCCTCCTCCTCCTCCTCATCCTCAGTGTGTTGCAGGTCAGGTGCTCAGCGCTCACGTGTCGGGCCGCGTGGCGATGAAGAGTTACCTGAGCGGGATGCCGGAGTGCAAGTTCGGCATGAACGACAAGATCGTCATCGACAAGCAGGGAAAGACAGGAAGCTCTGAGGACGCAGCCAAGAGGTCAGAGGTCACCACTTCCTGTCTGTCAGAGGTCACCTAGGTCACCACTTCCTATCTGTCAGGGGTCACCTAGGTCACTACTTCCTGTCTGTCAAAGGTCACCTAGGTCACTACTTCCTGTCTGTCAGATATCATCTAGGTCACCACTTCCTGTCTGTCAGAGATCATCTAGGTCACTACTTCCTGTCTGTCAGAGGTCACCTAGGTCACCACTTCCTGTCTGTCAGAGGTCATCTAGGTCACTACTTCCTGTCTGTCAGGGGTCACCTAGGTCATCACTTCCTGTCTTCTCCTGCGTCCTGTCTCCTCAGTGGTAAACAGTCCATAGCCATCGATGACTGCACCTTCCATCAGTGTGTTCGTCTCAGCAAGTTTGACGCTGAACGCAGCATCAGCTTCATCCCTCCAGACGGAGACTACGAGCTCATGAGGTCAGAGACAGACACACACACCCCTCACACACACCTCTCACACACATCCCTCACACACACACTCACGCCTCCTCCTGTCCTCAGGTACAGGACCACCAAAGACATCATTCTGCCCTTCAGGGTCATCCCTCTGGTCCGAGAGGTCGGTCGCACCAAGCTGGAGGTCAAAGTCGTCATCAAGTCCAACTTCAAGTCCTCGCTGCTCGCTCAGAAGATTGAGGTATTACGGAGAGGACAGAGTGTCTTGTAGTCTTGTAATGACCTTGACCTTGACCTAGTAACATTGTAATAACCTTGTAGTGTCCTTGTAGTGACCTTATAGTAACAATGTAGTAACCTTGTGATGACCTTGTGGTGACTTTGTAGTAACATTGTAGTGACCTTGTAGTGACCTTGTACCAACAGGTGAGGATCCCCACCCCTCTCAACACCAGTGGGGTTCAGGTCATCTGCATGAAGGGAAAAGCCAAATACAAAGCCAGTGAGAACGCCATCGTCTGGAAGTAAGAAGGACTCACTGTCCTCTCTCTCTGAGGAGTGTGTGACGCCAGCAGGTAACAGGTGTGTGTGTGTGTGTGTGTGTCTCAGGGTGAAGAGGATGGCTGGGATGAAGGAGTCTCAAATCAGTGCAGAGATTGAACTCCTGCCGACCAACGACAAGAAGAAGTGGGCTCGGCCTCCGATCTCCATGAACTTTGAGGTGATTCATCATCTTCATCTTCATCTTTTTCTATGTTTACATATCTTGATGGACTTTGTGGTCTAATGCTGCACTTCCTCCTCCTCTTCTTCCTCCTGTTCTTCCTCATTCCCCCACTCCCAGGTGCCCTTCGCCCCCTCTGGTCTGAAGGTGAGGTACCTGAAGGTGTTTGAGCCCAAACTGAACTACAGCGACCACGACGTCATCAAATGGGTTCGTTACATCGGACGCAGTGGAATCTATGAGACCCGCTGCTGAGGAGGGACATCTTCATCATCATCATCATCATCGTATGAGACCCGCTGCTGAGGAGGGACATCTTCATCATCATCATCGTATGAGACCCGCTGCTGAGGAGGGACATCTTCATCATCATCATCGTATGAGACCCGCTGCTGAGGAGGGACATCTTCATCATCATCATCGTATGAGACCCGCTGCTGAGGAGGGACATCTTCATCATCATCATCGTATGAGACCCGCTGCTGAGGAGGGACATCTTCATCATCATCGTATGAGACCCGCTGCTGAGGAGGGACATCTTCATCATCATCGTATGAGACCCGCTGCTGAGGAGGGACATCTTCATCATCATCATCATCGTATGAGACCCGCTGCCGAGGAGGGACA
>NW_027175931.1:127500-145000 GCF_023055335.1 Clinocottus analis | reverse complement strand
TCACCGAGCTGCGCGACGACGCCTCCGCCGACATCACCATTGGTAGGAGACAGGAAGTGGAGAGCTTGAAACAGGAAGCAGACCGGTCTCTAGACGTGTGTGTGTGTGTGTGTGTGTGTGTGTGTGTGTGTGTGTGTGTGTGTGTGTGTGTGTGTGTGTGTGTGTGTGTGTGTGTGTGTGTGTGTTAGGTTTCTACACCTTCAACCACACGGACTGCTGGTGGGCTCCTCTGCACCCGTGTTTCGACGGTCTGAACGGAGAGCTGGCTCACGCCTTCCTGCCGCCCAGAGGGGAGATCCACTTCGACAACCACGAGTTCTGGGTCCTGGGCCGGTCCCGGTTCAGCTGGAAGCAAGGTACCTGTAGTACTAGTACCTGTCCTGCAGTGTAGTGACCAGCTAGTAGTACAGGTACTACTACTTGTACTAGTACTGACGAGTGGGATCGGTAGTATGTTAGTCGTACTGACTCTACAGTGTTGATCATGTGGTCATGTGATCACGTGGTCATGTGACCTCCAGGTGTGTGGCTGAACGACCTGGTGCAGGTGGCGGCCCATGAGATAGGCCACGCCCTCGGCTTGTGGCACTCCAGAGACCCTCAGGCCCTGATGCACCCCAACGCCACCTACACGGGCCAGAGGACCGTGACCCAGGACGACGTGTGGGGCATCCAGAGGCTCTACGGTAACCACTTCCTGTCACTTTCACAATAAAGCTCTCACAGTACAGTTGTTTATAGAACCAATGATGGCATGTTGTGGAAACTCTGTAAATATATGTGGTACTTCATGCAGTACTTTAAGAAGATACTTCCTGTTGTACTCTAGCACGGTTAAGATACTTCCTGTCGTACTCTAGCACGGTAAAGGTACTTCCTGTTGTACTATAGCACGGTAAAGATACTTCCTGTCGTACTCTAGCACGGTAAAGGTACTTCTTGTTGTACTATAGCACGGTAAAGATACCTCCTGTCGTACTCTAGCACAGTAAAGGTACTTCCTGTTGTACTATAGCACGGTAAAGATACTTCCTGTCGTACTCTAGCACGGTAAAGGTACTTCTTGTTGTACTATAGCACGGTAAAGATACCTCCTGTCGTACTCTAGCACGGTAAAGATACTTCCTGTCGTACTCTAGCACGGTAAAGGTACTTCCTGTTGTACTATAGCACGGTAAAGATACTTCCTGTCGTACTCTAGCACGGTAAAGATACTTCCTGTCGTACTCTAGCACAGTAAAGATACTTCCTGTCGTACTCTAGCACGGTAAAGATACTTCCTGTCGTACTCTAGCACGGTAAAGGTACTTCCTGTTGTACTATAGCACGGTAAAGATACTTCCTGTCGTACTCTAGCACGGTAAAGGTACTTCCTGTTGTACTCTAGCACAGTAAAGATACTTCCGGTTGTACTATAGCATGGTAAAGATACTTCCTGTCGTACTCTAGCACGGTAAAGGTACTTCCTGTTGTACTATAGCACGGTAAAGATACTTCCTGTCGTACTCTAGCACGGTAAAGATACTTCCTGTCGTACTCTAGCACGGTAAAGGTACTTCCTGTTGTACTATAGCACGGTAAAGATACTTCCTGTCGTACTCTAGCACAGTAAAGGTACTTCCTGTTGTACTATAGCATGGTAAAGGTACTTCCTGTTGTACTATAGCACGGTAAAGGTACTTCCTGTCGTACTCTAGCACAGTAAAGATACTTCCTGTCGTACTCTAGCACGGTAAAGATACTTCCTGTTGTACTCTAGCACAGTAAAGGTACTTCCTGTTGTACTATAGCACGGTAAAGGTACTTCCTGTTGTACTCTAGCACAGTAAAGATACTTCCTGTTGTACTATAGCACGGTAAAGGTACTTCCTGTCGTACTCTAGCACAGTAAAGATACTTCCTGTTGTACTCTAGCACGGTAAAGATACTTCCTGTCGTACTCTAGCACAGTAAAGATACTTCCTGTCGTACTCTAGCACGGTAAAGGTACTTCCTGTTGTACTCTAGCACAGTAAAGATACTTCCTGTTGTACTATAGCACGGTAAAGGTACTTCCTGTCGTACTCTAGCACAGTAAAGATACTTCCTGTCGTACTCTAGCACGGTAAAGATACTTCCTGTTGTACTATAGCATGGTAAAGGTACTTCCTGTCGTACTCTAGCACAGTAAAGATACTTCCTGTCGTACTCTAGCACGGTAAAGATACTTCCTGTTGTACTATAGCACGGTAAAGGTACTTCCTGTCGTACTCTAGCACAGTAAAGATACTTCCTGTCGTACTCTAGCACGGTAAAGATACTTCCTGTCGTACTCTAGCACAGTAAAGGTACTTCCTGTTGTACTATAGCACGGTAAAGGTACTTCCTGTCCCTCAGGGTGTCTGGATAAGAAGCGGGTCTGTGGTCCGTGGGCCCGTCTGGGTTTCTGTGAGCGGAGGAAGACCTTCATGAGGAAGAACTGTCCTCAGCGCTGTGACCTCTGCTACGGTGAGACAGACGCCCGGCGGCCTCTCTGACCTCACGTCTCTGGTTTGAAACTCACTTCCTGTCTCCCAGAGCCTGTGGAGGCGGTTACCACGCCAACGCTGCCTCTGGCCAACCTCAAGGTCAAGATGGTTCCTCGGGGGAAGGTGGTGGGGTTCCGCTGTGGAACCAAAAACCTCCGCTCGCCACCCAAAGTCAGGTCAGCTGATCAATACTGCTTTGAATAGATCAGTGCTAAAACTATTGATCATTTATTTCATTATTGTCAACACACTTTCAGATGTTTCAGTTTTTAAGTATGAACAGAACATATTTATAGCTGAGAGGCTGAATCCAAAGGACATTTTCTTTTATATCATACAGAACATGGTGGAGAACATAGTGGGAACATAGTGGAGAACATGGTGGGAACATAGTGGGAACATGGTGGAGAACATGGTGGAGAACATGGTGGAGAACATGGTGGGAACATGGTGGAGAACATGGTGAAGAACATGGTGGAGAACATAGTGGGAACATGGTGGAGAACATAGTGGAGAACATGGTGGAGAACATGGTGGAGAACATGGTGGAGAACATGGTGGAGAACATGGTGGAGAACATAGTGGGAACATAGTGGGAACATAGTGGAGAACATAGTGGAGAACATAGTGGAGAACATAGTGGGAACATGGTGGAGAACATGGTGGAGAACATAGTGGGAACATGGTGGAGAACATAGTGGAGAACATGGTGGGAACATGGTGGAGAACATAGTGGGAACATGGGGCAGTGGGACCATGGATGCAAGGGGAACATGTTGCAAGGGGAACATGGGGCAGTGGGAACATGTTGCAGTGGGAACATGTTGCAAGGTGGAACATGGGGCAGTGGGAACATGTTGCAGTGGGAACATGTTGCAAGGGGAACATGTTGCAGTGGGAACATGTTGCAGTGGGAACATGGGGCAGTGGGAACATGTTGCAGTGGGAACATGTTGCAAGGTGGAACATGGGGCAGTGGGAACATGTTGCAAGGGGAACATGTTGCAGTGGGAACATGGGGCAGTGGGAACATGGGGCAGTGGGAACATGTTGCAAGGGGAACATGTTGCAGTGGGAACATGTTGCAAGGTGGAACATGGGGCAGTAGGAACATGTTGCAAGGTGGAACATGGGGCAGTGGGAACATGTTGCAGTGGGAACATGGGGCAGTGGGAACATGTTGCAGTGGGAACATGGGGCAGTGGGAACATGGGGCAGTGGGAACATGGGGCAGTGGGAACATGGGGCAGTGGGAACATGTTGCAAGGGGAACATGGGGCAGTGGGAACATGGGGCATTGGGAACATGTTGCAAGGGGAACATGGGGCAGTGGGAACATGGGGCAGTGGGAACATGTTGCAAGGGGAACATGGGGCAGTGGGAACATGGGGCAGTGGGAACATGTTGCAAGGGGAACATGTTGCAGTGGGAACATGTTGCAGTGGGAACATGGGGCAGTGGGAACATGTTGCAAGGGGAACATGGGGCAGTGGGAACATGTTGCAAGGGGAACATGGGGCAGTGGGAACATGTTGCAAGGGGAACATGGGGCAGTGGGAACATGGGGCAGTGGGAACATGGTGTAGACAAGTATTAACTAACAGAGCAACTGGCAGAGATTCTAAAAGCAGAAGCATGTTCTGTTTCCTGCAGCTGGTATAAAGATGGCGAGCAGATCCTGACCTCCGTCCCCGGCTACATCGTCATGAAGGACCGAGACCTCCGCATCGTCGCCAACGAGTTCAACGAGGGCGTCTACACCTGTCGCATCCATCGGCGGGGAGACATCGTGTCCGCCAACTCCTGGGCCATCCGGCTGAAACCAGAGCCGCTGTCCAACAACTGAGGATGAGGAGCGAGGACGAACCCTAGTCCTGCAGGACCTCTTGTACGTATAGAGGTCTCACATGACGTCATGTACTCATAGTCCTGCAGGACCTCTTGTACGTATAGAGGTCTCACATGACGTCATGTACTCATAGTCCTGCAGGACCTCTTGTACGTATAGAGGTCTCACATGACGTCATGTACTCATAGTCCTGCAGGACCTCTTGTACGTATAGAGGTCTCACATGACGTCATGTACTCAGTCCTGCAGGACCTCTTGTACGTATAGAGGTCTCACATGACGTCATGTACTCATAGTCCTGCAGGACCTCTTGTACGTATAGAGGTCTCACATGACGTCATGTACTCATAGTCCTGCAGGACCTCTTGTACGTATAGAGGTCTCACATGACGTCATGTACTCAGTCCTGCAGGACCTCTTGTACGTATAGAGGTCTCACATGACGTCATGTACTCATAGTCCTGCAGGACCTCTTGTACGTATAGAGGTCTCACATGACGTCATGTACTCATAGTCCTGCAGGACCTCTTGTACGTATAGAGGTCTCACATGACGTCATGTACTCATAGTCCTGCAGGACCTCTTGTACGTATAGAGGTCTCACATGACGTCATGTACTCAGTCCTGCAGGACCTCTTGTACGTATAGAGGTCTCACATGACGTCATGTACTCATAGTCCTGCAGGACCTCTTGTACGTATAGAGGTCTCACATGACGTCATGTACTCATAGTCCTGCAGGACCTCTTGTACGTATAGAGGTCTCACATGACGTCATGTACTCATAGTCCTGCAGGACCTCTTGTACGTATAGAGGTCTCACATGACGTCATGTACTCATAGTCCTGCAGGACCTCTTGTACGTATAGAGGTCTCACATGACGTCATGTACTCATAGTCCTGCAGGACCTCTTGTACGTATAGAGGTCTCACATGACGTCATGTACTCATAGTCCTGCAGGACCTCTTGTACGTATAGAGGTCTCACATGACGTCATGTACTCAGTCCTGCAGGACCTCTTGTACGTATAGAGGTCTCACATGACGTCATGTACTCATAGTCCTGCAGGACCTCTTGTACGTATAGAGGTCTCACATGACGTCATGTACTCATAGTCCTGCAGGACCTCTTGTACGTATAGAGGTCTCACATGACGTCATGTACTCATAGTCCTGCAGGACCTCTTGTACGTATAGAGGTCTCACATGACGTCATGTACTCATAGTCCTGCAGGACCTCTTGTACGTATAGAGGTCTCACATGACGTCATGTACTCATTACCTTCCTTTTAGGTTTGTCACCTTACGACAAATGTAACCTATGACCGTTATGATTTAATATTTAATGCTGAGTTGCACATTAATACCACATAATGTGGTAATGATGCAAGCTGACTTTAGTTCCCCCCCCACACTGCTGCAGTCGGACTTCCTGCTGCTGCAGTCGGACTTCCTGCTGCTGCAGTCGGACTTCCTGCTGCTGCAGTCGGACTTCCTGCTGCTGCAGTCGGACTTCCTGCTGCTGCAGTCGGACTTCCTGTACGTAGAGACGTCGTCGGATCGTCACAGTTCATGAAACATCAGTTAACGTATTAAACGTGTTAGATGATGTAACTTTTAAGTACCATTAAAGACTGTTACCATGGTGATTAAACACTAAGCTTAGTAATAAATGATTTTGAAATCTTGGAAGTGTTTATTCATGTTCAGCATTTGTTCATTACTACGGTGGCGCTGAGGGTCCAAACACACATGAAGCATGGTCAGTGCGGTAGAAAGTAAAGCAGGAAGCTTGAATGATGTAACTGGACAGGAAGTAGTTCACAGGTGAGTTAATGAGAGGAAGTGATGAACTGTGTCTTCAGTATGCACTCGTTTAAAACAGTTCAGTGTATTTTACATAGTCTAAAACCACAAATACAAACTCCCCTCAGAGCTCTCAAATATGTACAGACGAGAAGTTAACATGAACGTTGACACAAACTTCCTTCAGTGTGACTTTTAGAATGTTTTCCACTTTTGAATTGCCTTGGCAGCTTAATTTATTGAGTCCAGCAGGTTTATGAGTCACAGCTTAACCCAGAGTCCCTGAACAAAAAGACTCCCAAACTGGGTACCAGTACTTATATACATGTTAACAATAATGTTCAAAGAGGAAACAAAGATGGCGTCCATCTTCAAAGGGAAACTTTATTTCGTGACACGATCACTCAGGTGAAGCTGCACACAGTGCACAACACCTGAGACACTACACCTTTGATTCAAAAGACCTTCATCACTGCTGGAGGGGAGGAAGAAGGAGAGGAGTTAGGATGAAGAGGAGGATGAGGAAGGACAGATCTCAGATCAGAATGGCAGCTGGAATGTGAAAGAGAGCCCAGACAGACTGGAACGAGTCCACCATGAGGTCTGGAGGAGAGCCAGAGTCCTGCAGCCGGACTCTGCCCCCCCCTCGCTGATAAGGGAGCAGACGGGGCGGGGCTACAGCACAGGTAAACACAGAAAGGCACACGTGTGGCTGGAACCACAGAGAAGGTCAGCGACACCTCAGATCAACAGACAGGGGGGCGGGGCCATGGGGGCGGGGCTTGTTTGGTGCTCGCTGCAGACGGCTGTCATAGTTCAGGAATGTTCTGGTTGGTTCTCGTCGGGGCGGGAAGACGGCGCTCCGGCCGGCCTGGCCCCGCCCCCTTCAGTGACGTCACTACATGCCCATCCTGATGCTCTGGATGATCTGGAAGATGGCTGCAGAGAAACACATGAGAACGTGTGAGATCATGTGACCGGCAATCATTGATCAAAGGGCGCCACATGTCATGTGACAGATCAATAAGGGCACCCTTTGGTCACATGATCAGCTGTTCATGGCAGAGTGAGCCCTCTGTTCACTAGCATCTGAAGCTCCGCCCACACACCTGAGACACCGGCTGTGTGGGCGGAGCTTCAGGTCAGAGTGGCTTCAAAGAGCAGAGTGACATTTCCTATGACGATAAGCCCCGCCCCCACCCTGACGTCAGCAGGGGGTGGGGCTTCACTCACAACAATATCAATCTGAAGTGTTTTATACAAAATAAACAAACGATTATAAATTGAAAAAAGAATATATATTATAAACAAACATCAATAAACAATGTAACATTCATATTTGGAAGAGGAGGAAGAGTTACCTGATCCACAGACGACGAAGATGAAGAGCGCGAGCAGCCAAGGACCCACACCTTTATCCTCAGTGATGCTCCTCTACACACACGCGCGCACACACGCACATACACACACACACACACACACACACACACACACACACACACACACACACACACACACACACACACACACACACAGAGTTATGTACTGGTTTAACCCCTCTGCTGGTTCCTAGTAGTACTGGTTCCCAGTCTGTAATGGTTAACAGTAGGTACTGGTTTAACCCCGCTACTGGTTCCTAGTAGTACTGGTTTCCAGTAGTACTGGTTCCCAGTCTGTAATGGTTAGCAGTAGGTACTGGTTTAACCCCGCTACTGGTTTCCTAGTAGTACTGGTTCCCAGTCTGTAATGGTTAACAGTAGGTACTGGTTTAACCTCTCTACTGGATTCTAGAAGTACTGGTTTCCAGTAGCTACTGGTTCTGGAACAGCTGCTACTCACGTTTGACTTGGCCACGTTGCCCCGCAGCGTGATGTTCTTGCTGTGCTTCTCGTTGGCCATTCGGATCCTCTGCTTGGCGACCATCTTGTCTTCTTTGTCTTTTGCTTGTTTATTTATTGTTTCTTTCGCGGTTCTTCTTCTCTCTTCCTGCTCGTCTCGGTCGCGGTGCTGACGGACTGGTATCTCCTCTCTCTTGTCGACGTACTCAAAAATATGAAGCCCAACACGTCACTTCCTGCGTGAAGTTACTGTGCGTCACAATACAAGTTCCAGCGCGCCCTATCAAAGTAAAGTACCATATCTTTCGCGATTATTTCCTCATTTAATGTATTGATCTATTGATTATTAGTCTTAATCATTCCATGTGTACTCTGAGATGTAGTAGAAGTACATTGTGTACTAGTAGAAGTCGAAACAGGAAATTCTCCAGTAAAGTAATTCATAATGTACTATGAAAGTAGCAGTACTTGAGTAAATGTACTTTCCACGAATGATTATTAGACAAACTACATGAATGTCAGCAGCCACCTTTGTCCTCAGCGATGCTCCTCCACACACACACACACACACACACACACACACACACACACACACACACACACACACACACACACACACACACACACACGTACGCACACACAAACACACACACACACACACACACACACACACACACACACACACACACACACACACACACACACACACACACACACACACGGTGTTTTTACTTTGTAACCGGAAGTAGCTTCCCCCTCGGTGGCTCTGCGGTGACTTGACGCAGCTTTAAACGAGATTATTGTATAAAATCAACCTTTTCGTTATTGATTGAACACATTGCGTCTCTTTTTGCGGGAAGAACACGCCGTTGGAGTCAGAATATTAATTTAAATTAATCTGAGATGATTCTAAAATGACGTGTAGAAGAAGAGAGCGGAATGTATGCTGATGTGGCACTGGAAGACCCGCCCATTTCTGCTCTGACGTGTTTCCGGCGGTCGGCTTTCCTTCTTCCGGCACACGTAAACATGGCGCTCCCCATCCCGCTGCTAGCAGGTGGGTCCTTTTAGTTGTCATGAAACTGTTTACTGTGTTTAAGATGTTGACACCGACATGTTACCGAACTACCGGATACCGGAACCGACCGGAGAGCATGCGCGTGGATGTCCAAGACCTTATTATCGTTTCTGTTAGAAAGCATGGCGCCAAACTCAGTGTGAAACATGGCGTTTTCTGTTGACTTGATTTTGGCAGATACACATGGCGTCCTAAAGAAAAGCACAGACGTCTTTGGGATCAGGAGAGTATTCTGGTAGTTTCGGCTTTATTAAAATAAACAACAAACAATCCAGTCTGTTAGAAATCTTGTAAAGCGCGCTCACAGCGGACGGGAAAGGCCCTGGAGCTGCAGGTAAAAGCTTCTTAACGCAGTGACGTCATGTGCGTTTAGAGACGAGATGTTCGCCGAACGTAAGAGTCCCTCTTGTTGCTACAGGAAGTGTCTTCGACTTTATATTATGTAACCCACTGCTCAGCTGGGGAACACGCATATGTGTAATTTATAAATCTCCCTCTGCAGTCTGGCCTAATGATCTCCACTAGAGCGCTCCCGTTGTTTTACCACTTAAAGCTACTGTTGTGCTTGTTTAGTTTAAAATGAGAGAACGTCATAGGAGTCTGTTTCACTAGACACGAAAAGAAGCAAAGACACATGAAGACATGGGAGGAAGAGGACGTGTGTAGAAGCGGTCCTCTGGTGGACATGACTCCTGTGACCTGTGTGGTGTGTTTCATTGTGACCTGTGTTGTGTGTTTCAGTGTGACCTGTGTTGTGTGTTTCAGTGTGACTTGTGTTGTGTGTTTCATTGTGACTTGTGTTGTGTGTTTCAGTGTGACCTGTGTTGTGTGTTTCAGTGTGACCTGTGTTGTGTGTTTCAGTGTGACCTGTGTTGTGTGTTTCAGTGTGACCTGTGTTGTGTGTTTCAGTGCGAACTGTGTTGTGTGTTTCAGTGTGACCTGTGTTGTGTGTTTCAGTGTGACCTGTGTTGTGTGTTTCAGTGTGACCTGTGTTGTGTGTTTCAGTGCGACCTGTGTTGTGTGTTTCAGTGCGCGGGTCAGACGGGACGTCTCTGCTCTCTGGTCCTCCCTCATGTGAGCAGCACTCGTCCTTCCAGAGGTAACTAATCATTAGCATTAGCGTTAGCATGTGTGGAGCTAACGGATCATTAGCATTAGCATGGTAGACGGTGTGACAGGTGTATCTTTGTGTCTCAGGGACTCTCGGTCCAGCAGGTGTGTGTCCTTCAGCAGGGACGGGACGCTGTTCGGTTGGTGCAACGGACTTAAGTAATTATTCTCCCATGTGATATTTATAATAACATTATGTTTTAATAACGATAACAATATAAATAACCTATCTGCCTCTCAGCGTCTCTGTCGTGAAGTCTTCAGATGGAGCTGTTGTCTCCACCTTGGATCTCCCGAAGACGTCTCTGCTGGAAATGTCACCTCTCAACAAGGTTCTAGCTACCTGGCAACCGTACAGCAGTAAGTTAGACTGTTAGGAACAGTCACTGTTCGACTGTTGGGTATCTTTATGGGTGCACAGATAACTGTGTGTGTGTGTGTGTGTGTGTGTGTGTGTGTGTGTGTGTGTGTGTGTGTGTGTGTGTGTGTTCCAGAGCCTAAAGACAGCGCTCAGGGTGAAGCTAACCTCCAGCTTTGGGACTTGCAGAGCGGTGAGCTGATCAAAGCTCTGTACCAGAAGAAGCTGGAATCATGGTAAGTGTACACACACACACTCACAGGAACACATGAACTGTGTGTGTGTGTGTGTGTGTGTGTGTGTGTGTGTGTCCATGTGTGTGTCATACTGTGCTGTGATTGGCTGCAGGTGTCCCAGCTGGTCTGAAGACGAGAAGCTCTCAGTGAGGAGCGTCAACAACGAGCTGCACTTCTACGAGAACAACGACTTCAGTAAGAGAACCCACGAAGACCTTTCCTGTGCTGGGACACGTCCCAGTGGATCGGGGTCCCAGTGGGTCCAAGTCCCAATGGGTCCAAGTCCCAATGGGTCCAAGTCCCAATGGGTCCGAGTCCCGGTCCCGGTGGGTCTGGCTCGGGTCCCGGTGGGTCTGAGTCCAGGTCCCAGTGGCTCCGGGTCCCAGTGGCTCCAGGTCCGGGTCCCAGTGGGTCCAGGTCCTAGTGGGTCCAGGTCATGCTGTTTGTCTTTTCAGATGTGATCGCCAACAAGCTCCACATGCAGAAAGTGTCTGACTTTGCGTTGTCTCCTGGGGGTCAGCCCAGCAAGGTGAGCACCCAGCACGCGGGGGGGGTTACACCTGGTCCCGGTCACATCCTGGTCCCGTCTGTCCCCTCCAGGTAGCGGTCTACGTCCCCGGCAGTAAAGGAGCCCCCTCGTTCGTCCGTCTTTACCAGTACCCGGTGCTGGGAGGACCCACCGCTGCACTGGCCAACAAGAGCTTCTTCAAGGCCGACCGGGTCAGCATGCTGTGGAACCAGAAAGGTGGGAGAAGGAACTACTTCCATGACGTGTATTGAGTCATGGTTTCAAACTTCATAACTACTAATAACCCACAAACAACCCTCTTTAACAGGGTGCAACATCACGACACAACAGTTTGACACGAATCATTGTACATTTATAAAAGTAGACCGCCGAACTGCATGCTGGGCAGAGGTCGCACACTTTCACAGAGACAAAGAGAAAGACCGGAAGGGTCTGTATCTTCCTGCGACGGAGTTCCCCTGGGTCCTAAGTCCCTCCATGTTTAACTTCCTGTCTGCAGGTTCTGCAGTTCTGGTGACATCGAGCACCGAAGTGGATAAGAGTGGAGCGTCGTACTACGGAGAGCAAAACCTCCACTTCCTGTCTGCCAGCGGAGAGACGGCCCTGGTACAACTACGTGAGTACTCTATACTTCTCTGTACTGCCGCTGTGTACTTTATACTGCTCTGTACTACGGCTGAGTACCTCATACTGCTCTATACTACTGCTGAGTACTTTATGCTGCTCTGTACTACTGCTGAGTACTTATTATGGGTTTTATCCAATTGTATAAATACCGTATGGAAGTCTTTGAGTACTACAATAATTGAAAGAGCCTCCATCTGATGAGGTCTAGAGACAGTGTCCTCTGGTCTGAAGAGGTCTAGAGACAGTGTCCTCTGGTCTGAAGAGGTCTAGAGACAGTGTCCTCTGGTCTGAAGAGGTCTAGAGACAGTGTCCTCTGGTCTGAAGAGGTCTTGAGGAGGTGTCCTCTGATCTGAGGTCTGGATCAGTGTCCTCTGGTCTGATGAGGTCTAGAGACAGTGTCCTCTGGTCTGATGAGGGTCTGTTCTGGATCAGTGTCCTGGGAGGCCTTGACTTTGTGTCTCTCTGTTGGAGCCAGAGAAGAACGGTCCTATCTACGATGTGGTCTGGAGTCCCGGGTCCTCTGAGTTCTGCGTGGTCTACGGCTTCATGCCGGCCAAAGCCACCGTCTACAGCCTGAAGTGTGAGCCGCTGTTTGACTTCGGAACCGGACCCCGGAACGCCGCCTACTACAGGTGAGGACCCTACAGACCAGCACCGGGTCCATCTGAGGACTCCTTCATGGAGTCTCCAGCAGGTCCTTGAGCTTCTTCTGGGTTCATGTTTGACCTGGTCCTCGTGGTCTCAGTCCGCAGGGTCACATCCTGGTCCTCGCCGGCTTTGGGAACCTGCAGGGCCAGATGGAGGTGTGGGACGCCAAGAAGTACAAACAGGTGAGCAGCAGGACCCGGAACCTCCACATGAAGATTTTATTTTGAAGGGAGAAACTAAACTGTTAAACCTAAAGTAGCATAATGCTAAAGCTACGGTCTTTAAAGACTTTTTTCAAAATTTTCTTGTAAAAAATGTGTGTTTCAAAGTAAATCCCTTTTATAACATTTTGATCATAACTATGAACATCCAGCAATGTTCAAAATGTGTGCTTGAGACTCTTACCAAGATCCCACAAACTAATAACTTGTTGGAAAGAACATAACCTAAAGAATCAGCTTCTACAATAAAAACCACAAAAAACGAATTGTTGAGGTCATTCAAAGGTTTTTCACAAAAATAACTCTAAATCGGTTCAGAAATGGAAAAGTTTTATGAGAACTACATTTCCCAGAGGCCTGCCTGGGTGCGTTCTCTTCAGTAGATGTGCATGTGCCGTCTGAAGTGGTTCAAAGGTCATCCGTCTTGCAGGGAAATAGCGGCAGACTGAAATGTAAACAGAAAAGATGGCGGCTCCATGACGGGGCCCTGTGGAGCTCCTGCTGGTCCTGAGATAAGGGATCGGACCCCTTTAACTGGCCCCGTCTGTACTCAGGTGTCCAAACCTCAGGCGCCGGACGCCACCCACTTCTCCTGGTGTCCTGACGGCGAGCACGTGGTGACGGCCACCTGCTCGCCGCGACTGCGGGTCAGCAACGGTTTCAAGGTGTGGCACTACACCGGCTCGGTTCTGCACCGGCAGGACACGCCCGCCGGCGCCGAGCTGTGGGAGGTCCGCTGGCAGCCCTTCCCTGAGGGCAGCTTCCCAGCGCGGACGATCAGGTACCAGGCGGCGCCCAGCGAGTTGGGCTCCACGCAGGCCACGCCCAGGCAGGCCTACCGCCCACCTGCACTTAGGCACCTGCCGGTCACGCCTAGCTCCAAACTGGTGAGGAGCCAGGCCTGAACTGGTTTAAGTAGCATCCAAACAGGAAGATGCGATGATGAGGAAGGTGGTCTTCATCCTTTAACCCTTGTGTCCTCAGCACGAGGACGAGCTTCCTCAGAACCTGCGTCCAGGAGAGAAGAGTCTCTCTAAAGCGGCTCTGAAGAACCAAAAGAAACGGGAGAACAAGAAGGCTGCTAAGCAGGTGAGCTGTCAGCCAATCGCAGGCCTCTAAAGGACCAGGTGAGCTGTCAGCCAATCACAGGCCTCTAAAGGACCTGGCTCCTGGAATCCAGAAAGAGCAGCATCATCAGGGGGCAGAGCCAAAAAACTGCGGTCCAAACACTGGGTCACGCAGTCTGGAGAGCTGCTGCTGCGCCGCCCCGCTCTCGTGAGACTATCGTTGACCACGTGTGCATGACATCAGACCAAGGAGATCAAATCTACCCAGCGTGCATTGCTGATTCTGATCAGGACTGGCTCATCTCCAACGAACCCTACGTCAGCTGATAAACAAACGTGTATTAATGTTCAGTATTAATCATTATTATAATTACTGTGCAGGAGGCAAAGCCTGAACCTGAACCTCCATCTGACTCCGCCCCCATAAGTAACAGCCAATCAGAGCCGAGCAGCGGAGACCCAGAGACGGACAAGAAGATGAAGAACGTGAAGAAGGTGAACCAAGTCTGTAGGGTGTGATTGGTCGGCGTGTTCTGTGCTGTGATTGGTCAGCGTGTCAGTGATGCGTTTGTGTCTTCCAGAAACTTAAAGCCATCGAGGAGTTGAAGGATCTTCAGGCGTCTGGAAAAGTTCTGCAGAAGAACCAGGTGATGTTTCGCTCATTTAAATACACATAGATACACACATAAATACACGTGAATACACACAAATACATACATACATAAATACACATTGATCATGTATCAGCTGACAGGTGTGTTTGATTCGTTCAGCTGGAGAAGCTGCAGAAAGAGGACCAGCTGCTGAAGGAGCTGGAGGAGCTGCAGATCGGCCAATAGGGGGCGCTATAGGCCACGCCCCTCTATTTTCACACACTGCTACAGACCACACCCCTCGGTTCTCACACACTGCTACAGGCCACACCCCTTAGTTCTCACACACTGCTATAGGCCACGCCCCTCTGTTCTTACTCACTGCTACAGGCCAGGGTTAAGGTCTCTTCCTCTGACGGTACAAAGGAATTCTGGGAAATGTAATTCAGTGTGTGTGAACCCTGTTTCTAGGCAACATCTCTACAGATGCTGAAGCCTTTGACTGTTCCTTTCAAAATAAAAGCCTGACTGATACGAATACACACTTTTTTGTCTGAGGAGATGTTCGTGTGCGTGTGTGTGTGTGTGTGTTTCATGTGGTGCCTTTGATCTCCTCTCTTAATAAGCTTTATTATTATTATTATTATTATTTATTATCTGCCATTAAACTGCAGACTGGTCTGAGGTTTCACCGGATGTTCTACGACACGTGCTGTTTGCTGTCAACTCTGAGAGCCAATCAGCTCTCTAATGTGGCGACAGTTCATTGGTGGATTCCACTGCCATTCAAAGCTCTCTGCGCTCCTATTGGTCGGTTTCACTGGGCGCGCTTGATTTACATGACCGCGTCACAGTGGGGCGGGGTTGCTCTCGTGACGCGGAAATGTAGCCTTTCTCCGTGAGCACGCGGAAGGTCCGCTCGTTTCTCTGACCCGTCACGTGTTCACAGTTTGAATCGATCACGGGCACGTGCGACTACAGCCGGGATGCGAGCTGCGCGCGAGAGGAAGCGCGTGCGACTGGTTCACTCACGTTGAGGTGAGTTACTACAAGAGCTGTTCATCACGAGCTTCTTCCCGACGTCACTGTGACGCGTTGGACCACTTATTGATAACGGGTATTGTTTCTATCCCCTTATTGATAAAGGGTATTGTTTGCATCCATTTATTGATCATGGGACTATGGGTGCGTCCCAATTAGCTGATCATGGGTATTGATCTGTCCTCCAGCTTGTGGTGATGGATGCGCGCCCCTCTTCCCCCGTGGTGGGGGTCAGCCTGTGTGACTCCGCCCCCCTGCTGTGGCGGGTGGAGGACCTGCGGGTGTTGAGGTCTCGGGGTCTGGTGGGAGCGCTGCTGGGTTCGCTGCCCCGGACCCCCCGACAGAACGTCCGCCTGGGTCGACCGCTGCTGCTGCTGCCGGAGGAGGAGAGGCTGCTGACAGAGCGCCATGCTGCTGCTGCACCTGCTGCCCAGGTGAGCTACCTTCTGCTGACAGGTTAGCTAATGTGCTGCTGACAGGTTAGCTAATGTGCTGCTGCACCTGGTGAGTTACCTGATGCTGACAGGCTCGCTAATGTGCTGCTAACAGGTTAGCTAATATGCTGCTAACCAGGTGATTTGTTGAAGAAGCTCCACGTGGTCCACAGGTGTGTTTATTTGTTGATGTCAGCAGGACAGAGAAGGGGTGGAGCTGGGTCTGCAGGTGCAGCAGCACCAGGAGGACCAGAGGAGGAGCTACGAGGAACAGAGGGTCCTCGCTCTGCAGGACAGGAAGTCAGCGCTGCTGAGGGCCATGACATCATCACACACAGGTGAGACGCCGTGACGTCATCACACACAGTTCTGGTTCTGGTTCTCTAATAGTTCTGGTTCTCGTCCCTCAGGGTCTGGATCTGGAGACGAGGCCCTGCGCGGCCGGCTGGAGGCCCTGGACCAGAGCTTTACCTTCCCCAGCTCGGCGCTGGCAGTCCAGTTGAGCACGGCGAGGGCGGGACTGTCCTACTGTCCAGAGGCCCGGGACTTCCTGCGGGCCGACCGCCCAATCAGAGGGCGGGATGAGCCGAGCGGTGACCCCGCCCGGTACCAGGTGTTCAGGGACCTCAGGGGGCGGGGCTTCTACCTGACCTCAGCTGGGAAATTTGGAGGAGACTTCCTGGTTTATCCAGGTGAGTGTGGAGTCTCAGTCTCAGCCAATAGAATCTCAGCAGCTGTTCAGTCTGTTAATCAGATCTCTGAGCACCGGCTTCCTGTCTGGTCCTCTTGCGGGGTTCATACGCTCATGGCTGTTGTTAAAGGTTGTTTCCAGGCCTGGAAAAAGTCCTTGAAAAACATAAAATCCCCAAAGTTGTGTGACAGTGTTATGTTCATGACATTCATTCACGCTGAGTTATAAATCATGCAACTGCTTTTAAAAGAAAGAGGCTCAAAGTATCAGCAGCATACATACAGGCATCTATATGAATGTTTATTCTTTTAATCAAACTATTGTCTCTCATTCATTTGAGTCATTGAAGGTTTACTGTATGCTTTGAATCCTCATTGTTAGTTTAAATACTACATTTTATCACTTTTTACTGTTCACACACACATTTCACACAATGTTTGCTCATGAGCATGTGGTTAAAGACCTGGACACCCATTGGTCAGACCGCGTGTGAACGCCGTCCCTGCTCTCGCCGTGGGGAACCTCTTCATCGTCTCTGGTCCTCCTCAGGTGACCCTCTTCGGTTCCACGCCCACTTCATCGCCGTGTGTCTGTCTCTGGCCGCGCCCGTCTGCCTGCTGGACGTCCTGGCCGCCGCCCGGCTGGGGTCCAACGTGAAGAAGACCGTCCTGTTCTGCTCGCCGGCGCCGGACGGACGAGTCCTGTACACCTCGGTCCAGTGGAGCGGGATGGTCTAGAGACCTGGGGGGGCGGAGCTTAAGACCTCCTGAAATAAAGACCTGCACCTGCTGAACACTGAGTCTGATTTATTTTGTCCTAAATGTGTGAAAGCAGGAAGGAACACAGGACTCGAGACCGGCTGAGGCTC
>NW_027175931.1:117500-122500 GCF_023055335.1 Clinocottus analis | reverse complement strand
AACACTAGTGAACCCCTAAGACTAGTTAACCCCTGTATGATGTTACTTAGCCCCTCCCATCATGGTAGCACCTCCCTTCATGGTACCTCCTTGCATTATGGTAGCTCCTCCCTTTGTGGTAGCTCCTCCCATCGTGGTAGCTCCTCCCATCATGGTAGCCCACCCTTCATGGTGGCCCCTCCCTTTATGGTAGCTCCTCCATTTATCATAGCCCCTCTCTTTATGGTAGCTCCTCCCTTCATGGTAGCCCCTCCCTTCATGGTAGCCCCTCCTTTCATGGTAGCCCCTCCCTTTATGGTAGCCCCTCCCTCTAGTGTATTGGTAGGTGTGAATGGGTGAATGATGACTTGTAGTATTAAAGAGCTTTAAGTGCTCAGAAGATGAGAAGATAAATACCGGTACAGTTTATTTACCATTCATGTATTTTGTACAGTAATCAAAATCTTTTGTCCTTTACATTATTGCGTCTCTGCGTCTCTCGGTACACGAGATCGTCTCTCATGAGGTCATCTCTCATGAGGTCATCTCTCGGTACATGAGGTCGTCTCTCGATACATGAGGTCGTCTCTCATGAGGTCGTCTCTCATGAGGTCATCTCTCGGTACACGAGGTCGTCTCTCAGTACATGAGGTCGGCCGCCCCCCCACTCAGGTCCAGCTCTTTACTCTCCTGGAAAGGGAACTGGATTCCCGCCAGTCGGACCAGCAAGAAGTTGAATCCGTGGAGGAGGAAGATGAGGAAGAAGAGCCAGAAGCAGCGGTCGTAGTGTTCGGTGTACGTCTGGAAGACGAAGTTCACCTCGTTAAAGTTGGAGATCCGATCGGAGAGATGATGAAGTTTCACCTCCGATGCGAACAGAATCATCACCAGACAGCTGCTCAGCCCTGCAGCAGACAGGAAGTAGCTTCACCAGCTGCTGTAGGGGACTGGACCCACAATGCACTAGGGCGAATGTAATTACTGCACTAGAATGTTATTGTTGCACTAGAACATGTAATTGTTGCACTAGTACATGTTATTGTTGCACTAGTACATGTTATTGTTGCACCAGAACATGTTATTGTTGCACTAGAACATGTAATTGTTGCACTAGAACATGTAATTGTTGCACTAGTACATGTTATTGTTGCACTAGTACATGTTATTGTTGCACCAGAACATGTTATTGTTGCACTAGAACATGTAATTGTTGCACTAGTACATGTTATTGTTGCACTAGTACATGTTATTGTTGCACTAGAACATGTTATTGTTGCACTAGTACATGTTATTGTTGCACCAGAACATGGTATTGTTGCACTAGAACATGGTATTGTTGCACTAGTACATGTTATTGTTGCACTAGAACATGTTATTGTTGCACTAGAACATGTAATTGTTGCACTAGTACATGTTATTGTTGCACTAGTACATGTTATTGTTGCACCAGAACATGGTATTGTTGCACTAGAACATGTTATTGTTGCACTAGAACATGTTATTGTTGCACTAGAACATGGTATTGTTGCACTAGTACATGGTATTGTTGCACTAGTACATGGTATTCTTGCACCAGAACATGTTATTGTTGCACTAGAACATGTAATTGTTCCACTAGTACATGGTATTGTTGCACTAGTACATGGTATTGTTGCACTAGAACATGTTATTGTTGCACTAGAACATGTAATTGTTGCACTAGTACATGTTATTGTTGCACCAGAACATGGTATTGTTGCACCAGTACATGTTATTGTTGCACTAGTACATTTTATTGTTGCACTAGAACATGTTATTGTTGCACTAGAACATGTAATTGTTGCACTAGTACATGTTATTGTTGCACTAGTACATGTTATTGTTGCACTAGTACATGTTATTGTTGCACTAGAACATGTTATTGTTGCACTAGTACATGGTATTGTTGCACTAGTACATGGTATTGTTGCACTAGAACATGGTATTGTTGCACTAGTACATGGTATTGTTGCACTAGTACATGGTATTGTTGCACTAGAACATGTTATTGTTGCACTAGAACATGTAATTGTTGCACTAGTACATGTTATTGTTGCACTAGAACATGTTATTGTTGCACTAGAACATGGTATTGTTGCACTAGAACATGTTATTGTTGCACTAGAACATGTTATTGTTGCACTAGTACATGTTATTGTTGCACTAGTACATGTTATTTTTGCACCAGAACATGTTATTGTTGCACCAGAACATGTAATTGTTGCACTAGTACATGTTATTGTTGCACTAGTACATGTTATTGTTGCACTAGAACATGTTATTGTTGCACTAGTACATGTTATTGTTGCACCAGAACATGGTATTGTTGCACTAGAACATGGTATTGTTGCATTAGTACATGTTATTGTTGCACTAAAACATGTTATTGTTGCACTAGAACATGTTATTGTTGCACTAGAACATGTAATTGTTGCACTAGTACATGTTATTGTTGCACTAGTACATGTTATTGTTGCACCAGAACATGGTATTGTTGCACTAGAACATGTTATTGTTGCACTAGTACATGTTATTGTTGCACTAGTACATGTTATTGTTGCACTAGAACATGTTATTGTTGCACTAGTACATGGTATTGTTGCACTAGTACATGGTATTGTTGCACTAGAACATGGTATTGTTGCACTAGTACATGGTATTGTTGCACTAGTACATGTTATTGTTGCACTAGTACATGTTATTGTTGCACTAGAACATGTTATTGTTGCACTAGAACATGTAATTGTTGCACTAGTACATGTTATTGTTGCACTAGTACATGTTATTGTTGCACTAGAACATGTTATTGTTGCACTAGTACATGTTATTGTTGCACCAGAACATGGTATTGTTGCACTAGAACATGGTATTGTTGCACTAGTACATGTTATTGTTGCACTGGAACATGTTATTGTTGCACTAGAACATGTTATTGTTGCACTAGAACATGTTATTGTTGCACTAGAACATGTAATTGTTGCACTAGTACATGTTATTGTTGCACTAGTACATGTTATTGTTGCACCAGAACATGGTATTGTTGCACTAGAACATGTTATTGTTGCACTAGAACATGGTATTGTTGCACTAGAACATGTAATTGTTGCACTAGTACATGGTATTGTTGCACTAGTACATGTTATTGTTGCACCAGAACATGGTATTGTTGCACTAGAACATGTTATTGTTGCACTAGAACATGGTATTGTTGCACTAGTACATGGTATTGTTGCACTAGTACATGGTATTCTTGCACCAGAACATGTTATTGTTGCACTAGAACATGTAATTGTTCCACTAGTACATGGTATTGTTGCACTAGTACATGGTATTGTTGCACTAGAACATGTTATTGTTGCACTAGAACATGTTATTGTTGCACTAGAACATGTAATTGTTGCACTAGTACATGTTATTGTTGCACCAGAACATGGTATTGTTGCACCAGTACATGTTATAGTTGCACTAGTACATGTTATTGTTGCACTAGAACATGTTATTGTTGCACTAGAACATGTAATTGTTGCACTAGTACATGTTATTGTTGCACTAGTACATGTTATTGTTGCACTAGTACATGTTATTGTTGCACTAGAACATGTAATTGTTGCACTAGTACATGGTATTGTTGCACTAGAACATGGTATTGTTGCACTAGAACATGGTATTGTTGCACTAGTACATGGTATTGTTGCACTAGTACATGTTATTGTTGCACTAGTACATGTTATTGTTGCACTAGAACATGTAATTGTTGCACTAGTACATGGTATTGTTGCACTAGAACATGGTATTGTTGCACTAGAACATGGTATTGTTGCACTAGTACATGGTATTGTTGCACTAGAACATGGTATTGTTGCACTAGTACATGGTATTGTTGCACTAGTACATGGTATTGTTGCACTAGTACATGGTATTGTTGCACTAGAACATGTTATTGTTGCACTAGAACATGTAATTGTTGCACTAGTACATGGTATTGCTGCACTAGAACATGGTATTGCTGCACTAGAACATGGTATTGTTGCACTAGAACATGGTATTGTTGCACTAGTACATGGTATTGTTGCACTAGTACATGGTATTGTTGCACTAGAACATGGTATTGTTGCACTAGTACATGGTATTGTTGCACTAGTATACTCTTCACCTGTTAACCCCTGCTCCCTACCCTTCACTACATGACTCATTCTGTTGCATGTCAGTACTAGTATTACATGTCAGTATTAGATGTCAGTACTAGTACTAGCATTTCAGCACATCACAGGTGAGGAGGATGAGGGTCTCACAGCTGATGAAGGTCCACAGGTAAAGTCCCATGGGCCCTTGCAACGTCTCGTACGGTCGGCCGAAGGCGTTGAAGAAGAAGAAGCCGGTGACCACCGACGAGAAGAGGATGACGACACCACAGAAGAAGAGGACGGACACGTGGAGGACCACTGGGATGGCGTCCAGCAGGTCTGGGAAGACTGGAAAGATGAAGGTGGTTAAAACTCTCGAGCTCACTGACGCGTTTCTTCTTCTGCTGCTTTATTAAAGTAGAACAACAACAAGAAAGACATGCTGCGTCTCTCGGCCCAGGTGCATGCTGGTCCTCCACCTGCTAGAACCTGAGGGGTCTGTAACAGTACCATAACTGAGTATTTACTTTACTACTTCTACTACATCGCAGAGGGAAACATGGTACATTGTATTGCGCACACACACACACACTCCACGTATTCATGGAACAAGAACAGAGCAGCATTGTGTCCGTTCTGATCCAGTCAGGCAGAAACCTGTTAGAGACGGCTGGCTGCTCTCATTAACTGGGACCAGTAAACACTCTGGGATCTGATCTTTGGTCTGTAGTCTCTGGTGATGGTTTGTGGTCTCTGGTCTGTGGTCTCTGGTCTGTGATTGAACGATAACGACAGACATGCAACTCTGAGTTATAACTATTTATAAACAATACTGTGTATTTGTTATGCAGGAGGGTGATGAGAAGCTGAACATGGAGG
>NW_027175931.1:77500-112500 GCF_023055335.1 Clinocottus analis | reverse complement strand
CTACAGTGCTGCGGGGGCAGCATAGAACCAGGTCTGGTCTCTGCTGGTCCCACAGTGTTTACAGGACTCTATCTCCAGATAAGACCTGTCCTCCTCTTCCTCCTCCTCCAGACTAACTGCTCTCCTTCTCCTCAGACGTGGACGAGTGTGATGAAGACCTTGACGAAGAGCCGTGTGACCACTTCTGTCACAACTACATCGGGGGGTACTACTGCTCCTGTCGCCATGGATACCTGCTGCACGCCGACAACCGCACCTGCACAGGTGTGTGTGTGTGTGTGTGTGTGTGTGTGTGTGTGTGTCTGGACTCTGTTTGACTGACAGTTGCTGCTAATTGTGTAAATATTTACTGTGTGGAGGAGTTTCTGTGTTTCTGTGTGGAGGAATCTCTCTAGACCCAATGAACTGATCTAAACTGTGTCAAACACACACACGCACACGCACACGGACACACACACACACACACACACAGAAAGACACTATCAATGTATAATTTAATTTATTCATAAAGCAGACACTTTGTAAAACACCAATGAGTGTATTGATCATGAGAGCAGAATGATCAATGTGTCATGTGACCAGTGTGTGTGTGTGTGTGTGTGTGTGTGTGTGTGTGTGTGCAGTGCACTGCAGTGGTGGTGTGTTCAGGGAGCGCTCCGGTGTGCTCAGCAGTGTAGATTTCCCGTCTCCGTACCCAAAGAGCTCAGACTGCTCGTACCGGCTGCAGCTGGAGCCGGGCTTCAGGATTCTGCTCCGGTTCGACTCTCGCTTTGACGTGGAGGACCACCCTGATGCCCGCTGCCCCTACGACCAGCTCCAGGTGAGGACACACACACAGACACCTGTACACACACACCTGTACACACACACCTGTCTCCCTCTCAGATCTCAGCGGGCAGCAGCAAGTTCGGTCCGTTCTGTGGAGATCGACCTCCAGGTGACCTTCAGACTGACAGCAACGACGTCACCGTGTCCTTCCACAGTGACAACTCAGGAGAGCACCTGGGCTGGAGGATCACCTACACCTCTACAGGTGATACACACACTGTACTACACAGTGGTACACCTCTACAGGTGATACACACACTGTACTACACAGTGGTACACCTCTACAGGTGATACACACACTGTACTACACAGTGGTACACCTCTACAGGTGATACACACAATGTACTACACAGTGGTACACCTCTACAGGTAGATACGCACTGTGTACTACACACTGGTGCACACACAGCAGTGAGCAGACGCTTACCAGAAAGGCTTTTATTTTGTCGTGACAGGAAGTAAGTGCCATACACCTGAAACCCCGCCCAATGCCCTGCTGACTCCCGTCCAATCAGAATACTCCTTTAAAGACCACATCCTGGTCACCTGCTCACCTGGATTCACACTACTGAAGGTAGAACACACCTGCTCTCACCGTGGAACACCAGCCAGTCCTAACTATAGACCTGAACCAGCTCTAACTATAGACCTGAACCAGCTCTAACTATAGACCTGAACCAGCTCTAACTATAGACCTGAACCAGCTCTAACTATAGACCTGAACCAGTCCTAACTATAGACCTGAACCAGCTCTAACTATAGACCTGAACCAGCTCTAACTATAGACCTGAACCAGCTCTAACTATAGACCTGAACCAGCTCTAGCTATAGACCTGAACCAGCTCAAACTATAGACCTGAACCAGTCCTAACTATAGACCTGAACCAGCTCTAACTATAGACCTGAACCAGCTCTAACTATAGACCCGAACCAGCTCTAACTATAGACCCGAACCAGCTCTAACTATAGACCTGAACCAGCTCTAACTATAGACCTGAACCAGCTCTAACTATAGACCTGAACCAGCTCTAACTGTAGACCTGAACCAGTCCTAACTGTAGACCTGAACCAGCTCTAACTATAGACCTGAACCAGCTCTAACTGTAGACCTGAACCAGTCCTAACTGTAGACCTGAACCAGCTCTAACTATAGACCTGAACCAGCTCTAACTATAGACCTGAACCAGTCCTAACTATAGACCTGAACCAGTCCCAACTATAGACCTGTGTCGTGGTCTCTTGTCTCGTGGTCTCCTGTCTCTTTGTGGTCTCTTGTCTTGTGGTCTCCTGTCTCTTTGTGGTCTCTCGTCTCTTGTCTCGTGGTCTCTCGTCTTGTGGTCTCTCGTCTCGTGGTCTCTCGTCTCATGGTCTCTCGTCTCTTGTCTCGTGATCTCCTCTCTCTTTGTGGTCTCTTGTCTCGTGGTCTCCTGTCTCTTTGTGGTCTCTTGTCTCTTGTATCGTGGTCTCTCGTCTCGTGGTCTCTCGTCTCTTGGTCTCTTGGTCTCTCGTCTCATCTCTCGTCTTGTGGTCTCTTGTCTCGTGGTCTCTCATGTCTCGTGGTCTCTCGTCTCTTGTCTCGTGGTCTCCTCTCTCTTTGTGGTCTCTTGTCTCGTGGTCTCCTGTCTCTTTGTGGTCTCTTGTCTCGTGGTCTCCTCTCTCTTTGTGGTCTCTTGTCTCGTGGTCTCCTGTCTCTTTGTGGTCTCTCGTCTCTTGTCTCGTGGTCTCTCGTCTTGTGGTCTCTTGTCTCGTGGTCTCTCGTGTCTTGTGGTCTCTTGTCTCGTGGTCTCCTGTCTCTTTGTGGTCTCTCGTCTCTTGTCTCGTGGTCTCTCGTCTTCTGGTCTCTCGTCTCGTGGTCTCTCGTCTCTCGTCTCGTGGTCTCTCGTCTCGTGGTCTCTCGTCTCGTGGTGTCTCGTCTCGTGGTCTCTCGTTTCTCGTCTCGTGGTCTCTCGTCTCGTGGTCTCTCGTCTCGTGTCTCGTGGTCTCTCGTCTCTCGTCTCGTGGTCTCTCGTCTCGTGGTCTCTCGTCTCGTGGTCTCTCGTCTCTTGTCTCGTGGTCTCTCGTCTCTCGTCTCGTGGTCTCTCGTCTCTCGTCTCGTGGTCTCTCGTCTCTCGTCTTGTGGTCTCTTGTCTCGTGGTCTCTCGTGTCTCGTGGTCTTTTGTCTCGTGGTCTCCTGTCTTTTCGTGGTCTTGTGGTCCAGGACGGAGAGGATCTGGGTCACTATCAGATGGTCTGCAGGTCCGATGGCTCTTGGAGTGGCCGTCCTCCTTCCTGTCAGAGTAAGAACTCGTTCTGCATCACGAGAACTTGAAGAAACGTCAAGTGTTAAGTCAAGTGTTCAACTTCAAGGGAAACGTCTGTTTAGATGCATTGCTGTACCCAGGTACTGTTAGTACAGGTACTGTAAGTACAGGTACTGTAAGTACAGGTACTGTAAGTACAGGTACTGTTAGTACAGGTACTGTTAGTACAGGTACTGTAAGTACAGGTACTGTAAGTACAGGTACTGTTAGTACAGGTACTGTAAGTACAGGTACTGTTAGTACAGGTACTGTAAGTACAGGTACTGTAAGTACATTACTGTAAGTACAAGTACTATTAGTACAGGTACTGTAGGTACATTACTGTAAGTACAGGTACTATATGTACAGGTACTGCCAGGCTGCCAGTGGCGGGCCGTCAGGGCCTGCCACAATATGTACATAGTAACTGTACATGTAGAAATTGTACATATATGTACATAGTAACTGTGCATGTAGTACATATATGTACACAGTAACTGTACAAGTCGTAATTGTACACATATGTACATAGTAACTGTACATGTAGTAATTGTACATATATGTACATAGTAACTGTACATGTAGTAATTGTACATATATGTACATAGTAACTGTACATGTAGTAATTGTACATATATGTACATAGTAACTGTACATGTAGTAATTGTACATATATGTACATAGTAACTGTAGCACTGACCTCAGATCAGGTCGTCACGTTTTCTGTCTCTTTCCCTCTAGAAACAGACTCTGGGAGGCGGAGCTCTTCCTGCACATCCTAACCAATCAAAGTGGAGATTAGTCAGAGAGTAATTCTTATTGGCTCATAGAAACCTGTAGGAACTATTTTGATGTTTGTTAATATTTTTATAGTATTTTCTAATAAAACAAATATAAAATGAATCTCCAGTCGTTTGTTTTTTGTCAAACAAGCTGATGACAATAATTATAATAATATTTAACTCTTAAGTTAGGACCAATGAGATTTAAAGATTGTGTTTCTACTTCTGTCTGAATATATAATAATAATATAATGCTATAAATATACATACACACACACACACATATATATATATATATATATATATATATATATATATATATATATATATATATATATATATATATATATAAACGGATGTAATGCTAAAAATTACAATATAAATACTGTAAAAAGGAGCAGAAAAGACTTACAGAAAAGAAATACATTTTAAAAAACTAAATTAAATTGTATATGTATACGTCCCCCTCAGACCATCTGGGTCTTCTTCATTGGTTCCTCCTCACTGCTCCTCCCCCTCCACACTGGAAGCTGATTGGACGTCTCTCTTTCACAGTGGTGGATTGTGGGAGTCCGAGGTTGGTCGTCATGGCCGAATTGGTGTTTGGAAGTAAAGACAACAGCACACAGTTTGGATCGACGGTCCACTACGTCTGCAGGGAGGACCGTCTCCAGCTCAGCGACAGCAGCCGTAAGAACCCCAAGTACCCAAAGTACTTAGTGTGAATATGAAATAATAAAAAGTACTTAGTGTGAATATGAAATAATAAAAAGTACTTAGTATGCCATAGAAATGTCATGGTACTAAAAATATGAAACAGTAATATGGACCAACATGTTTGAAAAGTCATAGTATAGTATGTCATAAATTCATCGTACACACATACAGGTCCAAACACGATTGTGTGTGTGTGTGTGTGTGTGTGTGCGTGTGTGTGTGTGTGCATGTGTGTGCATGTGTGTGTGTGGTAGGTCTCTACAGTTGTGGGCCGAGTGGAGAATGGGTTAACTCAGAATCAGGAACACGACTGCCGAGCTGTCTGCCAGGTAAACTTCATAATAACACACTCCCTGGGTTAGGGTTAGATGGAGGACGGAGTTAGAACAGAGACAAGTCCTTTATCAGCACTAAAGTCTAACAAGACCAGAGACAAGTCCTCTATCTGATGCATCTAGAAGGTCATTAGTAATTGTGACTAGTCTCTGTGCTACGGCGCTTTCTAAATCCTGACTGAAACTCCTCAAATAAACTATCGTTACGTAGAAAGTCACACAACTGGTTTGCGACTACTTTCTCCAGTATCTTGGAGATGAAGGAAAGGTTTGAGATGATAATCTAGTAGAGAGGCAGTGAATAAGGAGCTGGCTGTAGCTCATGGGGATGAGTGGTCGGTCTGAGACCAAAAGGTAGATGGTTCGATCATCAGTCTCCCTATAGTTTGTATGTTGAAGGGAAATCTTCTGTCAGCAGCCTCGTCAGAACAGCCTCCAGGAGACATGTACAAAGTTTAGAAGTAAAAACTTCTAATGGGAAAAAAACACATCAGGGGCTACTTCACCTGAGGATGGACCAGCAGTGGCCGAGGGCAGGAGATTGCCGATTCTGCCTCTAATACCCGGGATCTTATCATTGAAGAAGTTCATGAAGTCATTACTACTGAGGTCTGTAGGAATACACAGATCCACAAAGTTGTGACTCCGTCAGCCTACCCACAGTGCTAAAGAGAAACCTGGGGTTGTTCTTATTTTCCTCCATTACCGACGAATTGTTTAGTTCTGGACTCCAAGACTACTCGGTTAGTTCTGGACTCCAATACTAATCCTGGGGGCGTAAAGCAGTACATGAAGCAGTACACGAAGCAGCTCTGAGTTTGTTTCTCCATGTGTCTGTCCAGCCTGCGGCCGTCCATCCCGCTCCCTCCCACCTCACGTGAAGCGGATTGTTGGAGGTCGCGGGGCCGAGCCCGGCCTGTTCCCTTGGCAGGTCCTTCTCAGTGTGGAGGACTTGTCCCGGGTCCCAGAAGACCTCTGGTTTGGCTCCGGGGCCCTGCTGTCCCAATCCTGGGTCCTCACAGCGGCCCACGTCCTGAGGTCCCAGCGGAGGGACACCACCGTCGTCCCTGTGGCCCCTGAACACGTCAAGGTCTTGACTTCTTTATAATAATGTTCATTTTACATTTAAACTTTTAATATTATTTAATGTCGGACGTTGAGTTATTAACAACAAGCTAGTCATTGGAGTTTGATATTATGTGCAAACAAAGATACTCATGCTTCTAATTGCTTCTGTGACCATCTGACTGAACTCTATGCTGATTGCAGTCTGTGGTCATGGGATTTCCTGGTACCTGTCCATCACATGGTCACACACAGTCCAACCAGTTTAACTTGTACATCCAGTTTGAATAGTAAAACCAGCGTAACCAGTCCATGCGTTTCAGGTGTTTCTGGGTATCCATGATGCTGCAAACAAACATCTGGCCACCAACCGTTCGGTGGAGAAAATATTCCTTCACCCGAACTTTCAACCGGACAACTACAACAACGACATCGCTTTGCTGAGGCTGGAGCAGCCGGTAGAGTTTACTGAGTTCATCCGTCCTGTGTGTCTGCCTCCACCTCACAACAAGGTACAAGTACCACAAGTACTACTGATACTACCACTGTATGATACAACTTCTGTTTGCCTACACCTCACAACCAGTTATAAGTATCGTGACATTATGTAACATTATATTATAAATTTCAGACATTTAAAAAAATAAAACAAGACAACAAAACGTGTTTCTAGAAGTAGTTTACCAACACCTTAGCTCTGCCCGCAACAATACTTCATCATGTTAGGGCATGCTTTCGGATGACTATTATCTCTCCCTCTCTCCTTTTCAGGATGAACCCTCTTCACCTCTCCCTAACTCGTTGGGTTTAGTTGCTGGGTGGGGAATATCCAGCTTCAATATCACCTCCTCAAGTGACCCCACCAAGCTGACCTCTGACCTTTTGCAGTATGTGAAGCTGCCGGTGGTTTCTCAGGAGGAGTGTGAGGGGAGCTACGCCTCGCGCTCCGTCAGCTACAACATCACAGACAACATGTTCTGCGCTGGATTCTTGGAGGGCGGGAAGGATACTTGCCTAGGGGACAGCGGGGGGGCGTTTGTGATGGAGGACGCGGTTAGCAGGAGGTGGGTGGTGTTTGGGTTAGTGTCCTGGGCAGGACCGGAGGACTGCGGGAGTCAGAGGGTGTACGGTGTCTACACCCGAGTGGCTAATTATATGGAGTGGATACAGAAGCAGCTTCAGACTTCCCCCTGGTAGTGAAACAAGCGGAGACAGGCAGTGAGACATGGTGAAAGAGAGGTCTCACTTACAAAGATAACCTCACTTCTGCCGAATTGGCCTCCTTCTCCATCATCATCAGTGACTCCAGCTTTCTGATGTCCTCTCTGCGTACCCTCGAATGTCTCGTTGTCACACAACTCCAAACCAACCTGCACTCCAGTAAGCTATTTGAACCACTCCAGTTTGTATTCTGCCCAAACCCCAGGATACAAAAACTACAGAAAGATAGTAGATTTTCCCAAAGGTGCTGGACTGGGCTCAATCCTTTGTCCCATCCACAGCCGCACAAGGTGTTCCCCAAGGTTCCATACTCGGCCCACTTCTTTGTCCCATCCACAGCCACACAAGGTGCTCCCAAGGATCCGTGCTGGGCCCACTCCGTTGTCCCATCCACAGCCACACAATGTGTTCCCCAAGGTTCCATACTCGGCCCACTTCTTTGTCCCATCCACAGCCACACAAGGTGCTCCCAAGAATCTGTGCTAGGCCCACTTCTTTGTCCCATCCACAGCCACACAAGGTGCTCCCAAGGATCTGTGCTGGGCCCACTCCTTTGTCTCATCCACAGCCACACAATGTGTTCTCCAAGGTTCCATACTCGGCCCACTTCTTTGTCCCATCCACAGCCACACATGGTGCTCCCAAGGATCCCTGCTGGGCCCACTCCTTTGTCCCATCCACAGCCACACAATGTGTTCCCCAAGAATCTGTGCTAGGCCCACTTCTTTGTCCCATCCACAGCCACACAAGGTGTTCCCCAAGGATCCGTGCTGGGCCCACTCCTTTGTCCTATCCGCAGCCACACAAGGTGTTCCCCAAGGATCCATACAGGGCCCACTCCTTTGTCCCATCCGCAGCCACACAAGGTGTTTTCCGAGGATCCGTACTGGGCCCACTTCTTTGTCCCATCCACAGCCACACAAGGTGTTCCCCAAGGTTCCGTACTGGGCCCACTTCTTTGTCCCATCCACAGCCACACAAGGTGCTCCCAAGAATCTGTGCTGGGCCCACTCCTTTGTCCCATCCACAGGCACACAAGGTGTTCCCCAAGGATCCGTGCTGGGCCCACTCCTTTGTCCCATCCACAGCCAAACAAATCTTCATACTATTTCACTTCACTATGACACTTCTTATACATTGTACCTCTTCACTACTGTGTTGTATATTTGTACACTCTTTTGTATGTATCATATTAGAGCTGCACAATATTTTCTTCAGCAATATGAAAAAATACAGTGATGCACTTTTGTGCTGTAGGTAACAATTTAATTCTGAACACATTGTTTGTATGAATAGTGAGGAGCAGATCAACATCACAGAGACAAAACCCAGCAAATGTTTGTCACACCAAAAAAAAAGCCTCTAATTATATAGCAAAAATAAATCAGGAGCATTCTCTGCTGGGGGCCATGGCCAATAACAGGAGAGGGTTTATTACTAATGAACAGGTGCAGTATGCACCACATACTGGTAACTGCTCTACTTGCAAAGGGTTAGTGAAGATAAAATAATTAAATGAAAATCTTTCAGAGACGGACCAAGGGTCTAGCTGGACCTGTTCCACCGGCGGATAGACTGAGGAAGACTTCAGTGCATCAATGAGACATGATTTTAGAACAAAAACTCCTGAACACAAAAATGTTTCAAAACTGTTCTACAGTCACAATCCAGAAGTATTTTATTTTATAATGTGTTGAGAAATATACATAGATGTCACTTGAACCAGACTTTGAGTCCACAGCTCAGGGGAGCGTCATGGTCCGAGTGAGGGGTGACTGACCTTCACCACATGGGGGACATCCACCGTCCCAAACCAAGTTGGTATCTCTGACCCACCGGTATAAATTCCTCAGGCAGATGAAAACCCCACCCATTGAGAAGTGTGAATATATACAGCTCAAATGAGAACTGTGGGAGTTTTCCTTTTGTATTAAGCAGCAATGTTGAATGACGTGTCAATGCTGACATATCCAGTATATATAAAGTATTAAGTAGTGTGTATGGTGCAGTCCTTTATCAGATGAAAAGTTTGTATTGATGTGCTATTTGTGTGGGACACAATGTTACAACAAACAATAACTTCTATCCTCAAATTAAATAATGCAAAATAAAATTATCACTCCAACACCGCCTCGTGATTCTTTCATGTTAAACTATTAAAGTCTTTGTTTGGCTCGCTGTGCTTGAAATTAGAACAATTTGGTAAGGGTCTGTTTGTTAGTTCTTTTTGCCTCATCTCTCAGTACTGTTCAGGTCCGGTCTCTCCATGGTGTCTGAGCTCTCAGTAGCATTCAGGTCCGGTCTCTCCATGGTGTCTGAGCTCTCAGTAGCATTCAGGTCCGGTCTCTCCATGGTGTCTGAGCTCTCAGTAGCATTCAGGTCCGGTCTCTCCATGGTGTCTGAGCTCTCAGTAGCATTCAGGTCCAGTCTCTCCATGGTGTCTCGGATCCAGTTCAGGAAGTTCCCCAGCCGGGCATAAACTCCATATTTCCCCCTCTGAGCACATTCTTCTCCCCAGCTGACGACTCCGGTCAGAAACCAGGTTCCTCTGTAGTCCACTACGAACGGTCCTCCGCTGTCTCCGCTGCAGGCGTCCAGCCCCACATCCAGATACCCGGCACAGAACATGTTGTCTGTGATCACCTGCAGGACGGACGAGGGGAGAGACAATAGAGACGAGCTGGAGACTATTGTCACGTGATTAAAGGCTTCGCTCCAGTCGCTTTATACTGTATAGACTCTATAGAGTATAAAGCATGTTCTTTATTCTCCATACAGTATAGAAAATGTTCTCTATACGGTATAAAGCATGTTCTCTATACAGTATAGAACAGATTCTCCATACAGTATAGAACATGTTCTCTATACGGTATAAAGCATGTTCTCTATACAGTATAGAACAGATTCTCTATACTGTATAGAACAGGTTCTCTAAACAGTGCATACATGTTCTCTCTGGTTACCTGGTCAGTGGAGGCGGTGCAGTCCCTGTAGCTGACCACTGGGAGCGTGACCTTCCTGAGGAAGCGGGAGGAGGACCTGGCCAGGTAGTGCGTGACCCCCCAGCCCGTCACCACGCCGCGGTGACCCTCCTGAACACAGAAACACAACGAGTCCACCATGCGGACTAAGAGACCACCAGAGTTTCAACACTTACTTGCAGCAGGTATCCAGAGAGTTGGGGTCTGGTTACCTGCAGCAGGTATCTAGAGAGCTGGGGTCTGGTTACCTGCAGCAGGTATCTGGAGAGCTGGGGTCTGGTTACCTGCAGCAGGTAGCTGGAGAGCTGGGGTCTGGTTACCTGCAGCAGGTATGCAGAGAGCTGGGGTCTGGTTACCTGCAGCAGGTATCTGGAGAGCTGGGGTCTGGTTACCTGCAGCAGGTATCTGGAGAGCTGGGGTCTGGTTACCTACAGCAGGTATCTAGAGAGCTGGGGTCTGGTTACCTACAGCAGGTATCTAGAGAGCTGGGGTCTGGTTACCTACAGCAGGTATCTAGAGAGCTGGGGTCTGGTTACCTACAGCAGGTATCTAGAGAGCTGGGGTCTGGTTACCTGCTGCAGGTATCTAAAGAGCTGAGGTCTGGTTACCTACAGCAGGTATCTAGAGAGCTGGGGTCTGGTTACCTACAGCAGGTATCTAGAGAGCTGGGGTCTGGTTACCTGCAGCAGGTATCTAGAGAGCTGGGGTCTGATTACCTGCAGCAGGTATCTAGAGAGCTGGGGTCTGGTTACCTGCTGCAGGTATCTAAAGAGCTGAGGTCTGGTTACCTACAGCAGGTATCTAGAGAGCTAGGGTCTGGTTACCTGCAGCAGGTATCTGGAGAGCTGGGGGTCTGGCAGGCAGGCGGGCACGGCGGTGGGACCCCTGACGACGGGCCTGGCGAGGTACAGCAGAGCCACGTCGCTGTCGAAGGTGAAGGAGTGGAAGTGAGGATGGACGAAGACCTTTTGGACCTTGATCACCTGCTCCCCCGGGTCCGGACGCCGCTTGTCATGATCCCCTGTCCACAGAGACGCTCGTCCGTCATGGAACAATATCCAAGAACCAGAAATATTCACCGGACTCACTCATTGGTCACCTATGGTCACGTGGTCTGCAGGCTGCTCCAGGCAGTGAGCGGCAGAGACCACCCACCGGTCTGAGACCAGGGTTCCCCCACAGAACCCATACCCATCAGACCTGCAAAGCAGAACCTGAACATGCACGCACACGCACGCACACACACACACACACACACACACACACACACACACACACACACACACGCACACACACGCACACAATGTGTTTGGTTTAAAGCTGTAGCGTCATCACTAACAGAGACATCCAACAAACATGTTTAATATAATATTATTATTATTGAAGAGTACATAATAAATACATTAATAATGTCTCCACACCTGCCAAGGACTCCCTCCTGGTTGCTCCAGGACTCCGCCCACGATTCGACCCGCCCCCTCCCTCGGCCCCCTCGGCTCCGTCGGGTTCCCCGTCGGCTCCTCCGTGTCGGTGAGGTTCAGGTGATCCGTCCAGCGGTCGTCCATTGTGGCGTTGACCTGCTCTGATGACAGAGAGCGGCGTCGGTACGCGGACCAGCCTCTGTGGCGCCGGCCACACGGGAACGGCACTGGACAGGAAACACTGTTTACACAACGAGCTTACACACAGACACGAAGGTTCAGTTCATCGTATCAACATCAACTAATCTCATGCTGAGAGTCAAAAACGCTACGTCTCTGAATGCTGTCGGGACAATCAATAACCTGATTATGAACACACCAGAGAATCAATAACCTGATTATGAACACACCAGAGAATCCATAATCTGATTATGAACACACCAGAGAATCCATAATCTGATTATGAACACACCAGAGAATCAATAACCTGATTATGAACACACCAGAGAATCAATAACCTGATTATACAGTGGTATTATAAGTACTATAAGTGTTACCTGTCTGTGATAACATGACCGTTACCTGTCTGTGATAACATGAGCGTTACCTGTGATAACATGAGCGTTACCTGTCTGTGATAACATGAGCGTTACCTGTGATAACATGAGCGTTACCTGTCTGTGATAACATGAGCGTTACCTGTGATAACATGAGCGTTACCTGTGATAACATGAGCGTTACCTGTCTGTGATAACATGAGCGTTACCTGTGATAACATGAGCGTTACCTGTGATAACATGAGCGTTACCTGTTATAACATGAGCGTTACCTGTCTGTGATAACATGAGCGTTATCTGTGATAACATGAGCGTTACCTGTCTGTGATAACATGAGCGTTACCTGTGATAACATGACCATTACCTGTGATAACATGAGCGTTACCTGTGATAACATGAGCGTTACCTGTGATAACATGAGCGTTACCTGTCTGTGATAACATGAGCGTTACCTGTGATAACATGAGCGTTACCTGTGATAACATGAGCGTTACCTGTTATAACATGAGCGTTACCTGTTATAACATGAGCGTTATCTGTGATAACATGAGCGTTACCTGTCTGTGATAACATGAGCGTTATCTGTGATAACATGAGCGTTACCTGTGATAACATGAGCGTTACCTGTGATAACATGAGCGTTACCTGTTATAACATGAGCGTTACCTGTCTGTGATAACATGAGCGTTATCTGTGATAACATGAGCGTTACCTGTCTGTGATAACATGAGCGTTACCTGTGATAACATGAACGTTACCTGTCTGTGATAACATGAGCGTTATCTGTGATAACATGAGCGTTACCTGTCTGTGATAACATGAGCGTTACCTGTGATAACATGAGCATTACCTGTGATAACATGAGCATTACCTGTGATAACATGAGCGTTACCTGTGATAACATGAGCGTTACCTGTCTGTGATAACATGAGCGTTACCTGTGATAACATGAGCGTTACCTGTGATAACATGAGCGTTACCTGTTATAACATGAGCGTTACCTGTTATAACATGAGCGTTATCTGTGATAACATGAGCGTTACCTGTCTGTGATAACATGAGCGTTATCTGTGATAACATGAGCGTTACCTGTGATAACATGAGCATTACCTGTGATAACATGAGCATTACCTGTGATAACATGAGCGTTATCTGTGATAACATGAACGTTACCTGTGATAACATGAGCGTTACCTGTGATAACATGAGCGTTACCTGTGATAACATGAGCGTTACCTGTCTGTGATAACATGAGCGTTATCTGTGATAACATGAGCGTTACCTGTGATAACATGAGCGTTACCTGTTATAACATGAGCATTACCTGTCTGTGATAACATGAGCGTTACCTGTGATAACATGAGCGTTATCTGTGATAACATGAGCGTTACCTGTGATAACATGAGCGTTATCTGTGATAACATGAACGTTACCTGTGATAACATGAGCGTTACCTGTGATAACATGAGCGTTACCTGTGATAACATGAGCGTTACCTGTCTGTGATAACATGAGCGTTACCTGTGATAACATGAGCGTTATCTGTGATAACATGAACGTTACCTGTGATAACATGAGCGTTACCTGTCTGTGATAACATGAGCGTTACCTGTCTGTGATAACGTGAGCGTTACCTGTGATAACATGAGCGTTATCTGTGATAACATGAGCGTTACCTGTCTGAGATAACATGAGCGTTACCTGTGATAACATGAGCGTTACCTGTGATAACATGAGCGTTACCTGTGATAACATGAGCGTTACCTGTGATAACATGAGTGTTACCTGTCTGTGATAACATGAGCGTTACCTGTGATAACATGAGCGCTACCTGTGATAACATGAGCGTTACCTGTCTGTGATAACATGAGCGTTACCTGTCTGTGATAACATGAGCGTTACCTGTGATAACATGAGCGTTACCTGTGATAACATGAGCGTTACCTGTTATAACATGAGCGTTACCTGTCTGTGATAACATGAGCGTTATCTGTGATAACATGAGCGTTACCTGTCTGTGATAACATGAGCGTTACCTGTGATAACATGAGCGTTACCTGTGATAACATGAGCGTTACCTGTGATAACATGAGCATTACCTGTGATAACATGGGCGTTACCTGTGATAACATGAGCATTACCTGTGATAACATGAGCGTTACCTGTCTGTGATAACATGAGCGTTACCTGTCTGTGATAACATGAGCGTTATCTGTGATAACATGAGCGTTACCTGTGATAACATGAGCATTACCTGTCTGTGATAACATGAGCGTTACCTGTCTGTGATAACATGAGCGTTACCTGTGATAACATGAGCGTTACCTGTGATAACATGAGCGTTACCTGTTATAACATGAGCGTTACCTGTCTGTGATAACATGAGCGTTATCTGTGATAACATGAGCGTTACCTGTCTGTGATAACATGAGCGTTACCTGTGATAACATGAGCGTTACCTGTGATAACATGAGCGTTACCTGTGATAACATGAGCATTACCTGTGATAACATGAGCGTTACCTGTGATAACATGAGCATTACCTGTGATAACATGAGCGTTACCTGTCTGTGATAACATGAGCGTTACCTGTCTGTGATAACATGAGCGTTATCTGTGATAACATGAGCGTTACCTGTGATAACATGAGCATTACCTGTGATAACATGAGCATTACCTGTGATAACATGAGCGTTATCTGTGATAACATGAACGTTACCTGTGATAACATGAGCGTTACCTGTGATAACATGAGCGTTACCTGTGATAACATGAGCGTTACCTGTCTGTGATAACATGAGCGTTATCTGTGATAACATGAGCGTTACCTGTGATAACATGAGCGTTACCTGTTATAACATGAGCATTACCTGTCTGTGATAACATGAGCGTTACCTGTGATAACATGAGCGTTATCTGTGATAACATGAGCGTTACCTGTGATAACATGAGCGTTACCTGTGATAACATGAGCGTTACCTGTCTGTGATAACATGAGCGTTATCTGTGATAACATGAGCGTTACCTGTGATAACATGAGCGTTATCTGTGATAACATGAACGTTACCTGTGATAACATGAGCGTTACCTGTCTGTGATAACATGAGCGTTACCTGTCTGTGATAACGTGAGCGTTACCTGTGATAACATGAGCGTTATCTGTGATAACATGAGCGTTACCTGTCTGAGATAACATGAGCGTTACCTGTGATAACATGAGCGTTACCTGTGATAACATGAGCGTTACCTGTGATAACATGAGCGTTACCTGTGATAACATGAGTGTTACCTGTCTGTGATAACATGAGCGTTACCTGTGATAACATGAGCGCTACCTGTGATAACATGAGCGTTACCTGTGATAACATGAGCGTTACCTGTCTGTGATAACATGAGCGTTACCTGTCTGTGATAACATGAGCGTTACCTGTGATAACATGAGCGTTACCTGTGATAACATGAGCGTTACCTGTTATAACATGAGCGTTACCTGTCTGTGATAACATGAGCGTTATCTGTGATAACATGAGCGTTACCTGTCTGTGATAACATGAGCGTTACCTGTGATAACATGAGCGTTACCTGTGATAACATGAGCGTTACCTGTGATAACATGAGCATTACCTGTGATAACATGAGCGTTACCTGTGATAACATGAGCATTACCTGTGATAACATGAGCGTTACCTGTCTGTGATAACATGAGCGTTACCTGTCTGTGATAACATGAGCGTTATCTGTGATAACATGAGCGTTACCTGTGATAACATGAGCATTACCTGTGATAACATGAGCATTACCTGTGATAACATGAGCGTTATCTGTGATAACATGAACGTTACCTGTGATAACATGAGCGTTACCTGTGATAACATGAGCGTTACCTGTGATAACATGAGCGTTACCTGTCTGTGATAACATGAGCGTTATCTGTGATAACATGAGCGTTACCTGTGATAACATGAGCGTTACCTGTTATAACATGAGCATTACCTGTCTGTGATAACATGAGCGTTACCTGTGATAACATGAGCGTTATCTGTGATAACATGAGCGTTACCTGTGATAACATGAGCGTTATCTGTGATAACATGAACGTTACCTGTGATAACATGAGCGTTACCTGTGATAACATGAGCGTTACCTGTGATAACATGAGCGTTACCTGTCTGTGATAACATGAGCGTTATCTGTGATAACATGAGCGTTACCTGTGATAACATGAGCGTTATCTGTGATAACATGAACGTTACCTGTGATAACATGAGCGTTACCTGTCTGTGATAACATGAGCGTTACCTGTCTGTGATAACGTGAGCGTTACCTGTGATAACATGAGCGTTATCTGTGATAACATGAGCGTTACCTGTCTGAGATAACATGAGCGTTACCTGTGATAACATGAGCGTTACCTGTGATAACATGAGCGTTACCTGTGATAACATGAGCGTTACCTGTGATAACATGAGTGTTACTTGTCTGTGATAACATGAGCGTTACCTGTGATAACATGAGCGCTACCTGTGATAACATGAGCGTTACCTGTGATAACATGAGCGTTACCTGTCTGTGATAACATGAGCGTTACCTGTCTGTGATAACATGAGCGTTACCTGTGATAACATGAGCGTTACCTGTGATAACATGAGCGTTACCTGTTATAACATGAGCGTTACCTGTCTGTGATAACATGAGCGTTATCTGTGATAACATGAGCGTTACCTGTCTGTGATAACATGAGCGTTACCTGTGATAACATGAGCGTTACCTGTGATAACATGAGCGTTACCTGTGATAACATGAGCATTACCTGTGATAACATGAGCGTTACCTGTGATAACATGAGCATTACCTGTGATAACATGAGCGTTACCTGTCTGTGATAACATGAGCGTTACCTGTCTGTGATAACATGAGCGTTACCTGTGATAACATGAGCGTTACCTGTTATAACATGAGTGTTACCTGTCTGTGATAACATGAGCGTTATCTGTGATAACATGAGCGTTACCTGTCTGTGATAACATGAGCGTTACCTGTGATAACATGAGCGTTACCTGTGATAACATGAGCGCTACCTGTGATAACATGAGCGTTACCTGTGATAACATGAGCATTACCTGTGATAACATGAGCGTTACCTGTGATAACATGAGCGTTACCTGTGATAACATGAGCGTTACCTGTGATAACATGAGCGTTACCTGTGATAACATGAGCGTTACCTGTTATAACATGAGCGTTACCTGTGATAACATGAGCGTTACCTGTGATAACATGAGCGTTACCTGTTATAACATGAGCGTTACCTGTTATAACATGAGCGTTACCTGTTATAACATGAGCGTTACCTGTCTGTGATAACATGAGCGTTACCTGTGATAACATGAGCGTTACCTGTGATAACATGAGCGTTACCTGTTATAACATGAGCGTTACCTGTTATAACATGAGCGTTACCTGTCTGTGATAACATGAGCGTTACCTATGATAACATGAGCGTTACCTGTGATAACATGAGCGTTACCTGTCTGTGATAACATGAGCGCTACCTGTGATAACATGAGCGTTACCTGTGATAACATGAGCGTTACCTGTTATAACATGAGCGTTACCTGTTATAACATGAGCGTTACCTGTCTGTGATAACATGAGCGTTACCTGTGATAACATGAGCGTTACCTGTGATAACATGAGCGTTACCTGTTATAACATGAGCGTTACCTGTTATAACATGAGCGTTACCTGTCTGTGATAACATGAGCGTTACCTATGATAACATGAGCGTTACCTGTGATAACATGAGCGTTACCTGTCTGTGATAACATGAGCGCTACCTGTGATAACATGAGCGTTACCTGTGATAACATGAGCGTTACCTGTCTGTGATAACATGAGCGTTACCTGTGATAACATGAGCGTTACCTGTGATAACATGAGCGTTACCTGTTATAACATGAGCGTTACCTGTCTGTGATAACATGAGCGTTATCTGTGATAACATGAGCGTTACCTGTCTGTGATAACATGAGCGTTACCTGTGATAACATGAGCGTTACCTGTGATAACATGAGCGCTACCTGTGATAACATGAGCGTTACCTGTGATAACATGAGCATTACCTGTGATAACATGAGCGTTACCTGTGATAACATGAGCATTACCTGTGATAACATGAGCGTTACCTGTGATAACATGAGCGTTACCTGTGATAACATGAGCGTTACCTGTGATAACATGAGCGTTACCTGTTATAACATGAGCGTTACCTGTTATAACATGAGCGTTACCTGTCTGTGATAACATGAGCGTTACCTGTGATAACATGAGCGTTACCTGTGATAACATGAGCGTTACCTGTTATAACATGAGCGTTACCTGTTATAACATGAGCGTTACCTGTCTGTGATAACATGAGCGTTACCTGTGATAACATGAGCGTTACCTGTGATAACATGAGCGTTACCTGTGATAACATGAGCGTTACCTGTGATAACATGAGCGCTACCTGTGATAACATGAGCGTTACCTGTTATAACATGAGCGTTACCTGTGATAACATGAGCGTTACCTGTGATAACATGAGCGTTACCTGTGATAACATGAGCGTTACCTGTTATAACATGAGCGTTACCTGTCTGTGATAACATGAGCGTTACCTGTGATAACATGAGCGTTACCTGTTATAACATGAGCGTTACCTGTCTGTGATAACATGAGCGTTACCTGTGATAACATGAGCGTTACCTGTTATAACATGAGCGTTACCTGTGATAACATGAGCGTTACCTGTTATAACATGAGTGTTACCTGTCTGTGATAACATGAGCGTTACCTGTGATAACATGAGCGTTACCTGTGATAACATGAGCGTTACCTGTTATAACATGAGCGTTACCGGTCTGTGATAACATAAGCGTTACCTATCTGTGATAACATGAGCGTTACCTGTTATAACATGAGTGTTACCTGTCTGTGATAACATGAGCGTTACCTGTGATAACATGAGCGTTACCTGTTATAACATGAGCGTTACCTGTGATAACATGAGCGTTACCAGTGATAACATGAGCGTTACCTGTCTGTGATAACATGAGCGTTACCTGTGATAACATGAGCGTTACCTGTCTGTGATAACATGAGCGTTACCTGTGATAACATGAGCGTTACCTGTCTGTGATAACATGAGCGTTACCTGTGATAACATGAGCGTTACCTGTGATAACATGAGCGTTACCTGTCTGTGATAACATGAGCGTTACCTGTCTGAGAGCAGCTCTGTCCGTCCTCCTCCAGCCTGAATCCATCAGCGCAGCCACACTGAACTGCAGCGCCGCCCTGCAGGTCTCTGCAGTACTGCATGCAGCCGCCATTTCTATAGCGACACTCCAACACCTCTGCACACAAGATCCCTCTGTTACTGTTTACTGACAGAAGGTTTGGTATGAATCGGATCCAACGTGTACGACAAGTTCACAAGAATATGATTGTCACAAAATTCAAAATGGTGGAAATCTATGTAGGCGGAGCTTAGGGGGTCTGAGAAGCTTTTTTGTAGAGACAGTCACACTTCTCGGGGAGCAAGAGTACCATTTGTTCCACAAAAATGACGCCTATAACGTATACATCTATTTTCACCAAGCCTGACAAGCGTGCAACATTTGGTGAGTTTTCATGAATGGCAAGTACCACAAATATCTCAAATATCTCAAATATAAATCATACGAATGAACAAAAATCCTAGAAATTTGAATGGGGTCCTCTCGGACTCTCATAATGGGTTTCATTTGTAACTTTCCATTCAAAAGAATCTCAGTGCCACTGAGCCCACAGTCACATAAAACACAAAGTATTCGTGACAGGATTCAACACAATGTCTACGAGGCGTTCAGGGTCCAGGTCGACATGGACTGCTCACCTGAGGCGCAGGTCCTGCCGCCGTACGCAGGAGGACAGAGACACAGGAAGTCTCCTCGGTCCAGAGAGCACAGTCCTCCATTCAGACAGGGGCTGGTCTGACATGGGTTCAGATCTACAGCACAGACGAGAGGCACTCGAACGCATCACGACTCAAACTGAGTTTATAATCAATCACAACTCTGAAATGAATTTGATCAAAGAGTTCAGAGTCCGTTAAGATCTTCAACAGCTGACGACCTAGAATGATTGACAGCTGCTGGACTCTGAGCTGGGTTAGAAGGGATCGGCAGGTCCACATGAATCAGGACCTGGATCGGTCCTTGAAGAATAATCCTCATGTCATGATGAATGTACTCACTTGTGTATTTGTACCAGAACTCCAGCTGTGGAACAAGAAACTGGGAGGTAGTACATGCAGTAGTGGGAGTACTGGGAGTACTTCTACGTACAGTCAGGGTGGTGCGCAGTCTCCCGCCGCTCAGACCCAACCCCAGCGGCCGTTCTTACCGTCTTCTCTCTGGTCTGGAAGATCTCGGCGGCCTCCTCCTGCGAGCAAAGCTCCTCGTGGCATTCCCTCTCCAGGTCTCCAGGCAGAACCTCTTCCAGGAAGGAGTTGGCCCGCCGCCTCCTGGGCGGGTCCAGGACCCGGGCCGCCGCCGGCCGGGTCAGGAACACTGGAGGGACAAAGGTTCTGATATTCTGGACTGTAGTACTGCCTAGTACTGTATTGCAATGCAATTACTACATCGTACCGTGTTGCAGTAGTAGTACTAGCATCACTGTCTCACCTGTACATTCGATCACTGCAGAGCAGGTGAGCAGAGAGCAGAGGGTCCAGGTCAGCAGCATGTCTGTCTGTCTGTCTGTCTGTCTGTCTGTCTCTGTCCTCAGTATCTGGTCTCTCTAACTGTCTCCTGGACTCCAGCTGATTGATCGTTGACTGCAGTTCAAATATTGACGGAGACGTCACAGAGGACAAGAGTCCAGTTCACCAAGAGGAGGTCAAAGGTCACGGTGATCCTGCTGGAAAAAATAAAACGCTCTAGTGGGGTAATAAGGTACTATGATCTCTCTAGTGGGGTAATATGGTACTATGATCTCTCTAGTGGGGTAATATGGTACTATGATCTCTCTAGTGGGGTAATATAGTACTATGATCTCTCTAGTGGGGTAATATAGTACTATGATCTCTCTAGTGGGGTAATAAGGTACTATGATCTCTCTAGTGGGGTAATATAGTACTATGATCTCTCTAGTGGGGTAATAAGGTACTATGATCTCTCTAGTGGGGTAATAAGGTACTATGATCTCTCTAGTGGGGTAATATGGTACTATGATCTCTCTAGTGGGGTAATATAGTACTATGATCTCTCTAGTGGGGTAATAAGGTACTATGATCTCTCTAGTGGGGTAATAAGGTACTATGATCTCTCTCGTGGGGTAATATTGTACTATGATCTCTCTAGTGGGGTAATAAGGTACAATGATCTCTCTAGTGGGGTAATAAGGTACTATGATCTCTCTAGTGGGGTAATAAGGTACTATAATCTCTCTAGTGGGGTAATATGGTACTATGATCTCTCTAGTGGGGTAATAAGGTACTATGATCTCTCTCGTGGGGTAATAAGGTACTAAGATCTCTCCTCGTTGGTACACGAGCTGCAGCATTCTGGATCAACTGAAGAGACCTAGGGGGATTTCCAGAGCAGCCTGATAATAAGGAGTTACAGTAATCCAGTCTAGAAGCAATAAATGTGTGAATCGAAGTTTCTGCATCGCTTTGAGACAAGACGTGCGGGATTGTTTGAATGTTACGTAGGTGAAAAAAGGCAGTCCTTGGGATTTGCTTGACCTGGGAGTTAAAGTCCTGATCAGAGATAACTCAGAGATTCTTTACGGTGGTGGTGGATGCAGAGCGATGCCATCCAGAGAAACATCATCACAGAATTGATTTTTGAGGTGTTCTGGGTCAAGTAAAATAACTTCAGTCTTGAGTTCAACAGCAGGAAGTTGCAGGTCATCCAGGTTTTTATGTCTTTAAGACACGCCTGAAGTTTAGATACCTGCTGGATTTCATCTGGCTTGATGGTCAGATATAGTTGAGTATCATCGACATAGCAGTGAAGGTTTATAGAGTGTCTTCTGTTAACATAAAAGAAGCATATAGAAGGTGAATGGAAGTGGTCCAAGCACAGAACCTTGTGGAACTCCATGATGAACGTTGGTGGCCATCGAGGCTTCATCGTTTACACAAACTGAGATCCATCTGGTGAACGGGACTTAAACCAGCTTAATGCTGTACCTCTAATACCAATCCACTGGTCTGGTCTCTACCTCAATATAATTAATGGATTATTTGGTCTATCAAATGTTAAAAAACAACAACTGACGACTTGAGATTAAGGACGAGAGGAAACAAGAGTTCTTTGTGAGTTTTATTTGATAAGTTGTCACTTTAAGGCTTCAGAGTCTCATCTGATATTTAATACATTTATTTAACACCAAGAACCTCTTGAAACTACTTTGTTACAAAAACACTTCAAGGGTTCACTGTTTGGTCCCAGACGGGTTCAACATGTACACCTGCAGCAGAGTCTTTGTTAGACACCTGATTGGTTCAGACGTCTCGTCAAAACCACTTCCTGTTTATAAAGACCACTTCCTGTTTATGATCAAAAGACAATCTAAACAAGTGAAAGAAGAAATAAATATGTATGTGAGTACAAAGCGTCCTCACAGTGTTCCCGTTTGGCAGCTTGAGGACATAAAAAGTTCTTGAGGTTTAAAGGGTTCAGGTTCTGCTCGGTGCAACAGGTCCACCACAGACAGAGTTCTGATTGGCCGGATGCTCAGGTGAGCCGGACAGGTAGCTCACAGGAAGCCAAAACTGACTGCTGGTCCAAATCGGGCACGCATGGTTTCAGGGGTCCTGCTGGACTTGAGTCTTCTTAACTGGAGCTGCTGCTCCGTAACCTGAGCCGGATCCAGACCGGGTCTGCTGTCACCAGTCTGGATCCTGGAGGTAGGAGAACCCTGTAGAACCCAGACCTGCAGCTTGGTGTTCAGTCTATAGACGGAGTAAAGTCAGTCTATAATAATATTAATAATGAAAATAATAATAATAAACGTCACACTGGTGGTAACGAGGGTTCACTGATAAAAAGGTTAAAGCTAACAGCTTCATGTCAGCCATGTTGTCTCAGCCCCCCAAGCCTTGGATCCTGATTGGGTAAGAGCAAGGCACGACTGATCATCGGATTGTTTCCGTGTCAACGAGCTGGTCCAATCACAGTGAGCTCAGGATGTGATGTCATGGGGTTGTGTTCAGGTCCAGCGAGGAGGAAGCAGCTTCTAGAACAAGAAGTTGACTCATCGTTTAATAAGAGACACATTTATGTGTATAATAATAATAATAATAATAATAATAATAATAATAATAATAATAATAATACAAACATGAGTAGCGGTGGTAATAGAAATAATATTAATAATAATAATAATAATAATAATAATACAAACATGAGTAGCAGTGGTAATAGAAATAATAATAATAATAATAATAATGATAATAATAATAATGATAATAATGATGATAATAATAATAATAAAAGTCACCTGGCAGCAGTCAGGCCTCGCTGGCGCTGCTGTTCCTGTTGAGCTCTCTGATGCCCTGAAGGATCCTCTTCATGTGGCCCACCTTGGTGACCCCGAGATCCTGAACACACACACACACACAAACAGGCAGCGGTCAGGCTAACAGCGGTTAGCGATCAGGCAATGGTGGTTAGTGGTCAGGCTGGCGGAGGTTAGCGGTCAGCTAGCAGAGGTTAGCGGTCAGCTAGCAGCGTACCTTCAGGTCCCTCCTCTCCAGGTGGAGGAGTTCGGCTCCACGGACGTCGTGGCCCATGAAGATGTCCTTGTACTCGTTGAGACACAGGAAGTCCAGCCACGCCCCCACGTCCTCTGTCCCCCACTGGTGAACTGAGACACAGACAGGAAGTGGATCAGGCAGACAGGAAGTGGTTCAGGCAGCAAACTGGATTTCACTAGAATCTTTCACTAGAGATCTTTACTATCAAAAACAGTCAGACAGACAGGTAGAGAAAGAGAGAGAGAGACAGACAGGTATGGATATAGACAGGTACCTGGTAGAGACAGACAGGTGCTCGTCTCTTTGTTCTTATTGTTTTTGTCTTTTTTGAATTTCGGGACGAGACGGAACTTTGCGCCGCGGCTGCGTTTGGAGAAGTCTGTGAGACGACCCTGAAGACAAGAGACGGGTTAGACCAGGAGGCAGGGTTCAGGACTACAGAGACCAGGAGGCAGGGTTCAGGACTACAGAGACCAGGAGGCAGGGTTCAGGACTACAGAGACCAGGAGGCAGGGTTCAGGACTACAGAGACCAGGAGGCAGGGTTCAGGACTACAGAGACCAGGAGGCAGGGTTCAGGACTACGTAGACCAGGTCTGCAGGCGGTCTACCTCTTGGTCTGAAGGGTCGATGACCGGACTCAACCAGGAGACTTCGGCCAGCCGGCGGAGCTGCTGAGCCACCGAGCCCAGAGCCAAGTCCAACTGGTCCTGCTGAGGGGGGTCCAGCTGCTGCAAGACCACAACAACATCAAGACCAGGGTTAGGGCCAGGACCAGGACCAGGACCAGGACAGACAAACTAACACTCACCATGGACATGCTTCCCTCCAGCAGCAGCTCAGTTTCACTCAGTAAAGCTTTCACGTTCACGACCATCTGAAGGACCACAATGCAACACAGAGCCTGTAGGGGGAGACAGAGAGCTCCTGTTGCAGGGTCTGTGTTTCTGTGACATAGACCAGGACACAACAAAGACCAGGACAGAGACCAGGACAGGACAGAGACCGGGACAGAGACCAAGACACAACAAAGACCAGGACAGGACAGAAGAGACCAATACGTTGTGTTCAGTACCCCAGAGGTCTTGGAGTTGGCATAGACCACGTCCATGGCCTTCGAGCTGGCGTTGACAGCATGAGCCAGTTCCTGTTCCAGACTGTGGTGAGACTGAGCCACTTCACGGATACTGGAACACAAGATAATGTATATACATATATACATACATATATAATATCGTTAAATGTTGTCTTCTCTCTGGTTCCTCTGGTCCCTCTGGTCCCTCTGGTCCCTCTGGTCCCTCTGGTCATGCTGGTGAATCGATGGTGGACCAGGTAAACTGGACTTACCTGTGTATCAGACCTCCTGCTGCCTGACCGAACTCGCTGATGAGCGACGCCTCGTCTTCAGAGACCATCTCTGGCTGTGAGGGGAGGGGCGTCTGGGGGGCAGGGGGGGTCCGGAGGAACTCACACTTCTGTTTGTCCTCCCAGGACTTCAGGGTGCTCTCAAACGCCTGAAACACACACAGACACACTCATAGTGAGGGTCCGGGGTAGTACTCACCCTGTCTCTGGTAGTACTCACCCTGTCTCTGGTAGTACTCACCCTGTCTCTGGTAGTACTCACCCTGTCTCTGGTAGTACTCACCCTGTCTCTGGTAGTACTCACCCTGTCTCTGGTAGTACTCACCCTGTCTCTGGTGAGGGTCTGGGTTCGGTTCTTGTGGATGATCTTGATGTAGCCTGGCGGCTGCACCCAGGCCTCTCCGTCCACCTGCACCGGGACGCCTTCATCACCGAGGACGGTGATCTTCACCGTACGACACTGAGAGACAGACGGGTACCGACGTGAGAGACAGACGGGTACCGACGTGAGAGACAGACGAGTACCGAGGTGAGAGGACAGACAGGTACCGAGAGGAGAGACAGACGGGTACCGAGGTGAGAGACAGACAGGTACCGAGATGAGAGACAGACAGGTACCGAGATGAGAGACAGATGGGTACCGAGATGAGAGACAGACAGGTACCGGGATGAGAGACAGACAGGTACCGAGGTGAGAGGACAGACAGGTACCGAGGTGAGAGGACAGACAGGTACCGGGATGAGAGACAGACAGGTACCGGGATGAGAGACAGACAGGTACCGAGGTGAGAGGACAGACAGGTACCGAGGTGAGAGGACAGACAGGTACCGAGGTGAGAGGACAGACAGGTACCGGGATGAGAGACAGACAGGTACCGGGATGAGAGACAGACAGGTACCGAGGTGAGAGGACAGACAGGTACCGGGATGAGAGACAGACAGGTACCGGGATGAGAGACAGACAGGTACCGGGATGAGAGACAGACAGGTACCGAGGTGAGAGGACAGACAGGTACCGGGATGAGAGACAGACAGGTACCGAGATGAGAGACAGACGGGTACCGAGATGAGAGACAGACAGGTACCGGGATGAGAGACAGACAGGTACCGAGGTGAGAGGACAGACAGGTTCATGTGTAGCTCAACAACAAGGACACTCAAAGTGCTTCACACGAAACATTAAAAGAACTTAACGCAGAAGAAAACAAGATTTAATTAAATTAAGAACGTTCAATAAAACAGACAGGCAGACAGACAGGCAGAGAGACAGGCAGACAGACAGACAGGCAGGCAGGCAGACAGGTACCTGTGCGATGCGGTGATGTTGCAGGTTGATGACTCGGGACACGGCCATCTGCATGCTGCCGAACACAGCAACCACCTCCAGGATCTTATCGTCAAAGGATGGAGCTGTGAACGTCTGAGAGACAGACAGGTGACATCACTGATCAATGAGCAGACAGACAGGTGACATCACTGATCAATGAGCAGACAGACAGGTGACATCACTGATCAATGAGCAGACAGACAGGTGACATCACTGATCAATGAGCAGACAGACAGGTGACATCCCTGATCAATGAGCAGACAGACAGGTGACATCACTGATCAATGAGCAGACAGACAGGTAGTCTCACATCGTCCTCTTTGGTTCCTCCCCAGAAGTTGGTTCCTCCTGCGTAGCTGGGGATGTTCAGCACCGCGATGCCCTGCAGGCTGGGGAGAGGGATGGGGCGGCCATCACACTGCGACACACACACACACACACACACACACACACACACACACACACACACACACACACACACGTTAGCCTGGTGAAGACGAGGGTGAAGAGGAGTGGCCCTGGTGGTCTCACCTCCAGCAGAACCCTCTGCTCCAGGTTCTTGTAGGTTCTGTGCAGCAGCTCTTTGGTTCCCAGCACTCCGTACCACATCATGTTCTTGGTGCGGCTCCTGAACGCACCACGTGAACATGAGATGACCTGAAGGTGGATCACTACCAAATAATAATAATAATAATAGTAATAATAATAATAATAATCTAACCTGCACTTCTCTGGATGTTCGTCTCTCTTGTTGTTGAAGTCCAGAGAGATTTTAGCGTCCAGACCGATGCCAAAGTAATTATTCATGACACACTTCTCAGTGTAGCAGTCCCTGAAGAGACAGGCAGGCAGAGAGAGAGACAGTCAGAGAGAGACAGACAGGCAGAGAGACAGTCAGAGAGAGAGAGAGATAGAGAGAGAGACAGTCAGAGAGAGAGAGAGATAGAGAGAGAGACAGTCAGAGAGAGAGAAAGAGAGAGAGACAGTCAGAGAGAGAGAGAGACAGACAGAGACACAAACAGATAGAGAGAGAGACAGTCAGAGAGAGAGAGAGATAGAGAGAGAGACAGTCAGAGAGAGAGAGAGATAGAGAGAGAGACAGTCAGAGAGAGAGAAAGAGAGAGAGACAGTCAGAGAGAGAGAGAGACAGACAGAGACACAAACAGATAGAGAGAGAGACAGTCAGAGAGACAGACTTACATGTTGTCGAGGTCACAGCTGAACGGGTCGGCGTTGACCAACAGTCGACTGATCACAGAACTGCTTGAGAGAGAAGCTCTGAGACCTACACACACACACACACACACACACACACACACACACACACACACACACACACACACACACACACACACACACACGTCAGACTGGTGACATCATGGTGACATCATGGTGGCATCATGGTGACATCATGGTGGCATCATGGTGGCATCATGGTGACATCATGGTGGCATCATGGTGGCATCATGGTGACATCATGGTGGCATCATGGTGACATCATGGTGGCATCATGGTGGCATCATGGTGGCATCATGGTGACATCATGGTGGCATCATGGTGGCATCATGGTGACATCATGGTGGCATCATGGTGGCATCATGGTGGCATCATGGTGACATCATGGTGGCATCATGGTGGCATCATGGTGGCATCATGGTTATTCCTACCTGGATAGAGGATCTTGGTGTTGAGTGTTGGCATGGTCTCTCTACTTCCTGTCTGGACAGGAAGTGATGCAGCGCTGCTCAGTGACTGGCTGCCTTTACTGATCAGCTTCTCACAGGGCGTCTTGCTGACTGAGGAGGGAGAGACAGGCAGACAGACAGACAGACAGACAGCTCAATAAGCTCAGTGGTCCTGATGACATCCCTCAGTACTTCCTCCTTATGGATGAACAGCTTTATCATTTCAAACTGAAAACAAGTTTTATTATTGACTATAATAACAACTTAGTGCTTTATATTTATTTTATAAGAGTTATTAAATACACTTTGTATTATACAGGACCAGCACCAGTAGCACCAGCAGTAGTAGTACCATCACCAGCACCAGTAGTACCAGCAGTAGTACCAACAGTAGTACCAACAGTAGTAGTAGTTGTAGTACCATCAACAGCAGTAGTAGTACCACTGACCTCTGCCTGTGTTGCGCTGTTTGGCGCTGTAGGACGACTGCGGAGACAACATGTCTTCATCGTCCTCCTCGTCCTCCTCAACCAACCCCTCATCTTCCTCAGGCGGACTGAGAGCGAAGAGCTGCTGCTGAGTTTGAGCGTTCTGCTCGTCCACCGCTGAAAGACAAAAGGACAAACGTAAAGACTCCAACCTTCTAGAAGACAACGTCGAACGTAAATACTCCTAACCCTTCTAGAAGACAGAGTCCAACATAAAGACTCCTAACCCTTATAGAAGACAGAGACGAACGTAAAGACTCCTAACCCTTCTAGAAGACAGAGTCGAACGTAAAGACTCCTAACCCTTCTAGAAGACAGAGTCCAACATAAAGACTCCTAACCCTTATAGAAGACAGAGACGAACGTAAAGACTCCTAACCCTTCTAGAAGACAGAGACGAACGTAAAGACTCCTAACCCTTATAGAAGACAGAGACGAACGTAAAGACTCCTAACCCTTCTAGAAGACAGAGTCGAACGTAAAGACTCCTAACCCTTCTAGAAGACAGAGTCGAACGTAAAGACTCCTAACCCTTCTAGAAGACAGAGTCGAACGTAAAGACTCCTAACCCTTCTAGAAGACAGAGTCGAACGTAAAGACTCCTAACCCTTCTAGAAGACAGAGTCGAACGTAAAGACTCCTAACCCTTCTAGAAGACAGAGACGAACGTAAAGACTCCTAACCCTTCTAGAAGACAGAGACGAACGTAAAGACTCCTAACCCTTCTAGAAGACAGAGACGAACGTAAAGACTCCTAACCCTTCGAGAAGACAGAGACGAACGTAAAGACTCCTAACTCTTCGAGAAGACAGAGACGAACGTAAAGACTCCTAACCCTTCTAGAAGACAGAGTCGAACGTAAAGACTCCGAACCCTTATAGAAGAAAGAGATGAACGTAAAGACTCCTAACCCTTCTAGAAGACAGTGTCGTACGTAAAGACTCCTAACCCTTCTAGAAGACAGAGACGAACGTAAAGACTCCTAACCCTTCTCCGTGTGCTCGATGATCTGTCTGATGGCTTTCTTCAGACTGTTAGCTCTCAGCATCAGCTGCTCTCGAGGTTTAAAGATGGCCGCCGCAGAAGAGGAAGTCTTGGTCCGTGGGGAGCAGGACGGGGCATGAGGAAGAGGAGGATGATGACGCTGTTGATGACGAGGAGGAGGCAGTACAACTCCCTCTGCATCCTCCTGCTCCTCAGCAATGGTGGGGGGAGAGGCCGGGGGGGGCAAGGAGGAGGCCTGAGACTCCTCATTCAGAGTCTTCAGCAGGGAGTCCAGTTTCTCCTTTAACACACCACACTGACCACAGACATGACTCAGCACATTACACATGACTAATATATATATATATATATATATATATATATATATATATATATATATATATGTATATGTATATATATATATATATACATATATATATATATATATATATATATATATATATATATATATATATATATATATATATATATATATAAATAAAGAGTATAAACATACCTTCTTGGCCATGACCTCTGACTCCTCTGAACTCTCGGTATTCTTCTCATACGCTTTACCAACACGAGCTACAAAGTCCTTCACTGTCTCACACAGGACCCTGAACGCACCACATAGTGTATATATATATATATATATATATATATATATATATATATATATATATATATATATATATATATATATATATATATACATACATATATATATATATATATATATATATATACATACATATATATATATATATATATATATATATATATATATATATATATATATATTAGATACACACACAGTTTGCAAACTATATATAGTACATATACACAGTGTATATATAATAAATACACACAGAGCCGAACTGCATGATGGGTAAAGTTTGCCCACTTCTCGAGATTGTCGCACAGGAGACTGCACCGGCGTTTGAGAGGACGACCCAGCATGCAGTTTGGTGGTGTAATTTTATAAATGTAAAACCATGACTGAAATTTTTACCCCTAACACATAAGTAGCTCCGCCCACTAGACTTACAGGTAGAGAAGAGAACATGAAATGTTGCTGCCTGCTGCAGAATGACATCACTGAAGCGCTGTGATGAGAGACAGGCAGGCAGGCAGGCAGGCAGACAGGCAGGCAGGCAGGCAGACAGGCAGGCAGGCAGGCAGGCAGGCAGACAGACAGACAGACCGGCAGACAGACAGACAGACAGGCAGGCAGGCAGGCAGGCAGGCAGGCAGACAGGCAGGCAGGCAGGCAGGCAGGCAGGCAGACAGGCAGGCAGACAGGCAGACAGGCAGGCAGGCAGACAGGCAGGCAGGCAGACAGGCAGGCAGACAGGCAGGCAGGCAGGCAGGCAGGCAGGCAGGCAGGCAGGCAGGCAGGCAGGCAGACAGGCAGGCAGGCAGACAGGCAGGCAGGCAGGCAGGCAGGCAGGCAGGCAGGCAGACAGGCAGGCAGGCAGGCATACAGGCAGGCAGGCAGACAGGCAGACAGGCAGGCAGGCAGGCAGACAGGCTTACCTGGCAGAGGAGATGACCACAGAGTGCTGGTCTGAGGTCAGGATCTTGGACAGGTGAGCAGCCACCGAGTCCTCGTAGGTCAGGATGTGCTGAACCTGGATCAGTAAGGTCATCGACATGATGAAGCTATGACACGTCACGGAGTAGTGACATCACACAGTGAAGGGCAGTGATGTCACTTCCTGTTACCTCAGAGTCGTCGCTGCAGTCTTCGGTGACCGTGGAGCCAGAATGTTGCCGTGGAAACTTGGTTTCATAGACCATAATACTCCACCTGAACAGAGGAGAGAGGTTACCTGTCTGTGTGACAGCTGGTACCTGTCTTACAGCCGTTACCTGTCTGTCTCACAGCTGTTACCTGTCTGACAGCCGTTACCTGTCTCACAGCCCTTACCTGTCTGTCTCACAGCCGTTACCTGTCTCACAGCCCTCACCTGTCTAGCATCTTGGTGCTGGCCCTCTCCAGCTTCTCCAGTATCTGGGGCAGCTGCGTGTCGTCGTCGCAGGCCGAGCCCCAGCCCAGAACCCGGGCCAGATCGTTCCCGGTCCCCAGAGGAAGAACTCCCAGCTGACACTGGAAAGCAGAGCGTGCTCATGGGTCATGTCAGTGGTCTGAGTCTTTGGTATATGTATCTATAGAACGAGAGGACGCAGGAGGGATGAACTCACCTGTTTGTGCAGCGTGAGAGCGTCTATCTCCGACAGAACCCAGCCGACGCTGCCGTCTCCTCCGCACACCAGGATCCTGAAGGTGTCGAACTTCTGGAACAAACGCAGACTGACAGACAGGTGGATGTTTACATGCCCGCCTCCTGAGACAACACACACACCGGTCCACACGCGCTGCCTGTCTCACCCCAGGTGAGGGCCCCCGTTCATCAGGTCAAACACCTGAGCCGGGTTCAGCAGCTGCTTGAAGCGCCGCAGGAACTTCACGCCCTGGTTGTCTCCGCTCTTCGAGTTGACGAACACCAGCAGAGGACTCGTGCAGGACGGAGGACACGAGGCCTTCCAGAAGCCTGCAGCACAGCAGCATGTATTGATTAGGCTGGGAGGGGCCATCACATGTATTGATGAGGCCGTGAGGGTCCATCACATGTATTGATGAGGCCGTGAGGGGCCATCACATGTACTGATGAGGCTGGGAGGGGCCATCACATGTATTGATTAGCTCACCATCAGAGTCGATGCTGTTGAGTGCAGTTGGGGGGATGACTGACACTTTGCACTGACCCAGAGGACACTTACTGGACAGCTGCTCCCTACAGCCGGAGTGCACCTGCAACACACAGGACACATCTATCTTCCCGATAGAAGCCAGCGTGGTCCATTTACAGTTGTTGGTGGCTCTGACCGCACAGTGCTTATGAGCCTTAAACTTAGCGTTACAGACCAATTCTGTACACCTGAACTTCACCTGAACTTCACCTGAACTACACCTGAACTACACCTGAACTACACCTGAACTTCACCTGAACTACACCTGAGCTGTCACCTGAACTTCACCTGAACTACACCTGAGCTGTCACCTGAACTTCACCTGACCTTCATCTGAACTACAGGTTACAAAAGTAGCCTGCAGCCTGCACAGACCAGTGTTCCCAGTCCCACCATGGCTTTACACCAGAGACACCTCCAGTCCTGCAGGCGGAGGACGCTGCCACAGGTTTTATCACAGATGTTACATTTGGCCGAGACCGGCAGGTTCCCCTCCAACCACTGATGAGGCATCGACACCTGAGGACAGAGGTCAAAGGTCCGAGGTCAGCCGGAGGTCGGCCGAGACGAGGCGTTCACTGACAGAAGCCAGCGCGGGAATCTGCGCCAGCGTGTCTCACCCCGTCCTCGTCCTCGATGATGTCCTTCCCGATAGAAGCCAGCGTGGTCCATTTACAGTTGTTGGTGGCTCTGACCGCACAGCGCTTATGAGCCTTAAACTTACACACTGACACACACATTACACACCACACACACATCAAATAAACAACCACACACACAGATGTGTGTACTCAGTAGTAGTGTGTACTCAGGAGTACTCTGCGTACTGTGTGTACCTTCACAGGACAGCCCGTGGGACGTGACCCCTGACAGCGCCTCCCTGCACACGTTGCAGTACGTGGGTCTGGCGTGAGAGCAGGCGTACCAGTTGTGCATCCCGCTGAAGTGGTCCATGCTGTACTGGGTGGACTGGGAGAGAGGGACACAGTCAGCAGCTGTACTGGGACTCACCTGCTGGTCCCACTGGGAGCGAGACGGACCTCATAGTTCTGTGTGTTCTGGACGCTGCGCAGAGCCGCCATCCACTCCTCCATCTCCTTCCTGTTGTCAGCACACAGGATGAGGCGTCTGCAGGGGGTGATGAGCTACTCTCACACACACACACACACACACACACACACACACACACACACACACACACATACACACACACACACACACACACACACAGTTCCCATGATTGTTCTGCGTATGTCTGCTGGGTTCTGCTCCGATCGGGTTGATGTGACATCACAACAAATACAAGAACAGTAAAACACAGAGCGGCCAATCAGAGCAGAGCTTTAGGTTTACTCGTCTTCCTCACATGGACGTCACATGACCAGCTAAATGAATGGCCCTGCTGTTCTCTCATTGGTCACATGACCCCACACTGCTGTTCTCTCATTGGTCACATGACCCCACCCTGCTGTTCTCTCATTGGTCACATGACCCCACCCTGCTGTTCTCTCATTGGTCACATGACCCCACCCTGCTGTTCTCTCATTGGTCACATGACCCCACCCTGCTGTTCTCTCATTGGTCACATGACCCCACCCTGCTGTTCTCTCATTGGTCACATGACCCCACCCTGCTGTTCTCTCATTGGTCACATGACCCCACCCTGCTGTTCTCTCATTGGTCACATGACCCCACCCTGCTGTTCTCTCATTGGTCACATGACCCCACCCTGCTGTTCTCTCATTGGTCACATGACCCCACCCTGCTGTTCTCTCATTGGTCACATGACCCCACCCTGCTGTTCTCTCATTGGTCACAATATCTCGTGTGGTCTCACTCTCAACGAGCAGCTCAAGAAGAAGAAGATCAATAGATAAGTAGATGAATATATCGATTCCTCAGTCAGTGAAACTGACCTTTGACCTCCTGACGGACAGCTGACATCACTATGGACACTATGACGTCACTATGACATCACAGTCTCAACGTCAGCTTCTTACCGTTTCTTCTTCTGCTGTTTAACTCAACTTATGATTATAGTAAAGTCCTGATCCAGGAGAGTCTAGAACAGAGTCCTGATCCAGGAGAGTCTAGAACAGAGTCCTGATCCAGGAGAGTCTAGAACAGAGGCCTGATCCAGGAGAGTCTAGAACAGAGGCCTGATCCAGGAGAGTCCAGAACAGAGTCCTGATCCAGGAGAGTCTAGAACAGAGTCCTGATCCAGTAGAGTCTAGAACAGAGTCCTGATCCAGGAGAGTCTAGAACAGAGTCCTGATGCAGTAGAGTCTAGAACAGAGTCCTGATCCAGGAGAGTCTAGAACAGAGTCCTGATCCAGTAGAGTCTAGAACAGAGTCCTGATCCAGTAGAGTCTAGAACAGAGGCCTGATCCAGAAGAGTCCAGAACAGAGTCCTGATCCAGG
>NW_027175931.1:27500-72500 GCF_023055335.1 Clinocottus analis | reverse complement strand
CGGGTCCTAACGGGTCTTACGCGGTATATTGAGCCGGTCCCCTGAGGACGAGCGGGTTCAACTGTGCCGCTCTGTTACGGGGTCTGGTCCTCTGCAGCCGCGGCTCTGCACCCCGAACCCCCGCTGCCCGGAGCGAGCCCCGGTGGACCCGGGAGACCCGCTGCTCTAGACCCGTACCTTGCTACGGATCTGTCCGGACGTGGACACCTTCCGGATGAGTTTCTGCGGGGTTCCGGGCTCCTGTTCCGGCTCGCTGTCCGACGACTCGTCCGGTCCCCCTGCCTCCGCCATCCTGCCACCAGACCCCGGGGAGGAGAGGCGGGGCAGCGCCCCCCAGCGGCGGAGACCGGGACCCCCAGAGAAGACCACCAGAAGAGACCCTCAGAGGAGACCACCAGAAGAGACCCCCAGAAGAGACCCTCAGAAGCCCTTTCTTGAGGTCTCAACGTGACGTCACAAAAACTGTATATTAACAGGTTTGAACTGTTGATGTAGATTATTTTTATATTCAGACTGTTATTAGTTATTAATCATAACATGTTGTCATCAGTCTGTTATTAATCATAACATGTTGTCATCAGTCTGTTATTAGTTATTAATCATAACATGTTGTCATCAGTCTGTTATTAGTTATTAATCATAACATGTTGGTAGTATCGGTCAATAATCAAAAAGCAGTTATCATGTAAATATCTCACTTTATTGGTTGAATGAGACACTTTTAGGTCTGTTTCATATCTACAATATATTTATGTCTCTCTGTCTGTCTAATAAATAATTATTGGTCATTCAGTCTTCAGGTCCGTGGTGGCCATCTTTGTAGTTCATATGGTGGCCATCTTTGTAGTTCACGCCTCAGTGGGAGACTCGTCGTCGTCTCCGTAGACGACGCCCTTCAGGTAGACTCGTTTGAACTCCTCAAACACCATGTCGTCTGGGTCACTGAGAGACAGACAGGTAGAGCACAGACAGGTGAGAGACAGACAAGAAGACAGACAGACAGACAGACAGACAGACAGACAGGTAGAGGACAGACAGGTAGAGGATAGACAGACAGGAGAGACAGACAGACAGGAGAGACAGACAGGAGAGAGACAGACAGGTGTCTCCTTAGAGCAGCTCACCTCTCTTTAGCTGAAGTTCAGACCAGAGAGACGAACGTTCACATGAAAGAAGAGAGAACAACATGAAGTTCATCTTCATCAGCTCAGTGACACACAACAAGCTGCTTAACACACACACACACACACACACACACACACACACACACACACACACACAGGAGGAGTTTACCTGGTTCAGGTTTAGGGTTCATCAGTTTGAATGGGAGCTCCAGAGACACCTCACTGTAACAAACACACACACACACACACACACACACACACACACACACAGTGAGGCTTGAGGACGCCGAAGGGACAGAGGAAGAGGAAGATACACAGTTGTCTCTCACCTTGATCCGATCGTCCTGTGAATGGATGCAGAGAACAGAGAGATCAATAGTTTAGAAGCAGTGATGTCATAGTAAACAGTGATGTCATAGTGAACAGGAACAGTGATGTCATAGTAAACAGTGATGTCATAGTGAACAGGAACAGTGATGTCATAGTGAACAGTGATTCATAGTGAACAGGAACAGTGATGTCATAGTAAGCAGTGATGTCATAGTAAACAGTGATGTCATAGTAAACAGGAACAGTGATGTCATAGTGAACAGTGATGTCATAGTGAACAGTGATGTCATAGTGAACAGGAACAGTGATGTCATAGTGAACAGGAACAGTGATGTCATAGTGAACATTTTAGTTGCTCTGGATAAAAGTGTGCTCAACAAAGAATCAGATTTTATGAAAGCAGAGTGGTCGTCTGTCAGTAGCAAAGGATCTTTAACATCAGTCTGATCTCCCAGCATGCCGAGCGGTTCAGACTCACCCAGATGCAATCATCCTCACCACGACCTTATAGAAGACCAGCATCCCTTGCACCTCCTTCAGCACCTCCTGCTTCACTCTGAGACAGAGAGACAAAGATACAACGAGACAAAGATACAATTAGACAAAGATACAACGAGACAGAGAGACAAAGATACAACGAGACAGATAGACAAAGATACAACGAGACAGAGAGACAAAGTTACAACGAGACAGAGAGACAAAGATACAACGAGACAGATAGACAAAGATACAACGAGACAGAGAGACAAAGATACAACGAGACAGAGAGACAAAGATACAACGAGACAGATAGACAAAGATACAACGAGACAGAGAGACAAAGATACAACGAGACAGAGAGACAAAGATACAACGAGACAGAGAGACAAAGTTACAACGAGACAGAGAGACAAAGATACAACGAGGCAGAGAGACAAAGATACGAGACAGAGGCAGAGATACAAAGGAACAGAGATACAAGATGCAAAGAGACAGAGAGTCAAAGACTCATCTGGTGTCCTACATGCTGGATGAAGCCAGGTTGGTGTCTTCGTGCTTCAGGCGTCCGTCCAGAGCGAGTCCTCTGCGCTCCTTGTTGTGAGCCAGCAGAGGGAACAGAGTGTAGTCCTTCCTGAGGCTCGTACCAGAGGGGACCGAGTCCCTGAACGCACCACAGGACACACAGGGACACACAATGTAATACACACAGTGACACACACACACAGTCCCACCTTTCAAAATAAAAGCCCAACAGGAACACTCACCCGGTCTCTTCTTTGGCGACTGACTTGACGTATTTGTCGTTGGAGTAAAGGACGATGTTGGTCACCTGTTCCACTGAAGGGATGTTCCAATGAGCTTATTGATCGAGCTTGAGCTTATAGCTTATTGATCTATCCTATACCTTATTGATCTAGAAGCAACATAGGCACTTGTTTATGCCATAACCCTCATGAGCGTTCACACCAAACAGAGACAACCTCTTTTTAAACTGGCTTGAATATAAAAAAGACATAAGTAAATAATTAAATTTGAGCCAGAACATTCTAGGTGAAGGAAGCTCCTCCCCTTCTCTTCTCATGAGAACAAGGTTCTAGGTTCTCACCTGACACACTGATGTCTTTGATGTTCCTGCTGGACGAGTTGGTGATTTGTACGTTGACTGTGACGGGCTCTCCATGGTAGAACGTCTGCAGACAGACATGTAGAGAGAGAGAGACAGGTCAGAGTCAGACAGACAGGTGGGCAGACAGACAGGTGGGCAGACAGACCTCTTTGGGCATGCTCAGTTTGACGTGCAGCGGTTTCTCAGACATCAGGAACTCGAAGGTGGTTTCTGCCACTGGAGCCACTTCACTGCTTTCTGGACTGAACTGGATCTTACGGATGCTGAGACGAACAGAACTCCTCCAGGAGCAGAACATCAGAACAAAGATGAAGCAGTGATTGGGTAATAACAATATTACTACTACTACTACTACTACTACTACTACTGATGATGATGATGACGATGACTCACTGTTTGTCCATCTTCTCGTCCTGGTTCTCACCACAAAACGCTTTCACTTCAAACTCCACCGCACATTTCTGTCAAGTACAGAGACACTCATGTGTTCATATATTCATGGGTTCATGTGTTCATGTATTCATGTGTTCACGTGTTCAGGTGTTCATGTGTTCAGGTATTCATGTGTTCACGTGCCCATGTATTCATGTGTTCATGTGCCCATGTGTTCATGTGTTCATATATTCATGTGTCCATGTGTTCATATATTCATGTGTCCATGTATTCACGTGTTCAGGTATTCATGTGTTCACGTGCCCATGTGTTCATATATTCATGTGTCCATGTGTTCATATATTCATGTGTTCATGTGTCGTGACGTGTTCAGGTACCTTTCCCACATCAGAGGGTCCGGGCTGCAGAGCAACGGAACACGGAAGGTTGTCTGGAAACTGAAGCAAACGGGTCTGATTATTTATGACATCATCGTTTAGGGCTCAAGGGTCCGTCAGACAATGACGTCATGAAACCTCAACGTCAAGTGATATCTGTTAAAAAGTTAAACTAATTGTCACCGTGACGTCACCCTCCACCGCGTCAAGAAAAGGAGCTTATTTGAGTTTGTGCACAGGTGAAGGACGAGTGGACGAGTGTATTGTTGGATAGGAGGACTGGAGGACAAGAAGACTGGAGGACAAGAGGACTGAAGGACAAGAGGACAAGAGGACTAGAGGACAAGAGGACTGAAGGACAAGAGGACAAGAGGACTGGAGGACAAGAGGACTGGAGGACAAGAGGACTGAAGGACAAGAGGATTGAAGGACAAGAGGACAAGAGGACTGGAGGAGTGGTGGACAAGAGGATTGGTGGACAAGAGGACTAGTGGACAAGAGGACTGGTGGACAGGTGGACTGGAAGACTTGTGGACTGTAGGACTGGTGGACAAGAGGACTGGTGGACAGGTGGACTGGAAGACTGGTGGACAGGAGGACTGGAGGAGTGGTGAACAAGAGTGGTGGACAAGAGAACTGGTGGACAAGAGGACTGGTGGACAGGAGGAGAAGAGGACTGGTGGACAGGTGGACTGGAGGAGAAGAGGACTGGAGGAGAAAAGGACTGGTGGACAAGAGGACTGGTGGACAGGTGGACTGGAGGAGAAGAGGACTGGAGGAGAAAAGGACTGGTGGACAAGAGGACTGGTGGACTGGAGCACTGGGGGACAAGAGGACTGGAGGACTGGTTGACTGGAGGACAAGAGGACTGGTTGTCTGGTGGACAAGAGGACTGGAGGACTGGAGCACTGGAGGACAAGAGGACAGGAGGACAAGAGGACAAGAGGACTGGAGGACAAGAGGACTGGAGGACAAGAGGACTGAAGGACAAGAGGACTGAAGGACAAGAGGACAAGAGGACTGGAGGACAAGAGGACTGGAGGACAAGAGGACTGGAGGACAAGAGGGCTGGAGGACAAGAGGACAGGAGGACAAGAGGACTGGAGGACAAGAGGACTGGAGGACAAGAGGACTGGAGGAGTGGTGGACTGGAAGACTGGTGGACTGTAGGACTGGTGGACAAGAGGACTGGTGGACTTGAGGACTGGTGGACTGGAAGACTGGTGGACAGGTGGACTGGAGGACTGGTGGACTGGAGGAGTGGTGGACAAGAGGAGTGGTGGACAAGAGGACTGGTGGACTTGAGGACTGGTGGACATGAGGAGAAGAGGACTGGTGGACAGGTGGACTGGAGGAGAAGAGGACTGGAGGAGAAGAGGACTGGTGGACACGTGGACTGGAGGAGAAGAGGACTGGAGGAGAAGAGGACTGGAGGAGAAGAGGACTGGTGGACTGGAGGACAAGAGGACTGGAGGACAAGAGGACTGGTTGACTGGAGGACAAGAGGACTGGTTGACTGGTGGACAAAAGGACTGGAGGACTGGAGCACTGGAGGACAAGAGGACTGGAGGACTGGAGCACTGGAGGACAAGAGGACAGGAGGACAAGAGGACTGGTTGACTGGTGGACAAGAGAACTGGTGGACAAGAGGACTGGTGGACAAGAGGACTGGTGGACAAGATGACTGGTGGACTTGAGGACTGGTGGACAGGAGGAGAAGAGGACTAGTGGACAGGTGGACTGGATGAGAAGAGGACTGGAGGAGAAGAGGACTGGTGGACAAGAGGACTGGTGGACTGGAGCACTGGAGGACAAGAGGACTGGTTGACTGGAGGACAAGAGGACTGGTTGACTGGTGGACAAGAGGACTGGAGGACTGGAGGACAAGAGGACTGGAGGACTGGAGCACTGGAGGACAAGAGGACTGGAGAACTGGAGGACAGGTGGCTGGCAGACTGGTGACTAAAGGACGTCTGGGCTGTTGGACGTGTCCTCATGCACCAACAGCCTGTCCTGGAGGTTCCCATCAGGGCGTCTCACCTCGAAGAAGAAGGGGAAGGCGTTGTCTCCCAGCTTCCGGAGGAGCTTCTGCTGGATCTTGGTGTGAGTCAGCTGCTCCTTGTCCTGCAGCTCGGGGTAAACCTGCCGGGTCACCAGGAACAGGTCCCTCCTGAAGGCCACGCCCATCACGTCCATGTCCTGACGGCCGTAGCGAAACGTACACGACAGCATCACGTACACTAGAAACACATCCACGCGTCTCATTAGCAGGAAAGACGTCCACAGACCTCACGGCCTAACGTTTTTAAAGGAACTATTCATTTGGTAGAAAATAGTTTTCGAGGTACCTTTTTTTCCTTTGACTTGCACCGGGTCGAGCACGATGACTCCATCTCAAAGAGACAAAGAAACAGAGTTAACTGCAGTGAGAAGAACACGACTCGAATGTCCGACCCTTCTGATGGACTTGAAGTGGTTCAGCTGGTGAAGCTCATCGTGCTGTCAGGATGCAGGACTCACTCTGAGCAACACATTTTAAATAAAGTTCATTCAAACGGTTAGCCTAGCTCCATCACAACAGTTAGCTAGCAGGCTACATCAATCAGACCGGATGGACAGTGGTGTAAATAGTTTTATTAATAATCAATGAATACAATCAGTTTGATCTCACCGACTGGATCCACAAAGTCACAGTGATCCACAAAGTCTCTCTTGCCCATGTAGACCGCAACCTGAAGCCCAGAGAAGGTTCAGAGGTTCAGAGCATTGCTCAAGGGTTCAGAGTTAATGTGAACCCACTGAATTGAAACTTGAATTGAAACTGAATTGACAGGCCCCCCCCCCTCCCCCTCCAACATGGAGGATTCTGGGACTTTACTTCTACTTCAACCAGATGTGTTTCTGCACAACTTACCGACTTGTCGCGGGAAACTTTCTTAAAGACGACATGTTTTGGACTCATGTTGACTGATGAGGACACTGATGTCACTGATGATGTCACGACCTGCAGCATGAAACCTTAAATTCAGACTCAACATTTTGTTTTACACAGACATAACTTTGACAGTTGAACTAATATTACTGTACAAAAAAACACCTAAATGGTGGAGTTTAAGGTATTTTTCTGGTAGAAGGCACACAAAGTGAAATCTAACCCAAAGTGAAATCTAATTCAAATCAAACTTTCTTTCACAACTGAATGATTAAACAAATACAAAAAAAAACTCTAGGAAGAATTACAATTTTTAACTCAAAGATTGATATTGAAAGAGTTTACTGTGAACCTTAATATGTCACTCAGAGTCCAAAACACAAGTACAAAACACTGTAGTCTCTGTAGCCAGTATGAATAACAACGACGGCAGCACTTCCATGGCTCTTACTGATAGCACTTAGTAGTTTGACTTTATTTGAAAAATTGTTCTGTCTTGATTCTCGTTGTTCCTACTTTGTACTTACGGTTGAATGCACTTATTGTAAGTCGCTTTGGATAAAAGTGTTAGCTAAATGACATGTAATGAATAATACCGTTCTCAGTAACAGCATCCCTCAACATCACCAGAACTGCTTTCTCCTGGCTCACATCCTCTCTAACAAACAGACAACAGTTCATCAGCTGCACCTCCACCGCTGCTGTCTCAAGGCGTCCCCCAGGGCTCGATGCTCGGTCCTCTTCTGGTCATCCTCTACCTGCTCCCTCTTGGCAACATTATCCGTCAATACGGTCTCCTCTTCCACTGCTACGCCGATGATGTCCAGCTCTACATCTCCACCCAGGCCATCACCATGCGCCTCACTCCACTCTGACTCTAACCCAGATATTAACCCTCTACGTCTCCACTGCTCCTCACTCCACTGACCCTAACCCCTAGGCGCTCACCCCCAGATGCTAACCCTCTACGTCTCCATCACCACCGTTACTCACGCATCTCACCGACTGCTTCAATGACATTAAATCATGGATGTAAACCAACTTGCACTCTGAAACTCAACTGTGATAAATCTGATTTGATCATTACGTTATTGTTTTTATTATTCTACTTGTTTTATTACATAGCTTATAGGATATTTAAAAAGTTGTGTGACTTTGAAAAGAACTTCATACAATGAATGCATTATGATTATTATTAACAGCGAATGTGAGGAATCCTATCATTTTAGTTTTAGACACAAAAAACAGAAGAGACACTGACCTGAAAGCAGCGATGTGTGTTGAGCAGCAGCAGATCTCAACTAATCAGAGCGATCAGAGGGGCATTTATAACACACGCCTGGTCAGCATGCCGATCATTACCGACTGAACACGGATAATCCTGCGAGAGCCAGCAGGACGACTGCTGGAGGCGTTGACTGTGAAGTTAGGAAATCCCTTCTCTGGTAGAAAGATGTTAGGACCAAACCGATAAATAACAACTTTAAAGTCCTTGTTCCAGCTTACAAACATGTTAGGAGACGTACGGGTACGTTGGTTAGACGTTAGGAGACGTCCGACCATCGTACGTCTCCCAACGTCCGACCATCGTACGTCTCCCAAGAGTCCGACCATCGTACGTCTCCCAAGAGTCCGACCATCGTACGTCTCCTCACGTCTAAAACGAAGGTCTCCTCACGTCTAACCAACAAAGGTCTCCTCACGTCTAAACCAAACGTCTCCCCACGTCTAAACCAAACGTCTCCCCACGTCTAAACCAAACGTCTCCCCACGTCTAAACCAAACGTCTCCCCACGTCTAAACCAAACGTCTCCCCACGTCTAAACCAAACGTCTCCCCACGTCTAAACCAAACGTCTCCTAACGTCTAAACCGAACGTCTCCTCACGTCTAAACCGAACGTCTCCTCACGTCTAAACCGAACGTCTCCTCACGTCTAAACCGAACGTCTCCTCACGTCTAAACCGAACGTCTCCTCACGTCTAAACCGAACGTCTCCTCACGTCTAAACCGAACGTCTCCTCACGTCTAAACCGAACGTCTCCTCACGTCTAAACCGAACGTCTCCTCACGTCTAACCAACGAACGTCTCCCAACGTCTAACCAACGAACGTCTCCCAACGTCTAACCAACGAACGTCTCCTCACGTCTAAAACGAACGTCTCCTCACGTCTAAAACGAACGTCTCCCAACGTCCGACCAACGAATGTCCCCTCACGTCTAACCCAAACGTCTAACGGACGTATGGCGGAGAAAGCTGGATCTTTGAGACAAGAATAGAAACAGCAACAGACATTTATCCGTATACAGTATGTAGTTTTAAATGATAGATTTACAGATTATAGATTAAGTACATACTCCACAGTATCAATAAGTCTTTACATAACGATTAATCAGAATTGTTGTTGTGATTCTGACATCACATGATTAGCAGCGTTAGTCTCTGCTGAGCCGATAAGTTTCTGTCAGCCTCAGCGTGTCTGCTGGCTTCAGCAGAGTACACACACCTGTTGACCAGGGTAACACTACTAGTGAAGCACACAAACACCAGGCAGTAAACAAACACACCTTCTGTTTGATTTCACAAGCAAAAACAAACAATAAAGCAGAATTACATTAATTTACTGCAGTTTTCACAAAATAGTTTGAGATAAATATCACAGATTATTCAGATTTTATTCTTGTTTCAAATATCTCTCTCTCTCACTCACACACACACACACACACACACACGTCATCAACGAGGAGCTGCATTGTTCAAGGTGCTCCTCTTCTTCAGGATCCTCCTCAAGCTCCTCCTCCAACCGATCACATGTCGGACCACAGGATGGCTCTGCCGGCTTTCTCCACACTGGCGACGAACGCTCCTGAAGGCGACCAGGACACGGAGTTGATGGCAGAGCTGCAGAAAAAAAGCAAAACAACATCAAACATCAGTTACGACTGTCACTGTATGTCCCGTCTGTTGCATCCATGATGGAGTCAATCTGGTTCTTACTTGTGATTTCGGTCCAGAGTTCGGTCCACTTTCCCTGTCAGGACGTTCCAGATGTACAGAGATCCATCAGCTGATCCTCCGGCCACGTAGCTGCCGTCAGGACTGAACAACACACACAAAAGAAACATGGCCGCTCACTGACCATTCTACAACTCTTCTAAAATCGGTATCTTATTTCTTTTCTAGTCTTCTAGTCCGACTGCTCAAACACAACGAGTCATCATGCACACTCTGGTGGGAGGAGCTACCATGATGGACTAGCATGACAAGAGGAGCTACCATGATGGACTAGCATGACAAGAGGAGCTACCATGATGGACTAGCATGACGAGAGGAGCTACCATGATGGACTAGCATAACAAGAGGAGCTACCATGATGGACTAGCATGACGAGAGGAGCTACCATGATGGACTAGCATGACGAGAGGGGCCACCATGATGGACTAGCATGACGAGAGGGGCCACCATGATGGACTAGCATGACGAGAGGAGCCACCATGATGGACTAGCATGACGAGAGGAGCTACCATGATGGACTAGCATGACGAGAGGGGCCACCACGATGGACTAGCATGACGAGAGGAGCTACCATGATGGACTAGCATGACGAGAGGAGCTAGCATGATGGTGCTGGCATGACGAGAGGAGCTAGCATGATGGTGCTAGCATGACGAGGGGAGCTACCATGATGGACTAGCATGACAAGACGCGCAAGCAAGATGGACTAGCATGACAAGAAGCGCTACAATTATGGAGCTAGCATGATTGGAGGAGCTACATATATTTTTACGACAGGGCCCTTTAATGTGTAAAATTAACTCACCTGAAGGTGACTCTGGTCCAATCGGCTCCACACTTGAAACCCTGAGCACTAAAAACAACATAAACACAGGTTAGGGACCTGGATCAGAACATAACCCCCCCCACCCACCCCTTCAGGCTGAACCCACCTGAGAGTCTGTTTCACGGTGTTGGTGCGCAGGTCGATGATCTTCACCAGGTCATCTCTGGAGCAGGTGAGCAGCTCGGTGCGGTCGTGATTCAGGTCCAGAGACGTCACTCGGCCCAGCAGCTCCAGCTCCTGGACCGAGGTCTCCGCTCTGACGCACAAACCACACAATATCACACCACACAATATCACCTGACATGACATCACACGGTACGACACACTGTCAGGATACGTCTTTATTAATAATCATTCCCATGTCATTACTGGTTATTAATATCAATACGAACTGACCTGATGTCCCAGAATCTGACCTTCTTGTCGAAGTGTCCGCTCATGACGCACTGCTCCGTGCACACAATGTCGTTACAGCTGGAGCCAGCGAACACCGTCTTCATACCTGCACAGGTGAGGAGGCAGGTGAGGACGCACAAGAACAACCGTACAGACGCACAACAGCACAACAGGGTGACGTACAGACACACAACAACACAACAGGGTGACGTACAGACACACAACAACACAACAGGGTGACGTACAGACTTTGCTGCGCAAGTCCCACAGCTTCAGCGTTCGGTCGTAGCTCCCAGAGACGATGCGAGCGTTGTCCAATAGGAAGCGAGCAGACAGCACCTTCCCACTGTGACCCGTCAAGGTGTGCTAGACACAGACACACACACACACACACACAGTCAGTCAGTCCTCAGCAGCTCATGATGTAACATAAAACGGTCTCAGTCTTGTGGTCTCAGTAGAAGAGTGAGATCAGCACTCAGGCCCCGCCCCCTCAGCCTCAGCTCCATGCTGATTGGTTCTGTTGGATGTCAGTCATCACACTGAGCCTGCAGGGTCTCTGTACAGACTCACACTGTGAGGTCACATCCTGTTTCTCTGTCAGCAGCTCCTGGCACCACCACTGCAGCACTAGAGCATGATGGGAGCACAGACCAGGGGCTGCTGGGAGCCAAAATGGCCGACGAGGTGGGATCTGAGATTCAGACCTTTTACATGTGACATCATGGACCTCAAAACTCAAAACTCAAGACTCAAGACTCACTCTCAGTCTGTAGTCGTCTACGGTCCAGATGCGGCTGGCAAAGTCGTTGGATGCGGCCAGCAGGTAGGAGCCCTGAAGAGATATTAATAAATATTATTATTATTATTGATAACAAGCAGCAGGTAGGAACCCTGAAGAGATATTAATAAATATTATTATTATTATTATTATTATTATTATTGATAACAAGCAGCAGGTAGGAACCCTGAAGAGATATTAATAAATATTATTATTGATAACAAGCAGCAGGTAGGAGCCCTAAAGAGATATTAAGAAATATTATTATTATTATTATTATTATTATTATTATTATTATTATTATTATTATTATTATTATTATTATTATTATTATTATAGATAACAAGCAGCAGGTAGGAGCCCTGAAGAGATATTAACTATTATATAGATAACTATGAAATACTAACATTTAACTCAACACATTTAACTCTTCAACATATTTAACTCTTCAACATATTTAACTCTTCAACATATTTAACTCACAGCGCTGTCGAACTCGATGCTGGTGATTCCAGCGTTGCTGCCGGTCAGAGCGCCTTTAGGCTCACAGCGACCTGGACGCAGGGAGATAAAGCCAGGATTAAAGTCAGGATTAAAGTCAGGAGATTACAGCCAGGATATTTAAAACAGGATTATAGACAGGATTATAGCCGATATTAAAGACAAGATTATAGCCAGGATATTACAGCCAGCAGATTAAAGCCAGGAGATTAAAGCCAGGATATTAAAGCCAGGATTAAAGCCAGGATTAAAGACAGGATATTAAAGACAGGATATTAAAGACAGGATATTAAAGACAGGATATTATAGCCAGGATATTATAGCCAGGATATTTAAAACAGGATTATAGACAGGATTATAGCCGATATTAAAGACAGGATATTAAAGACAGGATATTAAAGCCAGGATTAAAGCCAGGATTAAAGCCAGGATATTAAAGACAGGATATTAAAGACAGGATATTATAGCCAGGATTATAGCCAGGATATTTAAAACAGGATTATAGACAGGATTATAGCCGATATTAAAGACAGGATATTAAAGACAGGATATTAAAGACAGGATTATAGCCAGGATTAAAGCCAGGATATTAAAGACAGGATTATAGCCAGGATTAAAGCCAGGATATTAAAGACAGGATTATAGCCAGGATTAAAGCCAGGATATTAAAGACAGGATTATAGCCAGGATTAAAGACAGGATATTATAGACAGGATTATAGCCAGGATTAAAGCCAGGATATTAAAGACAGGATTATAGCCAGGATTAAAGACAGGATATTATAGACAGGATTATAGCCGATATTAAAGACAGGATATTATAGCCAGAATATTAAAGCCAGGATTAGAATGTAACTAATATGGCTCCTTCATCAATGAGGAAGCAGCTGGTTGTGGGCGTGGCCACCTCATCCAGTGGACCTGCTCTGGACCAGAAGGGATTTCAATGTGTTGCTACGGTCATTTCTCTAAACTTGCTCCGATGAACCGAAAAGCCTGACAAGCGTCATCTTATCCTGGAAAATGATCCAGATAACTCGATGAACCTGGAACGAGGAGCAGGACCTGAGCAGAGACTCATGACATCATCGTCTAGAACACCCACAGAGCAGCTCCTCTACCTGAGGGCGAGAGCTACACCACAGAGCAGCTCCTCTACCTGAGGGCTAAAGCTACACCACAGAGCAGCTCCTCTACCTGAGGGCTAGAGCTACACCACAGAGCAGCTCCTCTACCTGAGGGCTAAAGCTACACCACAGAGCAGCTCCTCTACCTGAGGGCTAAAGCTACACCACAGAGCAGCTCCTCTACCTGAGGGCTAAAGCTACACCACAGATCAGCTCCTCTACCTGAGGGCTAAAGCTGCACCACAGAGCAGCTCCTCTACCTGAGGGCTAAAGCTGCACCACAGAGCAGCTCCTCTACCTGAGGGCTAGAACTACACCACAGAGCAGCTCCTCTACCTGAGGGCTAAAGCTACCCCACAGAGCAGCTCCTCTACCTGAGGGCTAAAGCTACACCACAGAGCAGCTCCTCTACCTGAGGGCTAGAGCTACACCACAGAGCAGCTCCTCTACCTGAGGGCTAGAGCTACACCACAGAGCAGCTCCTGTACCTGAGGGTTAGAGCTACACCACAGAGCAGCTCCTCTACCTGAGGGCTAAAGCTACACCACAGAGCAGCTCCTCTACCTGAGGGCAAGAGCTACACCACAGAGCAGCTCCTCTACCTGAGGGCAAGAGCTACACCACAGAGCAGCTCCTCTACCTGAGGGTTAGAGCTACAACACAGAGCAGCTCCTCTACCTGAGGGTTAGAGCTACAACACAGAGCAGCTCCTCTACCTGAGGACTAGAGCTACAACACAGAGCAGCTCCTCTACCTGAGGACTAGAGCTACAACACAGAGCAGCTCCTCTACCTGAGGGCAAGAGCTACAACACAGAGCAGCTCCTCTACCTGAGGACTAGAGCTACAACACAGAGCAGCTCCTCTACCTGAGGGCAAGAGCTACAACACAGAGCAGCTCCTCTACCTGAGGACTAGAGCTACAACACAGAGCAGCTCCTCTACCTGAGGGCAAGAGCTACAACACAGAGCAGCTCCTCTACCTGAGGACTCACCTGCGACGACCTCCCACAGCTTCACCCTGCGGTCCATCCCTCCTGTTGCTAGGAGACGAGATCCAGGGCTGAACCTCACTGCGTTGACCTCGCCGTCGTGTGCTTCCTGAACACACACACACACACACACACACACACACACACACACACCATAATATATAAAGCAATAAAAACACCCGTTTCTCCTTTTGTTTTGGTCTCAGCTTGAAAACTTGAGATCAGGCCCCTCCCCCTCAGCCTCAGCTCCATGCTGATTGGTTCTGTTGGATGTCAGTCATCACACTGAGCCTGCAGGGTCTCTGTACAGACTCACACTGTGAGGTCACATCCTGTCTGTCAGCAGCTCCTGGCCCCACCAGTGCAGCACTAGAGCATGATGGGAGCACAGACCAGGGGCTGCTGGGAGCCGCAGGGCAGCAGGAGAGGATTGTGGGTAATCAGACCTTTTACTGCTCATCACTGACCAATGAGGATTTAATTGATCAGATGGCAAACGCTACACACATGATCATGGAGTCTTGTGGCTCCACGGTTACTTACGAACACGTGCAGAGCGGTCGAAGGGACTCGAACTTCCGCACACACTCCAGAAAGAGCTTCTGTGTTTTCAGGTGAAGAGCTGAAAGAGTTGGCAGATCGACGCCTGCTGAGGAAAAGGAGCACAGTCGTAACCCAGTCTATTAGGAGAACAACCCCAGCCCAACCAGTCCAAGTCCAACCAGTCCCAGTCCAACCAGTCCCAGTCCAACCAGTCCCAGTTCCAGACCAACCAGTACCAGTCCAACCAGTCCCAGTCCCAGTCCAACCAGTCCCACCAGTCACAGTCCCACCAGTCACAGTCCCACCAGTCACAGTCCCACCAGTCCCAGTCCCAGTCCAACCAGTCTGAGTCTTAACAAAGCCCCGCCCAGCAGGGAGGACCAGGTTCAGTCTTCAGTGGGATCTTGAGGGTTGTTTAGTCTCAGAGTTCAGAACCAGTGAGGAACCTTTGAATCAATCAATCACAGTAATGTGAGGAGGAAAACTGGTTCTAGTCACCAGAGAGACATGAGATTGGAGCTGAATGCTGTGCATCATCATCATCATCATCATCATCATCGTCCAGACTGAAGGTTGAATGTGAATTAGAGAAACTTCAACTAATCAAAGCAGCTGAAGATCCATTTTTTTAACAAAAAGATCTGCTGCTGGTCTGATGAATGAAGACGGATGCTGAGGATCAACAGTCAGTCTCTATAACTAAGTATTGATTTAGTATTGAGATTATTGCATAATCGCGTCACCACAATCCTCACGGTGCGTTCACACTGACAGCCCAACGATCAACAGCCAATCACAAGCCTCCTCTGAAACCTGTGATATGAACTGAGTGGGTAGGATGTTATTATTGATTGGTAAACAATCAAGACAAACCAGACTAAGGCAGACGCTGCCGTCGAGGAGAAGAGCATTTTATTTAAAGAGCATCAACCGAGTCAGCCAGCTGTCAATCAAAGAGCCAACAGTGTGAACAGGTGAGCACACCCAGTCCTTCACCTGGAAAGTGGGGGGACGAGTCCAGGCTGGACACACTCAGACACGCTGGAGACAGACAGACAGACAGACAGACAGACAGGTAGATAGACAGGTGGTGAATCACAACACAGACAGTCCGGATCCCAGAGACCTGAACCGAAGACCTAACACCTACATACCCAAAGATGGTGGAGATGGAGTCCAACAGACCACCAGGAGGAGGCTGGGAGATGTTCTTACTGCAGAAACATAGAAACTAAGATCAGAACCAGTCGACACCACGTCTTCTAACGTCTCTTTGTGTTTGACCAACACCACGTCTTCTAACGTCTCGTTGTGTTTGACCAACACCACGTCTTCTAACGTCTCGTTGTGTTTGACCAACACCACGTCTTCTAACGTCTCTTTGTGTTTGACCAACACCACGTCTTCTAACGTCTCTTTGTGTTTGACCAACACCACGTCTTCTAACGTCTCGTTGTGTTTGACCAACACCACGTCTTCTAACGTCTCTTTGTGTTTGACCAACACCACGTCTTCTAACGTCTCGTTGTGTTTGACCAACACCACGTCTTCTAACGTCTCGTTGTGTTTGACCAACACCACGTCTTCTAACGTCTCTTTGTGTTTGACCAACACCACGTCTTCTAACGTCTCGTTGTGTTGGACCAACACCACGTCTTCTAACGTCTCGTTGTGTTGGACCAACACCACGTCTTCTAACGTCTCGTTGTGTTTGACCAACACCACGTCTTCTAACTCTCCCAGTCCAGCCCATTAGTTCATACTGGTCTCACCTGGGAGTTCTGCTGAGCGGCGCCTTCGGGGAGGTCTCTCCGCCCCCCTTACCGCCGTCCTCTGCCAGAACCTCGATGTCGTCGTCCCTGAGGACCAACAGAGTCAGTTGGGAGACGACCAGCGTTATTTCTGTAGAGCAGATAAAAGGAGTACTGACGGCTCGATGGGCAGCGGCTCTTTGGCTGCGTCGGCCAGTTCCTTCTGCAGTTTGGCCTGTCTGCGCCTGAAACACCAAGCAGAGGATCCAGCTCATGTCCGTGAGGAGGATCCAGCTCATGTCCGTGAGGAGGATCCAGCTCATGTCCGTGAGGAGGATCCAGCTCATGTCCGTGAGGAGGATCCAGCTCATGTCCGTGAGGAGGATCCAGCTCATGTCCATGACCTCCATCCCCTCCAGGTGTGCGGCTCACCTGCTGTCCTTCTCGTTCTCGGCGTTCAGCTTGTTGGCCTCCTGAGCCTTCTCGGCCATCCAGCGGGACACCAGCTCCTGGTTGTCGTCGGTGGTCTTTCTCAGCTTCTCCTCCAGAGCAGAGAAGGTGATCTGCAGGGCGTCGTACTCGTCCTTCAGCGTCTGGTTGGCCCTCTCCAGGTCCTGCAGACACACAGGACGTCAGTTAAACTCAACACGTTTCAAGTTTCTTTCTTCTCTTTCACAGGAACTACAGACGTTTAGAGGAATGAAAGGTCTCAGCTTGAAAACTTGAGATCAGGCCCCGCCTCCCCCTCAGCCTCAGCTCCGTGCTGATTGGTTCTGTTGGATGTCAGTCATCACACTGAGCCTGCAGGGTCTCTGTACAGACTCACACTGTGAGGTCACATCCTGTTTCTCTGTCAGCAGCTCCTGGCCCCACCAGTGCAGCACTAGAGCATGATGGGAGCACAGACCAGGGGCTGCTGGGAGCCACAGGGCAGCAGGAGAGGATTGTGGGTAATCAGACCTTTTACTGCTCATCACTGACCTTTATCACGTCTCTGAAGTCTCAGTACCAAAGTCTGCTGTACACAGGACGTCCAGGTGAGGCTTACCTGCAGCAAGCTCCTCAGCTCTCGACAGTCTCCCTCCAGGCTGCTGATCTGCTGCTGGAACTCCGCCATCCTGCACACACGACACGCCTCATGCTGCTGAGTGTGTGGAGGTGTGTGTGTGTGTGTATGGTATAGTGTGTGTCCTCACCTGGCCTCGTTGCTCTGGATCTCTTTGTCCTTCAGGTGAATCTGGTTGTTCAGGTCGATGACGTTCTGAGCGAGCTGAGGACAAACACACAGGGATCAAGGACTTCCCAAGGTCACCGCCTCTCCTTGAGATGGACCAACAAGTGTTGGCCATCTGGAACGGATAACGGATGCTGATGGCATTCCTGTGTGAGATACTGGTGACATCACTTCCTGTGTGAGATACTGGTGACATCACTTCCTGTGTGAGATACTGGTGACATCACTTCCTGTATGAGATACTGGTGACATCACTTCCTGTGTGAGATACTGGTGACATCACTTCCTGTGTGAGATGACCCACCTCTCCTCGTTTCTTGTGCAGCTCCGTCAGCTCCTCCTGGTGTTTGATTCTCATATGAGACATCTCCTGCTGCAGGACGTCACTGCGGCCGTCTGTCCCCGAGCTGCAGACACAGAGAGACACGTCACAGGGGACCAGGACCCCACGCAGGGGACCAGGACCCCGCGCAGGGGACCAGGACCCCACGCAGGGGACCAGGACCCCACGCAGGGGACCAGGACCCCACGCAGGGGACCAGGACCCCGCGCAGGGGACCAGGACCCCGCGCAGGGGACCAGGACCCCACGCAGGGGACCAGGACCCCGCGCAGGGGACCAGGACCCCGCGCAGGGGACCAGGACCCCGCGCAGGGGACCAGGACCCCGCGCAGGGGACCAGGACCCCGCGCAGGGGACCAGGACCCCGCGCAGGGGACCAGGACCCCGCGCAGGGGACCAGGACCCCGCGCAGGGGACCAGGACCCCGCGCAGGGGACCAGGACCCCACGCAGGGGACCAGGACCCCACGCAGGGGACCAGGACCCCGCGCAGGGGACCAGGACCCCACGCAGGGGACCAGGACCCCACGCAGGGGACCAGGACCCCACGCAGGGGACCAGGACCCCGCGCAGGGGACCAGGACCCCGCGCAGGGGACCAGGACCCCGCGCAGGGGACCAGGACCCCACACAGGGGACCAGGACCCCGCGCAGGGGACCAGGACCCCGCGCAGGGGACCAGGACCCCGCGCAGGGGACCAGGACCCCGCGCAGGGGACCAGGACCCCGCGCAGGGGACCAGGACCCCGCGCAGGGGACCAGGACCCCGCGCAGGGGACCAGGACCCCGCGCAGGGGACCAGGACCCCGCGCAGGGGACCAGGACCCCGCGCAGGGGACCAGGACCCCGCGCAGGGGACCAGGACCCCGCGCAGGGGACCAGGACCCCGCGCAGGGGACCAGGACCCCGCGCAGGGGACCAGGACCCCACACAGGGGACCAGGACCGCACACAGGGGACCAGGACCGCACACAGGGGACCAGGACCCCACGCAGGGGACCAGGACCCCACGCAGGGGACCAGGACCCCACGCAGGGGACCAGGACCCCACGCAGGGGACCAGGACACGTCACAGGGGACCAGGACACGTCACAGGGGACCAGGACACGTCACAGGGGACCAGGACCCCACACAAGGGACTCACCCGGCCTCGTGTCCTCTCTGGACGTCATACTTGTCTGTCTGGTATCGTTCTGACAAAACTGTCTGCAGGTCTGACTTCTCCAACAGACGGTTATCTACACAGAGAGAGAGACGGGTCATGAAACTGTCTGTCCACACTGAGACCAGAGGAGAGACATGAGGAGGAGGAGGAGGAGAGACAACAGGAGGAGGCGAGACAACAGGAGGGGGAGGAAGAGAGACAACAAGAGGGGGAGGAGAGACAACAGGAGGAGGAGGAGAGACAACAAGAGGAGGAGGAGAGACAACAGGAGGAGGAGGAGAGACAACAGGAGGAGAGACAACAGGAGGAGAGACAACAGGAGGAGAGACAACACGAGGAGAGACAACAGGAGGAGAGACAACAGGAGGAGGAGGAGAGACAACAGGAGGAGGAGGAGAGACAACAGGAGGAGGAGAGACAACAGGAGGAGAGACAACAGGAGGAGAGACAACAGGAGGAGAGACAACAGGAGGAGGAGGAGAGACAACAGGAGGAGGAGGAGAGACAACAGGAGGAGAGACAACAGGAAGTGAGACTCACACTGGAGGACGATCTCCTCGAAGGCTTGTCTCTGAACTCGGTCTCTGATCTTCAGCTGCTCTGAGACGTGTTTCCTCCAGGAACACACACATCTCTCAGCCATGACCTACGCGCACACACACACACACACACACACACACACACACACACACACACACACACACACACGGTGGTCTCATAGTATTGTACTCTGAGTACTTTTACTGTAACTGTATTGATAGTAGAAGTGTAACAGAACACAGTACGTCATCGTGTAAACAAGGTGAAGTGTATCTTCGGTATAACGCGATGGCAGCATAAGTCGCGATGTGATGACGTCGCTGGCTACGGAACCCGTGTTTACGCGAAGTGAACGTAACCGTTAACACGGGGGGTAATGCGGGGAATTGGTGGGTCCACGCGCACCATAATGCACAATAAGTGACGTCAGCGTTAACTCACTCGTGGAACTTTAATTAACGCGCAGATTACGGCATCAATTAGCATGGTCACGTGTTGAGCTGCTCGAGCCTCTGTTAGCATGTGTAGCTAACCCGCTAAAGGCGCTGTCCTCTCTAAGGAACCAGCTGGAGGAGCAACAACACGTCTGTGTGAGAGCCGGTCCCGACAACGGGTCCCCGTGACTCGACATGTTAGCATGCTAAGTTAGCAACATGCTGCAGACCTTGGTTAAAAAGAAAGAACATTAAAACTTACACCATTTAACGGCGTTCTTCTTCTGTGGTTTAACTGCGTTTGGTTGTTCTTTTTTTCCCGTCAAGCTGCGTTAGGTTCTTCTACGGTCTAACTATGGTTCCTTTCTTCTTCTACGGTCTCACTGTAGCTCCTTTCTTCTTCTACGGTATAAGTGCGGCTCCTTTCTTCTTCTACGGTCTAGAGTTGGTTGAGTTGAGAGTCTTCAGGGTTTGAGCTGCTGTGAATGGTCCAATCCCAATCTCCACCCTAAACCCTGGAGCCCTGAACCCTCAGGGACTCACTGACGTCAGCTGCTGAGTGGTTGAGTGTGAGAGTCTGTGAGTTCTTGATGGTGTGAATATGAATGACAGCACTTTACTGCAACATCACGTGACTACATTAAAACATATTGTGTATTTATTTTATTCTTTTTATTCACTGGTTTGAACGTCTTCCTCACGAGATAAGTCCTTTTAAATTATTTATTTACTCATTTTGTCAAAATTAAATGTTTGATGAATGTACAAATATATATATATATATATATATATATATATATATATATATATATATATAAAATATATATATAAAATATATATATATATATTCTGTTTGCATTCCTCTGATTCATGTGTTTTATGTTCCATAATGTTGTAAAGGTATTTTATCAGCTAAATGGCCACGTGCCTCTTTGTTTACCTTTTTTTTAACGTCTCCGTTCTTCCATTGGGAACTGCGTGTTTAACGTCATGTTGAAGTGCATTGTGGGTAATTCCCTTCGGCATAGTCAGCATCTAATGTTGACTTACTGAAAGGGTTCATAAAGAGCTCAACATGTCCGCCACAGAGCCCTCAGGCCCTCCACCATGTGACACTGGGACACCCCTAAACCCTCAAGGACTTCACGGGAGCCTCAAAGTCCGTGAGTCATGAGGGAGGAGACTGGGATTGAGCCTATGACTCCTTTCTTCTTCTACGTTCTGACTGTGACTCCTTCTTCTATGTTCTGACTGTGACTCCTTCTTCGTTCTGACTGTGACTCCTTTCTTCTTTGTTCTGACTATGACTCCTTTCTTCTTCTACGTTCTGTGACTCCTTTCTTCTTCTACGTTCTGACTGTGACTCCTTTCTTCTATGTTCTGACTATGACTCCTTTCTTCTTCTACGTTCTGTGACTCCTTTCTTCTTCTACGTTCTGACTGTGACTCCTTTCTTCTTCTACGTTCTGACTGTGACTCCTTTCTTCTTCTACGTTCTGACTGACTCTTTTCTTCTTCTACGGTAACCTCAGCGGTGTTGACTCACGGTGCTCCAGGTTCTCTTTTTCTTAGCCAACATCAGCTACTTCAGCTGCCTCCCTCCAGCTCGGTGCCATTTTTGCTCCTACACAGACCTCTGTGATGGTCGTGCGAATGTGACTCTGGCCCAGTCCTAATGTCCCCTGAACCCTGAGGGACTCACTGACGTCAGCTCAAAGAGATAGTCATAAGTATGAGATAGAAAGTCACAAGTATGAGATAGAAAGCCACAAGTATGAGATAGAAAGTTGTGATATGTTTTTCAGAGAGCTCATATAGCCTCCATAGATAAACTGTATGATCTGTGAATGTTTCTGTGAATGTAATGTTAAACAGATCGATGAGGTGTTAATAAAGTTTTATTGAGTACAGTTTAAAGACAGAAATATAATTATATATCTTATTGAATCATTGATATTAAACCCAGGCTGGTTAATGATGCCAACAGATAAACTATTATCATTATTATTATGAAAACACTAGTTTACAGATACAATACATTCTGTTTCCATCAGTTGATATCAAAACAATGTATTTCTCAACAATAAAATGATGACTTCTCTATTTACTAATAAGGATCAATAACTATCTAATAGTTTTTTTCCAATAATAAAATAACAGACTATTATTTGCATGTAACAGTTCTCCGTTACCTGACACGATAAACTCATGTGTAAAAGTAATTTATGATAATTAAAAGAATACAGACGTTATAGAAAAACTCAATAATTTGAGGATTTACTTAATAAATCACTCTAAATGAAAGTTTTTTGTATTTGGAATCATCATTTCATTTTCTGTTTCCTAACTTATCGTTGAATTAATGTTCACAGAAGTAAAGTTTAAAAACAAGGAACAAATCAAGAGTTCTGAAGATTTCTATTAATAATCCAGATTATAGCAGGTTCAAGATCAAACCAGTAAAGTGTAAAATAATGCTACAGAACTGGCTCTGCTCCAGACCCTCTGAGGCTCCAGACCCTCTGAGGCTCCAGACCCTCTGAGGCTCCAGACCCTCTGGGGCTCCAGACCCTCTGGGGCTCCAGACCCTCTGAGGCTTCAGACCCTCTGGGGCTCCAGACCCTCTGGGGCTCCAGACCCTCTGAGGCTTCAGACCCTCTGAGGCTTCAGACCCTCTGGGGCTCCAGACCCTCTGGGGCTCCAGACCCCCTCCTCAGGCCTTGTCCGGTTTGGGGCTCTCTGGGACAGCCAGAGACTCCAGAGAGGACCGCTCATCTGGTTCTTGAAGCAACTCCTCTTTATCACTGCAGAAAGAGATCAATATCATTACATCAATCATTACATCAATCAGTCATTACATCAGTAGGCCAATCAATAAATTATCCCCTCCCTCAGCAGAGACCCTTTGATTGAGGGAACAAGGAGACCTTCAACACCATCGTTCCTGAAGTCTGCCGTGTGATCCGGATTACAGCCACAGGGGGCGCTGGTGTGACCGGCTCGTAAGCAGCAGTTTACCATCAGCACTGAGGCAGGTTGTGGTACCCAATCAGTCTGAAGACCTTTCATCCTACTGATACAGTCTAATGACTTGAGATGGACCACATGGAGCGAGATCACATTCAGGTCTGCTTCGCTATCCAGCTGGTAGACAATTGTTCTGACATCGCTTCCTCTTTTTCTCTCCACAAGGATTACAAACGGAAACCAGAACCGTGTCCGGTTTCCATCCGATTCGTTAAATTCCTGGCCAGAATCTGTTCATGGAGATTAAATGTTACCTGATAGAAGATAGACGGCGGGACCGACTGTGGCGTCTCAGCGTGATGACGACGAGCGTAACCAGCAGCAGAGCAGAGATGGCAGCCAGAGTGACGAAGAGGAAGACAGCTGGAAGAGACCAGAAGAAGACTGTGTTAGTCATCAACACGAAGGGGGGGGGCGGGGGGGGGTGTTAGACCTTAGTGCTGATAGAGGACTTGTCTCTGGTCTTGTTAGACCCTAGTGCTGATAGAGGACTTGTCTCTGGTCTTGTTAGACCTTAGTGCTTCATTTGACACCATTGACCAAGTCATTTTATTACAGAGACCAGACCAGTGGATTGGTATTAGAGGTACAGCATTAAGCTGGTTTAAGTCCCGTTCACCAGATGGATCTCAGTTTGTGTAAACGATGAAGCCTCGATGGCCACCAACGTTCATCATGGAGTTCCACAAGGTTCTGTGCTTGGACCACTTCCATTCACCTTCTATATGCTTCTTTTATGTTAACAGAAGACACTCTATAAACCTTCACTGCTATGTCGATGATACTCAACTATATCTGACCATCAAGCCAGATGAAATCCAGCAGGTATCTAAACTTCAGGCGTGTCTTAAAGACATAAAAACCTGGATGACCTGCAACTTCCTGCTGTTGAACTCAAGACTGAAGTTATTTTACTTGACCCAGAACACCTCAAAAATCAATTCTGTGATGATGTTTCTCTGGATGGCATCGCTCTGCATCCACCACCACCGTAAAGAATCTCTGAGTTATCTCTGATCAGGACTTTAACTCCCAGGTCAAGCAAATCCCAAGGACTGCCTTTTTTCACCTACGTAACATTCAAACAATCCCGCACGTCTTGTCTCAAAGCGATGCAGAAACTTCGATTCACACATTTATTGCTTCTAGACTGGATTACTGTAACTCCTTATTATCAGGCTGCTCTGGAAATCCCCCTAGGTCTCTTCAGTTGATCCAGAATGCTGCAGCTCGTGTACCAACAAGGAGAGATCTTAGTACCTTATTACCCCACGAGAGAGATCATAGTACCTTATTACCCCACTAGAGAGATCATAGTACCATATTACCCCACTAGAGAGATCATAGTACCTTATTACCCCACTAGAGACATCATACTACCATATCACCCCACTAGAGAGATCGTAGTACCTTATTACCCCACTAGAGAGATCATAGTACCTTATTACCCCACTAGAGAGATCATAGTACCATATTACCCCACTAGAGAGATCATAGTACCTTATTACCCCACTAGAGACATCATACTACCATATCACCCCACTAGAGAGATCGTAGTACCTTATTACCCCACTAGAGAGATCATAGTACCTTATTACCCCACGAGAGAGATCATAGTACCTTATTACCCCACTAGAGAGATCATAGTACCATATTACCCCACTAGAGAGATCATACTACCATATCACCCCACTAGAGAGATCGTAGTACCTCATTACCCCACTAGAGAGATCATAGTACCTTATTACCCCACTAGAGAGATCGTAGTACCTTATTACCCCACTAGAGAGATCATAGTACCTCATTACCCCACTAGAGAGATCATAGTACTATATTACCCCACTAGAGAGATCATAGTACCTTATTACCCCACTAGAGAGATCATAGTACTATATTACCCCACTAGAGAGATCATAGTACTATATTACCCCACTAGAGAGATCATAGTACCTCATTACCCCACTAGAGAGATCATAGTACTATATTACCCCACTAGAGAGATCATAGTACCATATCACCCCACTAGAGAGATCGTAGTACCTCATTACCCCACTAGAGAGATCATAGTACCTTATTACCCCACTAGAGAGATCGTAGTACCTTATTACCCCACTAGAGAGATCATAGTACCTTATTACCCCACGAGAGAGATCATAGTACCTTATTACCCCACGAGAGAGATCATAGTACCTTATTACCCCACGAGAGAGATCATAGTACCATATTACCCCACGAGAGAGATCATAGTACCATATTACCCCACGAGAGAGATCATAGTACCATATTACCCCACGAGAGAGATCATAGTACCATATTACCCCACGAGAGAGATCATAGTACCTCATTACCCCACTAGAGAGATCATAGTACCTTATTACCCCACTAGAGAGATCATAGTACCTCATTACCCCACTAGAGAGATCATAGTACCTTATTACCCCACTAGAGAGATCATAGTACCTTATTACCCCACGAGAGAGATCATAGTACCATATTACCCCACTAGAGAGATCATAGTACCTTATTACCCCACGAGAGAGATCATAGTACCTTATTACCCCACTAGAGACATCATAGTACCTTATTACCCCACTAGAGAGATCATAGTACCCCACTAGAGAGATCATAGTACCATATTACCCCACTAGAGAGATCATAGTACCTTATTACCCCACTAGAGAGATCATAGTACCTTATTACCCCACTAGAGAGATCATAGTACCTTATTACCCCACTAGAGAGATCATAGTACCTTATTACCCCACTAGAGACATCATAGTACCTTATTACCCCACTAGAGAGATCATAGTACCTTATTACCCCACTAGAGAGATCATAGTACCTTATTACCCCACTAGAGAGATCATAGTACCTTATTACCCCACTAGAGACATCATAGTACCTTATTACCCCACTAGAGAGATCATAGTACCTTATTACCCCACTAGAGAGATCATAGTACCTTATTACCCCACGAGAGAGATCATAGTACCATATTACCCCACTAGAGAGATCATAGTACCTTATTACCCCACGAGAGAGATCATAGTACCTTATTACCCCACTAGAGACATCATAGTACCTTATTACCCCACTAGAGAGATCATAGTACCCCACTAGAGAGATCATAGTACCATATTACCCCACTAGAGAGATCATAGTACCTCATTACCCCACTAGAGAGATCATAGTACCTTATTACCCCACTAGAGAGATCATAGTACCTTATTACCCCACTAGAGAGATCATAGTACCTTATTACCCCACTAGAGACATCATAGTACCTTATTACCCCACTAGAGAGATCATAGTACCTTATTACCCCACTAGAGAGATCATAGTACCTTATTACCCCACTAGAGACATCATAGTACCTTATTACCCCACTAGAGAGATCATAGTACCTTATTACCCCACTAGAGAGATCATAGTACCTTATTACCCCACTAGAGACATCATAGTACAAACTGAAAGAGTAAAAACTAACCTGCAGTCCAATGTTCACGAACTTTTCCGCGATGTTCAAAGGAACCTGGAGGAAGAACACGTACACATTATTAAATACATTCAGGACACGCACACACACACACACACACACACACACACACACACACACACACACACACACACACACACACACACCGTTTACCGTCTCGTCTGCAGCGGCTCAAACACTCGGCCTTGGTGCTGTAGCGGTTCTGGTTTCCACGACAACCGCCATAAAGGAATGATTGACAGGTGGCGCTGTTGGAGTCGTAGTAGAACATCGGGAAGGCCGCCCGACAGGGACCGGGGTCAGAGGTCACCATGCAGCCATCTGCACGCACACACACACACACGGTTTAACATCACATGTCAAAATACTTATTGATAACCCTGAGAGAGAGAGAGAAAGAGAGAGAGAGAGAGAGCGGAGAGAGAGAGAGAGAGAGAGAGAGAGAGAGAGAGAGAGAGAGAGAGAGAGAGAGAGCGGAGAGAGAGAGAGAGAGAGAGAGAGACAGAGAGAGAGAGAGAGAGAGAGAGAGAGAGAGAGAGAGAGAGAGAGAGAGAGAGAATGTACCTTTGTATTCTGTTGAAACTTCATCAGTGAAATCTTCCTTGACGGAGGAAAGAACTCTGACTGAAGAGAAGACGACGTATTCAAGTTACTGCTTTGTGTAAAACCACCAGACTGTAACTCCATCAATGTGAACCTAATGACCTGCACAGGTACAGACAGGTGTGTTGCTCACCTGTACAGGTACAGACAGGTGTGTTGCTCACCTGTACAGGTACAGACAGGTGTGTTGCTCACCTGTACAGGTACAGACAGGTGTGTTGCTCACCTGTACAGGTACAGACAGGTGTGTTGCTCACCTGTACATGTTGCCACGCAGCTCTCCTTGCTGACATAGTTGTTCTTGTTTCCCCTGCAGCCTCCGTAGATGAATGTTTGACAGTTACCTGTCTTGCTGTTGTAGTACCAGTGCTCAAAGGCCGCTCTGCAGGGACCCACCTGAGGCTCCGCCCCGCAGTGCTCTGGCAGGAGGAAGCAAAGAGGAAGCAGAGCTGAGCCGCATGTTTGGTTCAGAAATGTCTTTAACTCTGTTTCATGTCCAAGCGGACAAAATAAACTGATGAGAATTCATAAAACAAATGTGAATCTGAGTATTGAGCTTCACTGGGACTCATTTAGGCAAATATCTGCTTAATAACTCAGATAAACAGTGAACATATAAATATCTGCTTAATAACTCAGATAAACAGTGAACATATAAATATAATAAATTAAATCATCTTCACATGAGAAAACAGTTCAAACATACCAGCGAAGTCAGCAGCAGACATTTCTGTAGGAGAGAAGACAAAGTTACTGAGTCATACACAATAACACACACACACACACACACACACACACACACACACACACACACACACACACACACACACACACACACACACACACACACACACACACGTTACCTTTCTCCTGAGCAGAGGTTGATGCTGTTGCAACAGGTTCAACATCCTGAGACCCTTCAAGAAGACAGAGAATACTACAGGTATTACTCCCAGTACTACAGGTATTACTCCCAGTACTACAGGTATTACTCCCAGTACTACAGTTATTACTCCCAGTACTACAGGTATTACTCCCAGTACTACAGTTATTACTCCCAGTACTACAGTTATTACTCCCAGTACTACAGGTATTACTCCCAGTACTACAGGTATTACTCCCAGTACTACAGGTATTACTCCCAGTACTACAGGTATTACTACCAGTACTACAGGTATTACTACCAGTACTACAGGTATTACTACCAGTATTACAGTTATTACTACCAGTACTACAGTTATTACTACTAGTACTACAGTTATTACTACCAGTACTACAGTTACCAGCTGGTTCTGGTATGGTGATGAGGTCACATGTCATCATGTTGGACCTGCAGGAACCAGCTGGTTCTGGTTCTGGTCCCAGAGCCCATCAGGTTTAACTCTTAGATCCAACTGAACCTCCTAAACCCAGAAGACCAGGAAGTGGCGCTGCTTTAAGATGGACACTGCCAGCTGGTTTCAAACTACTAACTTGTATTGTTGCAACACACACAATGTGTGTGTGTGTGTGTGTGTGTGTGTGTGTGTGTGTGTGTTATGATCGATTCAGTCAGGAAATGGTCAGACAGAAAGATGGACGGATGAGGAATCTGTGACTTTTGTAACACAAGTCCTGAACAAAAAGAGTCGTCAGTAAAGGTGTGTTCAGGTGTTTGTCTTCAGGATCAGAGTTCACAGAACCGGTCAGACAGCAACCCGACACCACGACAGACTCACACAAGTTGGACCCGCTGAAGCAGAAGGACAAAGAGAACACGTCGACACACTGGTCCACATTCAACAAGTTACTTCACCAGAAATCAATTCTGTGATGATGTTTCTCTGGATGGCATCGCTCTGCATCCACCACCACCGTAAAGAATCTCTGAGTTATCTCTGATCAGGACTTTAACTCCCAGGTCAAGCAAATCCCAAGGACTGCCTTTTTTCACCTACGTAACATTCAAACAATCCCGCACGTCTTGTCTCAAAGCGATGCAGAAACTTCGATTCACACATTTATTGCTTCTAGACTGGATTACTGTAACTCCTTATTATCAGGCTGCTCTGGAAATCCCCCTAGGTCTCTTCAGTTGATCCAGAATGCTGCAGCTCGTGTACCAACGAGGAGAGATCTTAGTACCTTATTACCCCACTAGAGAGATCATAGTACCTTATTACCCCACTAGAGAGATCATAGTACCTTATTACCCCACGAGAGAGATCATAGTACCATATTACCCCACTAGAGAGATCATAGTACCATATTACCCCACTAGAGAGATCATAGTACTATATTACCCCACTAGAGAGATCATAGTACCTTATTACCCCACTAGAGAGATCATATTACTATATTACCCCACTAGAGAGGTCATAGTACCATATTACCCCACTAGAGAGATCATATTACTATATTACCCCACGAGAGAGATCATAGTACTATATTACCCCACGAGAGAGATCATAGTACTATATTACCCCACGAGAGAGATCATAGTACCTTATTACCCCACGAGAGAGATCATAGTACCATATTACCCCACTAGAGAGATCATAGTACCATATTACCCCACTAGAGAGATCATAGTACTATATTACCCCACTAGAGAGATCATAGTACCTTATTACCCCACTAGAGAGATCATATTACTATATTACCCCACTAGAGAGGTCATAGTACCATATTACCCCACTAGAGAGATCATATTACTATATTACCCCACGAGAGAGATCATAGTACCTTATTACCCCACTAGAGAGATCATAGTACCTTATTACCCCACTAGAGAGATCATAGTACCATATTACCCCACTAGAGAGATCATAGTACCATATTACCCCACTAGAGAGATCATATTACTATATTACCCCACGAGAGAGATCATAGTACCTTATTACCCCACTAGAGAGATCATAGTACCTTATTACCCCACTAGAGAGATCATAGTACCATATTACCCCACTAGAGAGATCATAGTACCTTATTACCCCACTAGAGAGATCATAGTACCTTATTACCCCACTAGAGAGATCATAGTACCTTATTACCCCACTAGAGAGATCATAGTACCATATTACCCCACTAGAGAGATCATAGTACCATGTTACCCCACTAGAGAGATCATAGTACTATATTACCCCACTAGAGAGATCATAGTACTATATTACCCCACTAGAGAGATCATAGTACCTTATTACCCCACTAGAGAGATCATATTACTATATTACCCCACTAGAGAGATCATAGTACTATATTACCCCACTAGAGAGATCATAGTACCTTATTACCCCACTAGAGAGATCATAGTACCATATTATTCCTTATTATATAATTCTGGTCACGTGACATGTATTGCCCCTCCTCCGTGAGGAAGTGGTATTTTGTTGATTTAAAGGTCACTTTTTAAATCAGGGCAATAAACTGAAATGTTCACATTCGTTGTCATCTTTTACTTCCTGATCCTAACTATCAGGTTTTCATGAGCCTGAGAGGAAGTGGAGCGACCGGTCGGACCGGAAGCCCCGAGCAGAGAACAGAGACCTGCGTTCCTCACCTGACAGGTAAGCGTGATGATGTCAGAGGAGGAAACCAGCTCACTATTGATCATCAACTTGTTTATTAGCTTTAATCATGAACTTAATATTAACTTTTCTTCACTTCAGCAATATAATTTACTTTGAAATATTGGTCATGCTGAAGACCACGTAGTCCTCAGCGCCCACGTCTAAAGGGTCTTAAAGTATTATGATCATCAATAATTGATATTCAGATAATCGAGCCCCTCTGATCAGATGTATTGATTATCTTGTTGTTCTTGGCTGAAAGTATTAAGATACTCAATATTAAGATAATCAATATTAAGATCAGAAGTATTGATCTCTTACGGTTCTCGGTCAGGTTGCTCAGTGGCTGCCAGGAGCTCATCAGCGGGACGACGTGCTTCTTGTCCCCGGCGTCCTGCGGCTTCGCGCCGGCCTCCCTCGGGCCCTTCCTGCGGTAAACCCTGGTCCTGGTCGCGGGCCCGAGGACGCACACGTCCCGGTCCCCGTGCAGGCAGGAGACCAGCAAGCACTGGAGCGGGCCGTCCTGCGGGTCCCGCAGCAGGACCAGATCGCAGTCCGACCTGGCGCAGCACTTCGCCCGGCAGCTCTCCGAGTCCGGGACCTCCGAGATCCGGTCCAGGCTCAGCCCCATGGCGGCGTCCACGACGGCCAGACCCTGGTCCGGATCCACGGACTGGTCCCAGTCACAGCCCAGAGCCAGACCGGCACCCAGCAGGACCAAGACCAACAGACTCCACCGGTCCATCTTCTTCTGATCCAGATCTCGACTTAAGCGGTTTAAAGCTCTCTGGTTCGGGTCTCTGATTCGGGTTTCCGGTTCGGGTCTCCGGTTCGGGTCTCCGGTTCGGGTCTCCTGTTCGGGTTTCTAGTTCGGGGCTCTCGGCTCTCGGGTCGCGCGCACTTCCTCGTTTGGAGCGTTTCAGTGTCGCAGATACTTTACCTGCGACAGGTGCGGTCACGCAGCCACGCCCACTGGCCACGTCACCGCACGGCTCGTGTTTCATCATTTAGTTAATCATAATACAACTAACTACACGTTAGTATTGTTTAACACACAGTAACACACAGCAACACACAGCAACACACAGTAACACACACAGTAACACACAGTAACACAAAGTACGGTTCTGCAAGGGGGCAGGGGACAAACAAGAGGGAGGTAACGAGAAACAGACCTTTAGAGGGCCTGTGTGGTTCTGGACCACAGAGACCTGGATCCCTCTGGACCTTTAGAGGGCCTGTGTGGTTCTGGACCACAGAGACCTGCATCCCTCTGGACCTTTAGAGGGCCTGTGTGGTTCTGGACCACAGAGACCTGGATCCCTCTGGACCTTTAGAGGGCCTGTGTGGTTCTGGACCACAGAGACCTGGATCCCTCTGGACCTTTAGAGGGCCTGTGTGGTTCTGGACCACAGAGACCTGCATCCCTCTGGACCTTTAGAGGGCCTGTGTGGTTCTGGACCACAGAGACCTGGATCCCTCTGGACCTTTAGAGGGCCTGTGTGGTTCTGGACCACAGAGACCTGGATCTCTTTGGTTTGGAGCTAAATCAATAGTTCTGATTGGAGTGTTTTCTTGGCTTCTCTTTGATTCTTATGATCTCTAAAACAAACATTTCAGTCCTTTTGGCCAATTTGTGATATTTATTACATTAATTTGAATGAAAATATGGAGTCAATTAAACTATATTTTAATTATTACAGAATCAAGAAAGGTATCAATTGGTATTTATTAATAGAAACACACATGAAATAAATCAAATGTGTTCATTGTAAAAATGACTAAACTAATTCAACATTAAAGAATAATACATACAAATGTTAAACAACTTTTTAAATAAAACAATACATATTATTTGTGCAGAAACAAGGTTGTGTTTAAATGAAGTATCTTTAAGTTTTTGTTCATCTAAAGTGCATCAGTGGTTTTTGTTATCCTATTCTATAGCTTGGACTGAAAATAATAAGAGAGTCCCGCCAAAATAAAAGTCTTCACAACTTTACATTATGAAGAGTTTCTCAGCCGGTTTCCTCGTTAAAGATCCAGGACTGACCTGTAAAAACACATATTATTAGACCGTATGACAGAAATATACCGTATGACAGTAATATACTGTATGATAGTAATATACTGTATGACAGTAATATACTGTATGACAGTAATAGACCGTATGACAGTAATATACTGTATGACAGTAATAGACCGTATGACAGTAATATACAGTATGACAGTAATATACTGTATGATAGTAATATACAGTATGACAGTAATAGACCGTATGACAGTAATAGACCGTATGATAGTAATAGACCGTATGACAGTAATAGACCGTATGATAGTAATAGACCGTATGACAGTAATAGACCGTATGATAGTAATATACAGTATGACAGTAATAGACCGTATGATAGTAATAGACCGTATGACAGTAATAGACCGTATGATAGTAATAGACCGTATGATAGTAATAGACCGTATGACAGTAATAGACCGTATGACAGTAATATACTGTATGACAGTAATATACTGTATGATAGTAATATACAGTATGACAGTAATAGACCGTATGACAGTAATAGACCGTATGACAGTAATAGACCGTATGATAGTAATAGACCGTATGACAGTAATAGACCGTATAAAGACCGCGAGACAATGTCTGACAATGTGAGACCAAACACAGACCTTGTTGTGGCAGAGCCCGTGTCCCAGGATTAGTCCCAGCAGGGCGTTGAGGATGTTGGCTCCACAGAGGACCGTTTGCAGCCCACTGGCGCCCCCCATCACGCTGAACAGAACTAGATTCCACTGGACCACTTCTCTGGGCTCCAGACACAAACCAGACCACAAAGTCCTGTTGTACAGATATCCTGCATGACTGGGACAGAGACGGGAGGGCGAGAGTTAAGGGTACAACTAGAGACAGAGTTAAGGGTACAGCTAAGACCGAGTTAAGGGTACAACTAGAGACAGAGTTAAGTGTACAGCTAAGACCGAGTTAAGGGTACAACTAGAGACAGAGTTAAGTGTACAGCTAAGACAGAGTTAAGGGTACAACTAGAGACAGAGTTAAGTGTACAGCTAAGACCGAGTTAAGGGTACAACTAGAGACAGAGTTAAGTGTACAGCTAAGACAGAGTTAAGGGTACAACTAGAGACAGAGTTAAGGGTACAGCTAGAGACAGAGTTAAGGGTACAGCTAAGACAGAGTTAAGTGTACAGCTAAGACAGAGTTAAGGGTACAACTAGAGACAGAGTTAAGGGTACAGCTAAGACAGAGTTAAGGGTACAGCTAAGACAGAGTTAAGGGTACAACTAGAGACAGAGTTAAGGGTACAGCTAGAGACAGAGTTAAGGGTACAGCTAAGACAGAGTTGAGGGTACAACTAGAGACAGAGTTAAGGGTACAGCTAGAGACAGAGTTAAGGGTACAGCTAAGACAGAGTTAAGGGTACAACTAGAGACAGAGTTAAGGGTACAGCTAAGACAGAGTTAAGGGTACAACTAGAGACAGAGTTAAGGGTACAGCTAAGACAGAGTTAAGGGTACAACTAGAGACAGAGTTAAGGGTACAACTAGAGACAGAGTTAAGGGTACAGCTAGAGACAGAGTTAAGGGTACAGCTAAGACAGAGTTAAGGGTACAACTAGAGACAGAGTTAAGGGTACAACTAGAGACAGAGTTAAGGGTACAACTAGAGACAGAGTTAAGGTTATTGTTAGTGACAGAGTTAAGGGTACAGCTAAGACAGAGTTAAGGGTACAACTAGAGACAGAGTTAAGGGTACAGCTAAGACAGAGTTAAGGGTACAACTAGAGACAGAGTTAAGGGTACAACTAGAGACAGAGTTAAGGGTACAACTAGAGACAGAGTTAAGGTTATTGTTAGTGACAGAGTTAAGGGTACAGCTAAGACAGAGTTAAGGGTACAGCTAGAGTCAGAGTTAAGGGTACAGCTAAGACAGAGTTAAGGGTACAACTAGAGACAGAGTTAAGGGTACAGCTAGAGACAGAGTTAAGGGTACAGCTAAGACAGAGTTAAGAGTACAGCTAAGACAGAGTTAAGGGTACAGCTAAGACAGAGTTAAGGGTACAACTAGAGACAGAGTTAAGGGTACAGCTAGAGACAGAGTTAAGGGTACAACTAGAGACAGAGTTAAGGGTACAGCTAGAGACAGAGTTAAGGGTACAGCTAGAGACAGAGTTAAGGGTACAGCTCGAGACAGAGTTAAGGGTACAGCTAAGACAGAGTTAAGGGTACAACTAGAGACAGAGTTAAGGGTACAGCTAGAGACAGAGTTAAGGGTACAGCTAGAGACAGAGTTAAGGGTACAGCTAGAGACAGAGTTAAGGGTACAGCTAAGACAGAGTTAAGGGTACAGCTAAGACAGAGTTAAGGGTACAGCTAAGACAGAGTTAAGGGTACAGCTAAGACAGAGTTAAGGGTACAGCTAGAGACAGAGTTAAGGTTATTGTTAGTGACAGAGAGTCTTCAGAACCGGAGGAACAATCCTCTTTGTCCGAACAGGGGACCTGCTGCCTGTTCCCGGCATGTTAGTCCTGAAAGGCCGGTCCGGTTGCTGTCAATGAAACTTGTCAATGAGTCGGGCAGCAGAGGGCGCTCTTGTAGGGCCAGATTTACCGCTCGTAGTTCCCGGTTGCCAATGTCATACTTTCTCATTTCTTCAGGCTATTGTCGTGATCGGAAGCTATGACGGTTTACCGGGCAAAGGCAAAGCGGAGAAATGCAAACGGGCAGGGTCGACAACGGGAAAACAGTCGGAGATCAAACGCTGGAAAGTTTGGAATAATGCCAGTGTGAAGCTGAGGCTCAAAAACTAAGAAGAGTAGGTGCAGCAGACAGGTGAGAGTGTTTGAGCTGAGGAGGTGGGTGAGAGATAGAAACGCAGAGATACAGTCAGAGTCAGAGTTTCAGAGTCAGAGTGTTCGGTAACAACATGACACCCACTTTGTTGTTGTGGTTGTGTTTGTATGTCTCACCGGTCAGGCTGGGGTTGCAGTGGGACCCCCCAGGTTGGACCCCAGGTGGTGTTATACAGACAGAGGGGACCCTGAGAGAGACCAGTGGCACTGACCAGACAGCAACACCCAGCAGCCAGCAGACACACACAGGAGTTCACCGCCTGACACAACATCTGGACACACAGACACATTCATAATCAACAAAGCAACTTAATGGCCATGAACAATTTCCACATCGCTGGAATTCGTCCCATCTACCTCCAGGAGGCTGGACTACTGTAACGGTGCGTTCACAGACCATCTACCTCCAGGAGACTGGACTACTGTAACGGTGCGTTCACAGACCATCTACCTCCAGGAGACTGGACTACTGTAATGGTGCGTTCACAGACCATCTACCTCCAGGATACTGGACTACTGTAACGGTGCGCTCACAGACCATCTACCTCCAGGAGACTGGACTACTGTAATGGTGCGTTCACAGACCATCTACCTCCAGGAGACTGGACTACTGTAACGGTGCGTTCACAGACCATCTACCTCCAGGAGACTGGACTACTGTAACGGTGCGTTCACAGACCTCTGTAAAAAGTCAACCAGAAAGCTGGAGTCCTCACTAAGACCAGGAAAGTGGATCTCATCAGTCTGGTTCTGGTCTACCTCATGAACCATCAGAACCCTCAGGTGTTCTGGTTCTGTTTTACTTTCTGGACTCAGAACTAAACACAGAGAAGCAGCGTTCAGCCTGGAGCTTTTGTATGAATGTCCTTCTTGTTATATATATATATATATATATATATATATATATATATATATATATATATATATATATATATTTCCTGGAGCTCCATAATCAGAACTCTTGAGCTCACCTGGCGTCTGAAAGCGCAGCAGCCTCTGGTTCTGCTGCTCTGCACGAACGCTCGCGCTCCCAGCACAACCTGCAATCAGAGGAAGTAGAAATATAACGTGACATGAATATTCATATAAATAATTATATAGAGCAGGATGGAGAGTTTCCTTCAGGCTCTTGGATCACAGACTGAAGACCATGACGTGAACGTTCAGCACGAGAAGCTGATGGGACGCGACGTGGTGGACTTCTGGAAAGAAGTGACTTCTTAACAACCATAAAACATTTTCACCACGTTATTGATTTCAGAAACAGAAAATATAAAAGTGGAGCAGGAGACGGACCGATGGCTGCAGCAGTAAAGCTGCACCGGACCTCTTGAAGAGTTTACATTACTGATGACATCATTACATTAATACATCATTACATGTACTCATGTAATACATTAGTACATTTAATGATGTAATAATGTATTACATTATTACATGTACTAATGTATTACATGAGTACATGTAATAATGTAATACATTATTACATTATTACATGTACTAATGTATACATAATGTACATGTCAGAGTTCAAAGTAACATTCGTTCAACTTTTCCTGGTTTCACTTTAAATGGTGAAAAAATACAGATTCAAGCTGAGAGAAGAAAATAACCAGAATAAAAAAGAGAATATCCAAAATACATAGAATACACCAGAATACACAGAATACACCAGAATACACCAGAATACCCAGCACAATACACACAACTCTGCCGCATGAGTCAAACACACACTGCAGGGTTTTCATTGCCACATGTATCACACAGCATATGACACACACTCTCTCACACACACACACACTCACACACACACTGCGCATATATACACACACACACAAACACACGCGCACACACACACATGCACACACACTGCGCACACACATACACGCACACACTGCACATATATACACACATGCACATGCACACACACACACACACACACACACTGCACATATATACACACACACACACACACTCACACACACTGCGCATATATACACACACGCACAAACACACTGCGCACACACGCACACACACTGCACATATATACACACACACACACACACTCACACACACTGCGCATATATACACACACGCACAAACACACTGCGCACACACGCACACACACTGCACATATATACACACATGCACATGCACACACACACACACACTGCACATATATACACACACACACACATATACACACACACACACACACACACTGCACATATATACACACACACACACACACACACACACACTGCACATTTATATATATATACACACACACACACACACACACACACACACACACACACACGCACACACACACACACACACACACACACACACACCAGGAAGCCGGACCCCCACAGGCCCGTGGCCCAGGTGGCCTCTCTGGTCACATGGCCCTCCAACAGGAAGTGGATCTTCAGTTCAGGGAGCAAGAGCAGGATGTTGGACAGCATGCAGACGATCGCCAAGGCAACCAGAGACACGCCCACACACCGCAGACAGCTGGACACACACATCTGTCAGAGGTCAGAGGTTAGGGTTAGAGGTCAGAGGTGGGAAGTTAGAGGTAATGTTGGTCCTCTTTATCAGATATAAACGTAGTATTTAACAGTAAATATAAACATGTAGTATTTAACAGTAACTACAACATATTCATTATTTATTATATTATTATTATTTTTAATATTATATTTGTTCCTTATGAATGTGAGTGAGACTTCAACCGGTTTATTATTCAACAATTTAAAGAGAAGTCAGAGTGGAGACGCTGCTGCTGACAATAATGCTGAAATGTCACATGATTCATCTGTTAATGTGTTCATGAATCTGTTAAATCTGTTAAAGTGTTCATAAATCTGTTAATGCGTTCATAAATCTGTTAATGCCTTCATGAAACTCACCCTGAAGATCTTCTGCTGAGCCAGACGAGGCGTTCAGGGTCTGAAGTTTTATTCTCCACTGAGTCGCAGGAGGACACGCCCACGACCAAATATGGAAGCAGGAAGCTTCATGAGGCTTTTTAGGGGCATTTATAGAAAGAAGGCAACAGATCCATCAAACCAGAACACGAGGGAAGAAGAACTGAGAAGTGAGAAGTTACTAATTTTACTCAGGCTTTGGATGCATTTCATCACGTCTGCTCCTGTAAATACACTTTGAGCAGAATACTAGTACCAGAAGTTAAACACAAAGTACTACTACCAGAAGTTAAACAGTATACTAGTCCCAGAAGTTAAACACAAAATACTAGTCCTATGACATTTGAGTCCACTTTATCTTTTCCTCAGTTCAGTCATTGATCTTCATCAATGAAACCTGTGATTGATCATGTTAGATCTTCATCAATGAAACCTGTGATTGATCATGTTAGATCTTCATCAATGAAACCTGTGATTGATCATGTTAGATCTTCATCAATGAAACCTGTGATTGATCATGCTGGACCCTCATCAATGAAACCTGTGATCATGTTTACCATCTGCAGTTATTTCAATGTGTCAGATAGTTAAACATGTTATCAACATATTTTATATTAATATAAATATCAGATCCAACTCAAAAACAAAATGCTTCCTGTACGAAGACTAAAACACGTCCCATGATTCAGCAGATAAACCCCACATGACACATTTAGGAAGTTTACAAGTGGACATTAATAAACCTCAGCAGAGCATGACGAGGTCACATGACCACAGGAAACCACAGTGGTAACTGAACTTCCTCAAAGTCGACCTGCAGACAGCAGCTTCACTCAAACTGAAGAACAGCTTACGGTTCAATATTAAGTCATGGATCTGAGATTGGGTGTTCAGGCGTGTAAGGGGTTGCTGTTCGCTGCCAGAGAGGTGGTGCAGGTGAGTCCTGGGTTTAGCCCGTACCAGCTAGTGTTGGGGCATACGGGTCACTTACTTTGCTGCATGATCCGGTTGCCCAACCAGAAGCCCCTCGAAATTTGATCAACTAAATTAACGGGTTCCGTCATCGGTTGTACTAGGCTGGGCTGAGGCTAAAAAGAGTTTAGCCTCAGCGCAGAAGGAAATGAAGCGACGATATGACCGCAGAGGTGAGATCCACCAGTTTAGTCCTGGCAATCAGGTTCTTGCTTTGTTGCTGCTTGTGGGTTCACCATTTCAGGCAAAATTTCATAGTCCGTTCAGTTTTGCATCAGGTTTCTGAGCAGAACCATTTGTTATCGACACCTCTCAGACCGGTGCTGATGGCAGGGACTGTGGGAAGACAGTCACTGGTTCATTTGACGGTACATGAGGATGAGGGGGTGGTTAGCCCTGATGAGTCTGTTGCGGGGCCGGTTAAAGAATTCTGAAACACTGGAGTCTTTGTTTGGGCACTTCACGGAGTTGACTGTGAAATATTGTGGCTGACGCTTTATCAAGAGCCCCCTGCTCTTGAGTTGTTTACTGTTCAAAAGGAGTCTACGGAAGTGGCCCCAAAATAGATTTTTTTGTTGCGCCATGTCAGTATCCCTGAGGGGAACCTTGTTTTCATGAGGTGACGATCCTCCTCCCATGACCGAGGTGTCACTGTTTCGATCCTGTTACAGGCGCTGATTGGCGTGTCGTCAGCCGGCGTGAGCCACACCTGAGCCGGAGTGGCCTGGCCATAAAAAGGCCTTCTGCATTGAGCTCGCTCTCGCTGGGGGAGGACATCTGGCGTGTTGCTGGCATGGACACCCTTGCTGCCTTATCTTTTGTACCTTTTTTCACACTGCCTTTAACATTGTTAAAAATAAACCTCTTGTCAGCAGCTCACTCGTTTGTCTTCCTGTTTGTTGCATCCAGGTTGTGACAAATAGACAAATAACAGAGACCACATGCCAAATTCTTCATCACTGATCAGAAACTATCAATGTTCCCTTACTGGTCTCCATTGGACCTGCTACTCTGACTGGTCTCCATGGGACCTGCTACTCTGACTGGGCTCCTCTTGCTCACTGTTTCACTGTAAAGTGTTCAGTTACCTCCCCGAGTTTCTCCCCCAGCACCCATGACATGAACAGACCGTAACATTGTTTGGCAACGTCTTTATTCAGAACGGCACTGTCCAGGTACGCGGCTCTGGCAGACTGCGTCTCTTACTCCTTCGCTTCTCCGTACATCCTATAACTTGTATAGGGAAGACACACAAAACACGCAATCTGCTCGAGCTGAGACTCATTAGGTATCATTTCCGGTACTAGTTCCCTGAGCCGCTCCTCTCTGCAGCTGAGTCTAACCATGCCCCCAGCCACCACATTCCCCTACCATTAGATTAGGGGTGCACCGCACTCTCCTAATATAATGATCTCTAGTTTAAGCTATCACTTTTAAAGCCCAACAGCTCATGTATTTGCAGGTCAAGACAAACGTCTGAAACAGGGTGCAAGGATACCCTCTTGACAGGGTGCAAGGAGACCCTCTTGGCAGAGTGCAAGGAGACCCTCTTGATCGGCTGCAAGGAGACCCTCTTGTCAGGGTGCAAAGAGACCCTCTTGTCAGGGTGCAAAGAGACCCTCTTGTCAGGGTGCAAAGAGACCCTCTTGATACGCAGCAAGGAGAGACTCTTGACAGGCTGCAAGGAGACCCTCTTGACAGGGTGCAAGGAGACCCTCTTGACAGGGTGCAAGGAGACCCTCTTGTCAGAGTGCAAGGAGACCCTCTTGTCAGGGTGCAAAGAGACCCTCTTGTCAGGGTGCAAAGAGACCCTCTTGTCAGGGTGCAAAGAGACCCTCTTGTCAGGGTGCAAAGAGACCCTCTTGACAGGGTGCAGGGAGACTCTCTTGACAGGGTGCAAGGAGACCCTCTTGACAGGGTGCAAGGAGACCCTCTTGACAGGGTGCAAGGAGACCCTCTTGACAGGGTGCAAGGAGACCCTCTTGACAGGGTGCAAGGAGACCCTCTTGACAGGGTGCAAAGAGAGACTCTTGACAGGGTGCAAAGAGAGACTCTTGACAGGGTGCAAGGAGACCCTCTTGATAGGGTGCAACCTTGTTTTGGGGAACAGAACCTTGTCATGAAGCGCTAAAGATTCATCATAAAATAGAAACTCAGACATGCATTGCTGTGAACAACGCACTAGCCCAGTTCACCCAAACTCAGAGTAATGATGCACAGAAAGACATTTTAGATCACTCAATGTCCAATCCCATGTTCACTGGTACCACCAGCTCTTTGTGATCTTCCTTTAGTTTCAAATCCAGACCTCTCAGGTTGTTCTGCTGGATCTTTAGGTTGCTGGAGTTTCAGCTCCAGACCTCACACTGAAAAGACCAGCAGCAACAATAAACTGGCACTTGTATTGATTATGAACTTTTTACCTTTAATCTGAGAACAGAAAACGTTCTAAACAAAGTCCTAGTTTTCACAGGATTTTAGACAAAAAAAATTCAACCAAATAGACAAAAAACAAGAGAACGTAGTGTTGGGAACTAAATGTCTCTATGGTGGCCTTCTTAGGACATTTCAGACTCCGCTTTATATGGGACACAAAGAAGAAGAGTTCAACCACTCATGCCGGGGAACATCTCGGTTAGAGTGGCTTGTTTTCTGCTTCTGGAGGAGGAAGAGGAGGAGGAGGACGAGGAGGAGGGAGTCTCTTTAGTCTTAGCAGAGGAGGGGGTGGAGGACCTTTGAGTCTTTGCAGGGGGTCTGGTGGGGGAGGCGGAGTTGCCGGACTCCCGTCTGCTGTGCTGGCGGAGCGGATACGGGTCAGAAGACCCTCTGCGTCGGTCAGTGGATCTCTGCTTCTCTTGCTGGTCCAGCTCTTTCTGCAGAAGCAAAGCTAGCCGACGGTCCTCCTCTTCCTGCCGGTGTCTGCTCAGAAGCTCCGCCTCCAATTCAGCAATCTCCAACAAGGCCGCCCCCCCCACCTCCAGAGAGGAGGAAGAAGAGGAGGGGATGGAGTGACAGCCTCGGCTGGTGACCGTCTCCTCCTCTTCCTCAGACATCTCCAGCTCCGAGCTCTTCCTCTTGGCCGATCCATCTCCAGTCATGTGACTCACCGGAGTCGGGGCATGAGACTGGACCTCTACTGAGGCCGACGCAGGATCTGATCCCGGCTGTTGGGAGAGGGGGCACTCCACCTTCTCCTGAGAGACCAGGATGTTCTCCTGAAACAGGAAGTGACATCATCAACATCTTCCTTCAGCGTTCCAGGTTAAAGCATTTAATACATATTTGATCTTTAAATTCATCTAGGGCTTTAGGAGCAGTGGGCTGAGCCCTCTCTCACGCAACAGATAGCTTAGCATAAAGTTCACTCCATCAAGCTTCATGTTGAACTGTTCCTTTAAAAAGATTTCACAGAATAACTTTACCTTGTTGGCCAGGAAGTTGCTGTTGGACGGAAGAGGGCACAGAAACCTGGGACAGAGACCACAAGAGACCACATGAGACCACAAGAGACCACATGTCAAATTCATCATCATCACTGATCAGAAACTATCAAAGTACCCTTCCTGGTCTTCATGGACCCCGCTACTCTTACTAGACTCCTCCTACTGGTCTTCGTGGAACCGAGTTCATCACATCACTGGTCCCTGAACCTAAAAGTGGACCTACTTCTCCATCAGTCCTCCCAGGACCTCCTTTCTCTTCTTTTTCTTCGCTGGAGTGACAGTAGCAGGACCAAAGTTCTGAGAGACGGGAGCCGAGTTCTGCAGGAGAAACAAACTATTAACGTAAAGACTCTCTGGGCTCCACCAGGACCAGGACCTCAAGGGGCACCTGGACATCAGCTCCACCAGGACCTCAAGGGGGACCTGGACATCAGCTGGAGTGAAGCGAGGACCCTCTGACAGAAACACTCACCAGCTGGCTGCTGAGCAGTCGGGCCAGTCTCTCGTCTTCTTCGTGCCTCCTCGTCGTCTCCTGCTGCAGATCCTCCTCCTCAGCCAGCAGTCTGTGGATGTAGTCCTCACTGGCCCTCCTCTCCTCCTCGTCCAGGGCTCGCTTCTCCTCCGTCAGCTTTTTTACATGTTATGAGCAGGAAGACAATATTCGGAACCAACATAATGAGCATCTGATCACCTGAAACTCAGAATGCTTGTTCATGTTCCTACAGGAGCCCAGAAGGGACAAACCAAGATGTTGTGAATCAAGATACTGACTTACAGAAATGATCATAATGATGTTCACGGGATGAACTTACTTTGGTGACCTGGTCCTCGTATTCCTGCTTCAGCTCTCCAGGTTGACTCACTCTGGGAAAACACACAGAGACTACACACACACGTAATATATGAATTATGGGATGTATGCGTACACCACTTATCGTCAGGATCCGTGAAGACCAACAGCATTATGGGACGTCTGCGTACCTCCCGGCTCGTCCTCGGCGGCGTCCTGCCCGGCGAGGCGGCGCTGACACTGCAGAGGGAAACGCGTCTGGATCTGATCCCACAGCTGCTGGTCCACCAGCGTCCTGCTGTTGAGACGCGCCCACGTGGAGACCCTCTTCCTGCACAGAGGACAGCACAGCGTGGCTTTGTCCACGGACTCCAGGAAGCAGGCCTGCAACGAGAAGAGATATATATATATATATATATATATATATATATATATATATATATATATATATATATATATATATATAACCCTAACCCTACATATATAAATAAAAGTATTAGTTAGCTTTTCAAAATGTAGCAAAGTAATGATGTGTGTGTTACCTTGCAGAAGGTGTGTGTGTGTGTTACCTTGCAGAAGGTGTGTGTGTGTGTTACCTTGCAGAAGGTGTGTGTGTGTGTGTTACCTTGCAGAAGGTGTGTGTGCAGGGGAGGGTTACTGGCTCCAGGAAAAGCTCCAGACAGACGGGGCAGCGGCAGTCGTCCAGAGAGAGAGCTCCTCTTCGTCTCCTCCCTCCTTCCTCACTCACCTTTACCCTCCTCATCCTCACTCTGAAGGAAGGCCTGACAGAGAGACAGGTACACACAGAGAGAGACAGACATGTACACAGAGAGAGACAGTCAGGTACACAGAAAGAGACAGACATGTACACAGAAAGAGACAGACAGGTACACAGAAAGAG
>NW_027175931.1:0-15000 GCF_023055335.1 Clinocottus analis | reverse complement strand
CTGTCTGAACTTCTAGCTGTAGACTTTCTGAACTTCTAGCTTTAGACTGTCTAAATTTCTAGCTTTAGACTGTCTGAACTTCTAGCTATAGACTGTCTGAACTTCTAGCTGTAGACTGTCTAAACTTCTAGCTTTAGACTGTCTGAACTTCTAGCTGTAAACTGTCTAAACTTCTAGCTTTAGACTGTCTGAACGTCTAGCTGTAGACTGTCTAAACTTCTAGCTTTAGACTGTCTGAACTTCTAGCTGTAGACTGTCTGAACTTCTAGCTTTAGACTGTCTGAACTTCTAGCTGTAGACTGTCTAAACGTCTAGCTTTAGACTGTCTGAACTTATAGCTGTAGACTGTCTAAACTTCTAGCTGTAGACTGTCTGAACTTCTAGCTGTAGACTGTCTGAACTTCTAGCTGTAGACTGTCTAAACTTCTAGCTGTAGACTGTCTGAACTTTTAGCTTTAGACTGTCTGAACTTCTAGCTGTAGACTGTCTGAACTTTTAGCTTTAGACTGTCTAAACTTCTAGCTGTAGACTGTCTGAACTTTTAGCTTTAGACTGTCTGAACTTCTAGCTGTAGACTGTCTGAACGTCTACCTGTAGACTGTCTGAACTTCGAGTGGGTTTATGGTGATGTCATCACGTTATGAGTCTTCTTGTTGCACGGTGCCATCAACCGATGCTGATGTTGTGTGTTTATTCGTGTTTGTTTGTTCATGTTTGGAAAGAGACTGTTTCAGTGAATGATTTCAACAAAGTGAATTTAGTTTTATCTGATGAATAACATGAATCACAAAATAACACAAATAACATAAATCTTTATGTACTGAAGAAAAAGACTAAAGTGTGTTTGTGCATATTTCAACATTTAATCTCCCTGTGGCTTCAATCTGATTCACTTAGACAGGTTCCCCACTGTATCCCAGAATGCTTTGCTTCTGTCTTATGGTACTTTTGATTTGACATCATGCTAATTAATCAGCTCATTCATATCCATCAATAAATAAATACACTGCATTCATCAAGTAATTTCTTTCTGCAGAAAACTCAAGTGACTCTCAGTTGACCTTCATATGACCTTCAGGTCACTCTCAGATAAACTTCAGGTGACCTTCGGGTGACATTGTCATGTGACCTTAAGGAGAATAGGCTCCTTGGAGATGAGATGTGATTATTCATGTGTTTATGAAGATATATGTTTGTAGAAATGTGCGTGTACCTGTATTCTTTTTGTGTGAAACACTTTGATGTTCAATTTGATACATGTTATGTAAATCACCTTTATTATAATAATAATTATCATCATAAGAGGTGTCTTTAGATTAAACACAGCCAACAATTAAGTGATAAATATTACAACTACACAGAAAAATAGATGTCCTACCTAACGTGGTGTTTATTGGCTCTTAAACCTGCGGCCGCCTCACTTTCGTGAGATCATCAAAGATGTTCATGACGTCAGCAAGCCGGACACCCAGAATGCACTGTGATTGATTCTGATCAGGACTGGCTCATCTCCAACAAGTCTACTGTCATGTGACCTTCATGTGACCCTGATGTGACCTTCAGATGACACTCGTGTGACCTTCAAGACAATTACTCAGAGGTATAGTTCTCTGAGAAGATAAACTCATTTCTAATGTGTCACAACGTGACCACCTGACACCAAACCAACCAACAACATGCCAAAATGTTCTCATTTTAAAATAGTTCTTTTTTTATCATAATAAAAGTTCTTTAAATACAAAAAAATCATCAATTACTTTCTTTATCTTCCACACACAGATTCACTGATTTTTTTTTAAAATATAAAAACATGTTTGACTGACACATTCAGGTCATTTTTTGCCAATAATTTATAAGTTTATAAATCATTATTTTCTTTTTCTTTTTCTGCTACACGACTGTCAGACCTTAAAATAGTCTGAATCTTTTCCAGTAGTCAAATATAAAAATATCCAGTAGAAAGACAACAGGAAGCTGTGCTACACGGCCACGCCCCCAGCGCTCTGATTGGACAGCAGGAGTACACCAACGGCCACGCCCCCAGCGCTCTGATTGGCCATAACAGAACACCAATGGCCACGCCCCCAGCGCTCTGATTGGACAACAACTGCTCAGTGCCTCTTGTTGCTGTTGGCTGAAATAATTTGGTGTTTTTCATGTTTTGCAAAAACTTGAATTTACTTGTTTGATATCTATATTTTATATATGCTAAATAATAAGTAGAAAATAAAATGTTTTTCTCTCATTATTTCAATAGTTTGTTTATAATTTAAAAAACTAATATGTATTTAACACTTTATCTGAACTATAGACATAATCATTCTAAATGTGCGTAGTTTCTTTGCTTCTCTTTTATGTGGTTTCTTTCTGCTATTTGTTGGTTTTATGTTCATTAAATTTATTGACTCTCCAGCTGATTAACGGCAGTGACGGGTCAATCAAACAATTTGAGAAAACAAGCTGTTGGTGGCCGTGGCCTGATGGCTTCATCATCATAATCATTGACTACGTTTACATGCACACTAATATCTCACTTCATCTGAATCTGATCCGCCTCATGTTCTGTTTTGATAATCTACGTCAGGCTTCAGAAGCATGTGAACAAATATTCATCACATTCACAACATTTACATCGTCTGAGTTTGTTCTTCTGAAGAGGCATGAGAGGGAAGAAGGAACAATGAACAGGGAAGAGGAAAGAGGGAACATTGAAGAAGAAAGAGGGAACAATGAACAGGGAAGAGGAAAGATTGAAGAAGAAAGAGGGAACAATGAACAGGGAAGAGGAAAGAGGGAACATTGAAGAAGAAAGAGGGAACAATGAACAGGGAAGAGGAAAGATTGAAGAAGAAAGAGGGAACAATGAACAGGGAAGAGGAAAGAGGGAACATTGAAGAAGAAAGAGGGAACAATGAACAGGGAAGAGGAAAGAGGGAACATTAAAGAAGGAAGAGGGAACAATGAACAGGGAAGAGGAAAGATTGAAGAAGAAAGAGGGAACAATGAACAGGGAAGAGGAAAGAGGAAACATTGAAGAAGAAAGAGGGAACAATGAACAGGGAAGAGGAAAGATTGAAGAAGAAAGAGGGAACAATGAACAGGGAAGAGGAAAGAGGGAACATTGAAGAAGGAAGAGGGAACAATGAACAGGGAAGAGGAAAGATTGAAGAAGAAAGAGGGAAAAATGAACAGGGAAGAGGAAAGAGGAAACATTGAAGAAGAAAGAGGGAACAATGAACAGGGAAGAGGAAAGATTGAAGAAGAAAGAGGGAACAATGAACAGGGAAGAGGAAAGAGGAAACATTAAAGAAGGAAGAGGGAACAATGAACAGGGAAGAGGAAAGATTGAAGAAGAAAGAGGGAACAATGAACAGGGAAGAGGAAAGAGGGAACATTGAAGAAGGAAGAGGGAACAATGAACAGGGAAGAGGAAAGATTGAAGAAGAAAGAGGGAACAATGAACAGGGAAGAGGAAAGAGGAAAGATTGAAGAAGAAAGAGGGAACAATGAACAGGGAAGAGGAAAGAGGGAACATTGAAGAAGGAAGAGGGAACAATGAACAGGGAAGAGGAAAGATTGAAGAAGAAAGAGGGAACAATGAACAGGGAAGAGGAAAGAGGAAACATTAAAGAAGGAAGAGGGAACAATGAAGAAGGAAGAGGAAAGATTGAAGAAGAAAGAGGGAACAATGAACAGGGAAGAGGAAAGAGGAAACATTAAAGAAGGAAGAGGGAACAATGAAGAAGGAAGAGGAAAGAGGAAACATTAAAGAAGGAACAATGAAGAGGGAACACCACGGGAGCAAAGCGACTGCACACTAAAGGTCATATGGAGGTCGACTGTCATGGATCATCTCTCACCAGCCCAGGAGGAGTGTTGTCTCTTTTGGAATAAGGGCAGTAAACACAATATGTAAACATTGTCATAAGTAAACATTGTTATTGTTTGTGTGTTTCAGATGGCCGTGTCCCAGAAAACTGTGGCAGTCTGTCCGGCGGCGGTCTGCCCGGCTGCGGCGTACGGCGGCGGCTGCTTCCTCTTCCAGCTGGGCAGGATGGGCATGCTGTCCTGTTTACACAGATTCTTCTCCGGGTGCTGACGAGCTTTAATCTCTCGACACAAAACTCTTTTCTTCTCGATCATCTCCATCATGGTGGCATCTCCGCAGAGCCACGGCATCTGCAATCAATCAATCAGTCAATCAATCAGTCAGTCAATCAATCCATTATTGGTCCTGGTTATAGCTTGACGTTGGTTCTATTTTAAATGGACCCTATTGTACTTCTGGTCACATGACATCTATTGTATTTCTGGTTACATGACATCTATTGTACTTCTGGTCACATGACATCTATTGTACTTCTGGTCACATGACATCTATTGTACTTCTGGTCACATGACATCTATTGTACTTCTGGTTACATGACATCTATTGTACTTCTGGTCACATGACATCTATTGTACTTCTGGTCACATGACATCTATTGTACTTCTGGTCACATGACATCTATTGTACTTCTGGTCACATGACATCTATTGTACTTCTGGTTACATGACATCTATTGTACTTCTGGTCACATGACATCTATTGTACTTCTGGTTACATGACATCTATTGTACTTCTGGTCACATGACATCTATTGTACTTCTGGTCACATGACATCTATTGTACTTCTGGTCACATGACATCTATTGTACTTCTGGTCACATGACATCTATTGTACTTCTGGTCACATGACATCTATTGTCCTCTCCCTGAGCTTCCTCCCCTTGGTGGTTCTCAAACGTGTTCATGCCCCACCGCCCCAACAAAATTATAACAAAACGGTCCATGCTGAATTTTTATGGAAATATCTTCTTGGGACTCCTCCATCAGTGCTTTTTCAAGTAATTGTCACAGTTCAGCTTCACGCCCTACTTGTCAGTCACTCCCTTGTCATCAGTCTAACGCCCTTCACCTGTTCACTCACCTGTCTCTGATCATAAAATCAAGCCCCCAGACACACCTTGCCAAATGGTTTATCAGTAAGACTCTTTCTGGTCCAATCCCAATCTCCACCCTAAACCCTGGAGCCCTGAACCCTCAGGGACTCACTGACGTCAGCTGCTGAGTGGTTGAGTGTGAGAGTCTGTGAGTTCTTGATGGTGTGAATATGAATGACAGCACTTTACTGCAACATCACGTGACTACATTAAAACATATTGTGTATTTATTTTATTCTTTTTATTCACTGGTTTGAACGTCTTCTTCCTAAGATGAGAAGTCATTTTATATTATTTATTCACTTGTTTTTGTCCAAATAAAATGTTTGATAAATGTACAGAAAAATATATATATATATATATATTCTGTTTGCATTCCTCTGATTCATGTGTTTTATGTTCCATAATGTTGTAAAGGTATTTTATCAGCTAAATGCCCACGTGCCTCTTTGTTTACCTTTTTTTTTAACGTCTCCGTTCTTCCATTGGGAACTGCATGTTTGGGAAGTGCATTGTGGGTAATTCCCTTCGGCAAAGTCAGCATCTAATGTTGACTTACTGAAAGGGTTCATAAAGAGCTCAACATGTCCGCCACAGAGCCCTCAGGCCCTCCACCATGTGACACTGGGACACCCCTAAACCCTCAAGGACTTCACGGGAGCCTCAAAGTCCGTGAGTCATGAGGGAGGAGACTGGGATTGAGCCTTCCACTGTCTCACGGACTGATCTCTGTTACACCCAGACCTGGGTAGTTTTGTGTTCAGTGTTTGTTGTGTTGGCTATTTAGTCTGCGTCTACCTTCTGTCTTGTGCCAGTGTATCATTTGATGTTACGAGCGTTTAGAGTAAAGACTCTGTTTTTTCAAAAACAAACAACCTGGTCTCTCGTGTCTGCTTTTGGGTCCAACCTCCCGTGGTCCTGGTCTTCCTAACAATCTCCTGTTACCATCTGCTGTCTGGTAATCACCGTGAGACCATCCGGTTTCTTATGGGCGACATTACTGGCATCATTTACTGATTTGATGAATCCGCTATAAAGAGCACTTGGCTGCAGCGCATGAAAAATGCATCTGCTGGACATTATTAAGTATGACACTGCCAATCAGATTTATTAGCTTACTTTTTAATTAAAGATGCCAAAAGACAACCTCTTGTATTGTTTATAATGTAAATAAAACTTCATATGACTAATAGAGATCAATCAAGAAGATCCTTAAGTGTTTGTGATCTGGCCTCATTATTTAAATGACCTAAATTGCATTTCATTATGACCATAATACTTTCACATAAATTGATGCACACTAGCAGACAAGATTCAACTCTTTGCAAAGAAAAGTGTGAGTGAATAAGAGGGAGGGATTTTCAAATAGTTGACAGAGATCTTGAATTGACTATAAAATAATTACTGTAAAAAATTAAGTGCAGCTTCAAAAACTAAATTTAAACAAGTGTTAAAATAACCCCCAACATTGTAATATGCATGTCATTACAGGGGAAGGCCCTCATGGCTGTACTCATACTATACCACTATATACTAGTTTGACATGTACTTGTGGCTATGACAGTACTGTATACCAGTAGATGTACTTGTGGCTATTTCATTAGACTTAAGCGTTACATTGTGAATAACATGAGTAAATAACAGGATTAAAACTGGAAGCTCGTTGGTTGAGTTGCCTCTTGGTTAGAAAGGACAGAGCAAAGTCTGGCTTCCTAGTAATTGTTTTATTACATTCATAAGTAGAGACACAACTCATAACCTGGACTACACTTTCTTTAATGACCTAAGCAATGGACATGACTTCTGCCTGAGTTGTGTCAGATGTACATTTTCATTGGAAATAGTTGATGTTTATAAATTAAGACAACTCCCATGATCCCACACTACTTGTGATGACATCTTTTGTTATGGTTTTGATTGACACCCCTGATAACAGAAAGTACATGCTGTGCTTCTGAATTTGGTTAATTTAAATATTTTATTCATCATGAACACATTAAATTTCAGATTTCATGTCAATGTACAACATCATGATGACCCGAGAGACAGGGACAAACAGAAAAGTTGCTCAGAGAATCCTAGTTTAGGGGTTAGGTTAAAGAGTTAGACGGGTTAGGTTAAAGAGTTAGATGGGTTAGGTTAAACAGACGGGTTAGGTTAAAGGGTTAGATGGGTTAGGTTAAAGGGTTAGACGGGTTAGGTTAAAGGATTAGATGTGTTAGGTTAAAGGGTTAGACAGGTTAGGTTAAAGGGTTAGACGGGTTAGGTTAAAGGGTTAGACGGGTTAGGTTAAAGGATTAGATGTGTTAGGTTAAAGGGTTAGACGGGTTAGGTTAAAGGGTTAGATGGGTTAGGTTAAACAGACGGGTTAGGTTAAAGGATTAGATGTGTTAGGTTAAAGGGTGAGAACAGAGGTTTTATTAGTCTCAATAAATGTAAATCAAGTGTTACTGAGAACTATTAAAGTGCTTCAGTGGAAGTTCATTGTTAGTACTAAGTAAGTTGTGTTAGTTTAATGATAGTATCAATGTAGGTTTGTTAGACTTAAAGTATTACAGGGTCAAGGGTCAGCCCGTTCTCAATCCCATGGCGTCAAATCAAACATTCTGTATGCAGCAAACTTTCATGTAACTATATGTGAAGAGATCCGTGTCATTGTGAGACAAAATGCTCAGTGTCACGATCTAAACCAAATAATCCAACAGGGTTAGGTTAGGCTAACCTTAACCCGAGCCTAACTTGAGGGTAACCCTCTTAGGGTTAGGCTAACCTTAACCCGAGCCGAACTTGAGGGTAACCCTCTTAGGGTTAGGCTAACCTTAACCCGAGCCTAACTTGAGGGTAACCCTCTTAGGGTTAGGCTAACCTTAACCCGAGCCTAACTTGAGGGTAACCCTCTTAGGGTTAGGCTAACCTTAACCCGAGCCTAACTTGAGGGTAACCCTCTTAGGGTTAGGCTAACCTTAACCCGAGCCTAACTTGAGGGTAACCCTCTTAGGGTTAGGCTAACCTTAACCCGAGCCTAACTTGAGGGTAACCCTCTTAGGGTTAGGCTAACCCAAACAGAGTGGGAGTAGAGTTGAGTGGATCAAACAAACACAAGACATCGGTGTTCTTGTCCTATGTTCTTGTTGAGGTATTTCTAAGTTCCATTAACAATGTTCGTGTTGTGTTTTCTAAACTTGTGTTCCATATTTTTGTATTTAATTTAGTTTACAGAGGTATTTGAAGCCCAGCCATGAGCTTTCTTAACACGGTGACTGCGACTGTAGTGGAGCGCCAGTTTGACGTGCTGGACCACCCAGTGCGTCAGAAAGAGACGCCATGATGGAATGAGAAGGTACTGAGTATTACTTCACTTTAAATATCCACGAATTCATTAAAATGTTGAGACATAATAGAAAACACATAAAATTCCAACACAAAACATTTTACACACAAATGAAATCATGAAATGTTCCTTAAAAGTAAAGAAAACAGTTATTTACTAGTTTACATGTTTACATTTCAGATATAAATCAGCTGATGCGTCAAAGCTTCTGTCACTTTGTAAAATGGTTTTACGGTCTGTTGCTCAGTGATGTTGAATCCTGTGTGAAATATAAAGTCTACAATTATTATCTTCAAATAAAAAAGAAGAAATGAAACTGATGTTCGTCATCGGATTTACAAAATGGATCAAAGTGAACAGACAAGTAACACAGAAAGATAGCGAGGTAGATTGGTAGTAGACAGACCATTAGACAGGTAGACAGACAGGTAGACAGGCAGGTAGACAGGCAGACAGACATTTGTTTTACAGGTGTCGTACCTGGCTAAGGGCCGGGTGATGCGGATCATACAGGTGACGTTGTGGCGTGGCACCTGGTAAAGGAACTCCTGAAGTGGATGCGGAACGGCCAAGTTTACACACCAGCTTTGATTCTGCAGATTAGATTATTTTACAATTAAATTAGATTATTTTACAATTACATTAAATTGCTTTTGCAATCAGATTAAATCATTTTTACAATCAGATTAGATTATTTTACATCAATCAACAAACACAGATGATGAAAGATTCACCTGAAGGTTAGAACAACAACCACTGAAATAAAATCTACTTCTAATTTAGAAAGGAAAATCACTTCATGAAGATGTAAAACAAACTGACCTGTTATTATCTTTACATTAAACCTGACTTCCTGTTATTATCTTCACATTAAACCTGACTTCCTGTTATTATCTTCACATTGAACCTGACTTCCTGTTATTATCTTTACATTAAACCTGACTTCCTGTTATTATCTTCACATTGAACCTGACTTCCTGTTATTATCTTTACATTAAACCTGACTTCCTGTTATTATCTTCACATTGAACCTGACTTCCTGTTATTATCTTCACATTAAACCTGACTTCCTGTTATTATCTTCACATTGAACCCTGACCCCTTTAATGAACCTCACCTCCTCCTCCTCCTCCTCCTCCTCCTCCTCCTCCAGAGAGCATCATCGTGGGGCTGACAGATGACCTCCCCATCCTACTGGAAACTGGACTGGACTGCCCGTCCTGGTCTTTACTGCCATGTCTGGGCAGAGACCTGGAGTCCCCTACAGAGACAAAAGCAGATGGAAAGAGACAGACTAAGATTAGAGAATTGAACTATCTTGTTTCCTCAGAAACTAATTCAAGAACAGAACCAAACAGAGACAGAGAACCAGCAGAACCCGGAAAACCTTCAAAAAGGACCGGGAGGCATCCTGATCCGGTGTTGAAGCACCTCTGCGCTCACTCTGCATGTCTGAACTCCTCACCCTATCTCTGAGGCTAAGCCTGGACTCCCAATAAAGAAAGATGATTTCAGGCGCTCGTGTCTCTTTCTTTCTGTCACCACCCAAAGTCCATGACCGTAGCTGACGGTCTGAACGAAAGTGGGCTGGTGAAATGAGAGCAATGATGAAATGATGTAGTATAGATGATGTAAAATGACACACTTGATCCAAGCTTCATCAGCTGTTTAGTGGATGTAAAACTGCTATGAAACTGATTAAAACCTCTGCAGTCGGCATGGTGTAGTACTCTTGAAGAGCTCATGAGTATTTACCTTCACTCCCTCTGCTCTTCCTGCCTCCGGCCACTTTCTTCATCACCTGTCTACCCGAGGTAAACAGGTTGTTGAGTTCATCCAATGGGCTTGTGGGTGTCTGTGACCTCATCGACACGTTCTGCATGGAGCCATGGGTGGAGGAGTTACTGAGTTTAGCCCCGCCCTCCCTGGCCCTGTGTGACGATGAGGAAGAGGAAGAGCGGGGCATACTTCCTCCTGCCATCAGAGCGTCATATGGCGGAGGTCTCTTCAGGCTCAGGGGAGTCAGAGAGCGACCCATGCTGACGGGGGAAGGACACGCTGATTGGCTGCGGGGGTAACCATGCCCACTGTGGGCGGAGCCAGAGGCCTTGTAGAGGTTGGAGGGGAGAGGTGGAGCTGATGAGCGGCCAGAGGAAGTGATGGTGGGTGTGGAGGCCAGGTCCCGTTCCCGGTCTCGGTCCCTGTTTCGGTCCCGGTCTCGGTCCCGCTCCTTGCGATGGTGGGTGGAGCTCTGAGGTTGTTCGACACCACCCGACTTGCTGTAGGAGGCATTGTCCATCATGGGCAGTCGGGTGACCTCTAAAGGGGTCAGAGGGGACTCGTCAGAATTGGGAGAGCACTGAGCAGGGAGAGGCGGGAAGACGAGCAGCGGCGGGCGGGGAGTCAGGAGGTTGGGGAAAGGTGGAGGGATGTCGCAGAGAGAGCCACGGGACGTCCAGGCTTCAGGATCCATGATGGCGGACTGAGCGTCCTGCAGGAAGTCCTCCAGCATCGGATAGTTCATCTCCTCGTACACCGACTCGCTCTGCTCGTCCTCCACGGTTTCTGGACCTTTTAGCTCCCGCAGGATGTTTCCCACCATCTCAATGTAAACAGGCTCCTCGTCGTCCGTGTCTCTCGATGCTGGACTCTGACTCTGGGATGAAGATTTGTCCCGCCGCAAGGAAGACTTCTTGCTGCCATGGTTGTGAATGTAAGATTCATCGAAGGAGGTGCTGAGCTGGGTGTTCGGGTTCCTTTTAGGTTTGGGTGGAGGCATCTTCTTGTAGTCTTCACTGTAGAAATGGCATCGAGCTGCAGACAGAAAGACACCGATGTTAAAATCAAAAGATTTTGAAATAAATCACTTCATCACTTCCATAAGAAACATTCTTGAAGATGGGACTGCCCATTTCATCCTGCAGGTGTTGTGTTGCACCAGCAGGTGTTGTGTTGTACCTGCAGCTTATGTCAGATGTTCTCACCTTCAGCCTGCCCTGAAAGGTCTTTGGTCTCTTGAGCGTCGGTCCTTGCGACTCCGCAGCCTCCGTTCACCGCCTCAGAGCTGTTGCTCAGTTTGGTGTTGGGGTCTCTCTTGGGTTTGGGCGGCGGTTGTTTACGGTTGGAATTTGAGTCGTCATCTCCGCCCACCGAGTGGAGGGACTGGGATCGGACAGAGAAACCTTGACTGGGGGGCGGCAGACGGTCCTGCGGCGCCGGCATCGTCATGAAACCCATCCTGAAATGTTTTCCAGAGTATGCCCCGTCTGTTGCCATGGCTACATCTTCACCAATCCTGGATGGACGGGTGGAGAGAAAAATTGTGGATCAACCAACAGAATCGGTAATCATTTTCTCATGCATCAGTTCCATTAGATTTAGCTGACGCTTTCATCCAAAGAGACTTACATGTTGCCCTACACACCATGGACAGGGTGAAGTGACTACCGGAGCTCGAACCACCGATCCTTTGATTGAAAGACGAGCATGCTAACCTCTGAGCCACAGTCCAGAACATCACAACATTATTTGAAATTAGTCCAGTGGTTCTCAAACCGCTGCTGCACGGTGGTGTAGTGGCTAGCACTGACGCCTCACAGCAAGAGGGTCTGTGGTTCGGATCCCGGGCAGGGCGGGGTTCGGATACAGGTCTGCAGGTCCTTCTGTGTGGAGTCAGCATGTTCTCCCCGTGGCAGCGTGGGTTCTCTCCGGGTTCTCCGGCTTCCTCCCACAGTCCAAAGACATGCTGCACAGGTTAACTGGACTCTAAATGTCCCGTAGGTGTGAATGTGAGCATGAATGGTTGTCTGTCTCTTTGTCTGCCCTGTGATGGACTGGAGACTTGTCCAGGTGAACCCTGCCTTTGCCCCTTGACAGCTGGGATCGGCTCCAGCGCCCCGCGACCCTAATGAGGATAAGCGATTAAGATGATGGATGGATGGATGGATGGTTGGTTCACAAACTGGGGGGCGTGACCCTCGAGTGGGGTGCGGAGGTATTACAGGTGTTAAATACCTTTAAAAAAAATCCTTTATTAATCCCTCAGTGGGGGACTTATTATCCACATGTCACCATCCTCAGTAATGAAAGAGCTTTGTGCTGCGTTGAAGCTCTGGGGCTTCAGTGCCTTGCTCAAAGACACTTCAACATGAAACTATGTGGAGAAAACAGGGATTCAACAGGCTTCCTTGGTCACCTTTTTGCCAAATATGAGTTATATTTTGCACACATATAAACCTTATTTGCATTGTTTTAACAAAGTGAGTGCACATGCTATTAGTTTTTGTCAGATGGGGCGATCTGGTTGACTTGAAAGGGATTTACATTTTCTTTAATCTATTAATTCAAGAAGCACGGATGATGAGTCTCAACAAGTTGGACCATTTTGTTCCCATGTTGTTGGGCGGTGGGGCTCGAACATTTTGCTTCCTCCAGAGTGGAGACAGAAAAAGTTTGAAAACCACTGGATTAGTCCAACATGATGGACTACCGCTGAACAAGAGGGGGACAGAGAGACAAAGTCTTGTCTTACACATCGCTGTTATTTGTACGTACACTTCAGGTTCAGTCCCTGTTCCAGTGAACACCGAGCGAACACCTTAACCCTAACCCATGGGTGCAGTCTCTGAGGTGTATCAAAGCTTCACTTCGTCAGAACTTCTTGCCCTTCCAGGAGGACAAACCCTCCATCCCATTCAGCTGAATGTACCACCACTTCTGTTTGTACTACGGCTCATCTTTGATGACTTTTTGATGTCTTCTCCTGTAATAAAATATTCAAAGACAAACGTGCTTTAAGTGCTGTTGATTTATCACAAAGAATCTATACATTCATTTTCGCCACAATCTCCTTTAACCTTTTAGGTCTACTTCAATCGGGACTCTCCCCTCTTTGAATCCAGGAAACTCAGATTGAGGCCTTTCTCATCCCAATAGTACTTTCTGTTTCCTGACTGACAATTTTAAAGGCTCATACCCAATACTACTTTCTGTCCAAGTATTTATAGTGATAGACTCATTTCCTCTTGCCTCGCCAGGCATGTTTTCACTGGACACGTCTTCACTGGGTTCAAACCACCGATGACAACTTGCCTCTGATTATGGGATGCATTTCTTTGCCTCACCCTTTTACTCCAACCATTTTTCTTTGTGACATCACTGCTGAGGTGATGATACAATATAGTTTCCTTACTTCCACCAAGCACCTCCATTTCTACAAGCATCTGTTTTGGGACTGCTCTGATGTTGTGTTCCATAGAAACATCCTCTTATAAGGTCTAATTTACTAATTATATATTTTGACTGGCATGTTTCAGCTCAGTAGAAACATGTTCTCTTATCTGCGTTTAGAGGAAATGTATTGCTCCAGTGTTAAACAACATTGTCTCTTCATTCGTCAGTGGTCATGTTTGGTTTTATTTGTTTGTGTGTTTTCTACCTTTTGATGGCCTCTTCCTGACGTCTCTTCTTCTGGTGTTTTTCCTGCAAGTAGGTCCAGTTATTCTGGTTGCGAATGCGATCGCTCTCTCTGGCAATGTCAGAGGCGTTTTGGATCACCAGACCGTCGTACGTTCGAAGGCCGCTGTCCTCCACATACTGAAAAAAACTCCTGAAGGAAGACGCCTCCTCCTGAGACGTCATAACTCCCCAAAAGATCTGAGAGGAGGATCAGAAAGAAGCACATCTCAAGAGAACATTGAGCCAAACTGACGTGAAGAATGAAATGTACCAGTGACAGTAACAGAAGGTCAACTCATGCTTACAAAGGCAGATAATGTCAGCTGGCCTGACTGCAGCAACAATGATGTTTTCCCTCCGATGGCAATCCGCACATGTGCTCACAATTCATTAGAATAATTAAGTGCTGACATTAATACTTTCCTTAAGTTAATTAGTATTGAGCTTTCTGTAGCTCTATAGGTTAATTGCATGTCAATGAAAAAAACACTGGGGATGATAAAGAATCACAAGTTAATGTATTCAGTCAGGATGTTCAGTCAACCGTACAGTGAAGGCCGTCAAGGCCCGCTGATCCAAACACAATCACAAACTTATAGCTTTTTTATGTTTATTAATTATTATTATTATTTTATAATTAAAATGTATATCTATTTTAGAATAGAATTATTTTTCCCTATTAGCTTATTTTCTCATTAGACAGCTGCTTTGTTTTATTGTGATTTTTCTTACAGATTCCGTTTTTTTAGGTCTTTATCTTTACAAAGAGGTAAGTTAGAGGGATGAAAGGGATTATTGGGAAATATTGCTCAGATCATGCTGGATGTTTATAGTAATGATGAAATTATGATCGCCCTTTGTAGTTTGACTTTATTGAAGAAACTGTACTTTCTTGATTCTTGTTGTTCTGAGTTTGTTCTCATGGTTGAATGAACTTATTGTGAGTCTCTCTGGACAAAAGCATCAGCTAAATGCAATGTGATGTCTGTCTGTCTGTCTGTCTGTCTGTCTGTCTGTCTGTCTGTCTGTCTGTCTCTCTCTCTCTCTCTCTCTCTCTCTCTCCCTCTCTCTCTGTGTCTATCTCTCTCTCTGTCTGTCTCTCTCTCTCTCTCTCTGTCTCTCTCTCTCTCTCCCTCTCTCTCTGTGTCTATCTCTCTCTCTGTCTCTCTCTCTCTCTCTCTCTCTCTCTCTCTCTCTCTCTCTGTCTCTCTCTCTCTCTCTCTCTCTCT
>NW_027175930.1:15000-22600 GCF_023055335.1 Clinocottus analis | reverse complement strand
ACAATGAAAAGCTTATTTTGCTTGGTCCTCCTACACAGAATTACAATAAAGTTAAAAAATAAATAAATAAGGCACAAAACATAAAAGATACAAAAATTGTAAGATAATTTCGGTTCACCCAGTATTGCACAAAAATATGATAGTATTGCTATGATAGATATGATAAAATATAATAATAATATTGCTCATTGTATCTTTATACACTATGCATTGCTACAATGTCCAAGTATGGTCATGACATGAAGTCACAGCAGCCATTCACAGATCAGTGATGTGTATGTATGTGTGTGTATCACGCTCGCAAGCGCGCGCACACGCACACACACACGTGTTCCAAAATGACACACTGCCTCATAATGTTTGAATATTCTCCTAATAAATGATCTTGGATTCTTGCCATAAAAGTAACTTTTGTCCACTTTACAGTGAATTCATGATCATTCAATTTTATGGCATCAGTATAGATTTGGGGCTGACAGACTGGGGCTGTTGTGTTTAAGGTTCCACTCTTTTGGGACCCAGTGTTTGCCTTTTTAAATTACAACAATTTTTCCTGTCCAGACTTTGTCCTTATAATAAGTAACACACTGCCTTTGCCAGTTTACCAGTTTGAAACTAGGGGTTTTGGGTGAATGGCTACTGCAGTGCCCCCGTTGCATATTTAACGTGGCACTACTTAGCTACTCACCTGGGTTTTTTGTTCTGATGCGTTTTAAATTAAAGACTATGTTCAGTCGATATTCAGATCACATTTAATCTTTTACAAACCAAAATAATAACCTCCTCAGCATAACTTAGGTGCCGGTATTCAAATCATAAAACAAAACCATAACCAATGTTTCATTAACGTTCCAGTCAAACGTGCTCCTCAAAATGTTCTAGTCTCATCAATCGTCTCATCCCATGCTCTCATAAACAGTGAAAAAACTGTTTGCCTTTCCAAAGTGAGCAACACCTGACCCTAATCTTTCTCCAAATTATATAGGGCCGACCTGCCGTAGCAGTCGGCCTTGCGCCCCCAGTGGTGGGAGGTCAACATAATCTAAAAAATGCAAAATGTACTTTACACCTTCTACTGAATGAATTTAGCTGATTGTGTGTGTAGAAAAGTGTACAAAATCTTTAAACTCACCCAAAACAGAGTAGGTTTCCTCCCACTGTGGACCAACACTGAACCAGACAAGGTCACCTGGTGGGTTATAAAACAACATACTTAGACACGGTATTTTCGAAAAACATGAAAGTCTGACACACGTGTTTATTGACACTGACTTGTATGACAACAACTAGGAAGAGGGCCACATCTCCTGTAAAGTGGACCTCATGAATCTGGAGCACAGAGGCACTTAGACAGAGAATCAAACCCCCAATAACGATCTGGATTGCCTGAGAGAGTGAGAGACAGCGAGAGAGAGGAAGCGAGAGAGAGGGAGCGAGAGAGAAGTTAGCCAAGGAGACCAGCAAAATATGGATAGAGCTCTCTACCAGTCAGCCATTTGTCATGTAAGCGCACCCCGAGAGTCTTTGGCTCCATCTTGAGGTGGGACTGTAGTTGGCCTGGGGAGAGGGTCCCTGCTGCAGGCATTGGATCTTTGTCATTAAGAGCCATCCTGCTGCTGATGGAAAAAGAAAACGTCTTTACAAAATAATTCAATCAAAGAAAAAGCATACAGCTAAAGAATGGTGAGGATTGTTAAAAGAAATTAATAGAAATATACTATGCCATATGCACAAGGACGCAAGTTGGTGTTACAATTTACCTTTAGCGACTGGCATTTAGATTAACTTAATTCTACCGATTTGTTAGTGGCTGTTAAACAGTAATACGGCAGCAAAAGGCAGAGAAGACGAAAACTGTTAGCCGATAGATGTCCAGAAGTGATAGATGCTCTTACATCTTGCTTAACAGTGGTCAAGAAAATTCCCAGGGTCGCTGTAATAAAGCCACCGTATAGTTTGAAGAATGTATTGACATATATATTTTTTTAATTTATTAACTTATGTATTCATTTGATTTAGACATATTAGGTGGGCTGTATGCATTCTTTGACACTAAATTATGCTGATTCAAAATGTTCTCAAAATTACATTTAGCATCTTATTTTTCAGAAGAAACTATCCTGTATTATCCGATTGGGGAAATTATTATTTGTGGTTATCCATTCCTAGGGGCAGTGTGCTGCTGTGAAGCACTCAGGGAGCAACTGGGAGAGTCTTGCTTAAGGACACTTCCACATGCAAACTATGAGGAGACCAGGGATCGAACCATGAACTTTGCAATCACAGGACGGCCACTCTACCCATGAACCACAGCTGTGACCTCAACATGCTTTTATATTGGCCACTCTGAGAACTTCATTCACTGATTAAGACTGTGAAAAGTCACAAAGGGGACCTTGAGTTGAGATTAATTTCTCAAAAAGTTGTGTGTTCAAACATCGGGTGCAATGACAATTCCACTATATAGTTGCATGCAGTTCACTGGCTCGTCAAAAATGTGTATAAATCGATAATAAAGATTCATTCACATTTTGAGTTCTGGGATTAACGGCAACAGAGAACACTGTGACCAGATGCTCCACTGTCCTCTACTACGGCTTCAGGATACACAGAAAAAGGTGATGTTCAGACCAAAGGCGACACACTAAAGGGGAATAAACAGGCCGAAAACATTTAGAGAGACGACTCTCTCCCAAATCCAAAAACTATGATAAAACTATTATAAGTTATGTAAATTATAAAGCTTGTAACTGGTCCAAAGACAATTAATCTCATCTCTATGGTAAAGGTGGTGCATGTATTGGTGCATGTATTTGTGATGGCCGGAAGCTCCCATGATGGTTGACTTCTTTCTTGTTTTAATTTGTTGCCTTTTTGTATTTATGGAGCATGTATGATCGATGACCTTGAAACGGACTCTTTTAACCACCCAGCCAGATTTGGACCAAATGCCACTGAAAGAGGAGTTAGTAGAACATGGAAGAGAGGAAAGAGAGCCGGGATTTCAGTTTAGCTACCCCAGCTAGGACTCTAGTTCCTGGTGTAAAAATGTTTGTGTTGGGATGATGGACATTTTATCTGCCCAAAGAATGACAATAAATTACCTTAAACATTTAATTAGGAATGATGTTCTAGACGTCACTGAGAACACTACATAATAAGATGATTTGGGTATATGAAAAATAATAAACATACCACGGCATTTTTATTTTTATTATATTCACAAAATCAGGATCCTATTCATTGTGGAGCAGCTTGATGACGTCACAAGTTTGAGACTTACGTCTCATGTTTCTGGGTTCAAGCGAAAATAGCTCATGTTTCCAAATTTCCTCAGCCATGGACATAACATGGCATTTCTTAATTTAGTCTTTGTTCCCCTTTAACAGCCTTGACTCAGCAAAAAAAAAAAAAAAGACTTGTTCTCCATCTGATCGGCCTCTATCATTATTATCGGCTGAGTATTTTGTTGTATTATGACTTGATTACCTTCATTACTTGGTTGGTTGTTTATTACTAAAAAAGGATACTCACTAAAAAAAAGTGTCCTATGGAATAAAAATACAGTCCTGTATATGTATGCCATTTTAAGACTTAAGAATATTTTGATGATCATATTGTGAATCACACATATTTTGGCAGGAATACTACTTCTTGACAGCAGCAGCCTAAACACGGTGTTTTTGAACATCCATTCAAACGAAGTCTCTCCAGACAAATATAGAATTACAGTCAGTGCTTCATGGAGCCTATTTCATTAAGAACGCGAGCGTGGAGAACATTCCGGTAGTCTGCAGTCCATCTGCTGCTGACGGGACAGCAGTGGAGTTGGCCCAGCTCCAGGAACAGCCCTAGCAGGTTGGGCTGTTACGTGCAGGAGTCTGATGTATTTATTTGTACAGGCTCATACCTTCTTAGAAGACAAATGCCATTCTTTCGTCAGAATGGTTTCCACCAAATTACTACGATAACACATGAAAGCTGACGTTTCGCTTCCTCGGCGCTGTTGGCAATGACACTTCACCCGCTCCCGCGTTAACATTACCTTGTCAGAGTTTCTCCTGCGGGACAAAATGCAGTGAGCAGAGTATTTTACCTCAGCGGTGTTACAGCAGCTCACCGTCTCCTCGTATCTGCTCGGTAAACGGAGCCTCCGGTGATGTCCGTGGAGCTTGCAGCAGGGTGTGTTGTGTTGTCAGCTGGATTTCACTGCAGTGCCGATGATGCTGCGACTTCTGCGGACTTGCTGCAGTTCACGTGCACGACTGCAGACAGGCGGGCTGTGCTCCTGTTACGTAGACTTACGTACCTTCCTACGAAGTGTAGCACAGCTGGTGTTGAAATTATGCTCTAATTTTTGTTACCTGGGACCGTGATCCGACACCCCCTCAGCAGCGGTGCCACAATGTTTTGAATTATGTGCGTTACAAAAAGAGGAGTCTAGGGGCATGCTGAATTACATTTTCATAACAAGTTTTAAGATAATATAATAATAATATATAATATAATAATAGCGAAATTAAGAGGCTGGATCTATGTTTAACATGGACACATTGGTTGTATGAATGACACACAGGTCGAATGTTGCCTTAGTTGCTGCAGATACCACCCACTGAAGACACAATGGTGGAAAACTATTGGATAAAGTCAACATCTTCGACTTCATAGGCTTATCGCCTAGTGATCGCCAGTGATCTATTACCAGTATACCTTTTAATTATTATAATAAACACCTACAAGTGGAGGGACAAAATGTGGTGATGTTATCCCTGCGTGGATTTCCTCGAGATACTCCAGCGCCTCCAAAGAGGATTAAATCAATTACCAGACCAAAGATATAAATACAAGAAGAAAAATTCAACTTTTAGTGACCGGAGTAACTATGACAGGGAGTAAAGTTGGAATGTCAGGTGACTTGGTAGAGTGACACAATCTGCATGAGGTGGTGGTGGTGATGGATGGCCATATCAAACAAACACAGGACTGTCACATAGGAGAGTAATCTGATGTGTCCTTATCGAACGAAAAATCAACATTACTGATTTATTTTACCATTACTTTTTTTGTACTGTACTGTATTGTAACTCCTCCTGGCAGGTCTACCCGCTAACGCCATTCAACCTCTACAGCTAATCCAGAATGCAGCAGCTCAACTGGTCTTTAACCTCCCCAAATTCATCCACACTACTTCCCCACACCCTTCACTGGTGGTACACCCAAAAAAAACTCAGTCATTTTGAGTCCTGTTGAAGATGACTTAACTATTTAGGGTTAGGTTTGTGTGTAGGCTACCTGGTGCAAATTTCTGTTTTTGTCAGACTTTGAATGTTATCCTTATGAAAACGAGGACATATCTCTACAGTTCTTCACATGGTAATGGTAAATGGACTTGTACTTGTATAGCACCGTTCTAGTCTTCTAAACCATTCAAAGCGCTTTTAGACATCATTCACTGATGACTGGGAATTTCATGCAATGTCTGCTCATCAGAACAAACCAACTAATTCTCACCAACATTTACACACCTTCGGGAGCAATCTGGGGTTAAGTTCCCTGCCCAAGGACACAACAACGTGACTGAAGGAGCTGGGGATGGAACCACCGATCCTCTGATTAAAAGGCCGCTCTGACATGCCCACAGGTAAATAAAAAAATACAAACATGCAGAAACTTTAGGCGCTTCCGCGAAAATGTCTTCGTGTGAAAAGAAAAAAAGATTCTTAACCATTTATTGATATTCTGTGTGTACATTCTTTATGTAATAATCAAGGATGGAAAATGTCTTTAAATTTCAAAAGATATAAATTAGAAATTTGTGTTGGATAAATCGTAACTATATCTCACATCAAATATATATATTCTACCCGACACACAGTGATGTTCAGATTCATAAAGCAATATTTAATGCAGATGTGTTTACTGCTGAAAAAAAAAACAGACCCCTTCTCCCTAACTATAATAATATCCATCATCCAGGTTTGAATGTGAAAATTAAGTTGTTTTATACTTCAGAACATAAATAAAATCTATTTTTGCATGCACCAGTATGAACTGGTGTTGTAGTATCAGAGCTGCATCTGATAAGAGTTTAGGATGGTTTCCTCCCTTCTCATTAGAGAAATAAGGACATTGAGATGAACTTCAGGATGGGAAACCAGACTGAAAGAAAGCTCAGTAACCTCTTTATTGAAGAGCATTTAAAACCCCTGTGGCCCTTTACAACCATTTAGTTATGTTATCTGCAAAATCAGTATGTATAAAATGTGTATTAATTACCTAAGCAAATTAGATGAGTTGCATACACATCCAGGTCTGATCGACCTGTCTATTAAATGTCTGAATCTGAGATGTTTGATGAGCACGGACCAGTCTCTATTTCGTAACTGAGAAGACAATTTAAAAGGTAGGGTTGTGATATTTTGAAGAGAGGTTGTATGAGCTACTTTTCCAGTCACCTTCAAGTAGTTCACTAGTCTATAAAAATGTTTAAGGAACAAGCTGTATAGGATCAGCGTGTACCTTTCGTTTTAAAGTGTAACTATCTAGCAAGTGAAAACATAAATCCATTAGGACAAAGCAGTAGACATGACAGTGTCTAGCAACAACACAAAGTCACATCTCAAAAGTCTTGTGTCTGCATTTAAGTATGACAAAAAGATTGTCTTTCATCCTATTAGATCCACATCTTATTTATCAGGATCAGAGTCCAAGGCTTTGTCCTGGCTCGTTGGCTGGGCAAACAGAACTTCCCATTGACCATGTCCCCATGGTAATTCTGGAACCCAGGATGGCTTTTCCTTACCTTGAATCTCAGAGACTGTTCAGATGGGGGTGTTCGGCAAATGCCCATTAGAGCCTGTGAGTGCCCCATTACAAACTAGCCCACTGCCCTGTCTGTTGCAATTGCTTAGACACCTGTTACCCTTGAGCGCCTCCTGCTCCATAGGGGTCCTTCTGTCAGATTCTCTGGTTGGAGTTACTGTCTGTGGGGCCGTTCGGCTACGACAGTGGTGTCTAATGACATACAGAAGTATGGTGATTAGCAGACTGAGGCAGAGCACCAGCAGAACTGACACAACCACTAGCTCCTTAAGGTAGCAGGGACCTCGGGCTGACAGCAGGGGCTCCCCATCCGGGAACTCTGCTTCTTTCTGCCCAGATTCCTCTGTCCGCAGGGTAACATTTTTGCCCCGCTGTCTGGTGGTGACTTGAGTGTCTCTGCTGGACAGTGTTTCCTCAGTCTCTGCTTGCCTTGTTTCTGTTGTTTTAGGCCAAGTCCCCACAGAGGTATGCAGTCCAGGCCCAGGCCTGGCCACACTCTTTGTGGTGGGTATATGGTGTGCCTCAGGCCAGGTGTAGCTGGTTGGAATTTGAATCATGGGGCTGCTCTTCTGTTTGACATGAAGGATGGCCATAGTTTGTTGGTAGCCATTCTCAGTGGACAGGCAGAGGTAGTGACCCAGTGTGGTGGGGGTCGCCACAAAGCTCAGACTTCCATCCTCCAGGTGTAGGTACAAGTCTGAAGACAGCCGGCTGTTTGGACGCTCCCACAGCTGCTGGGAGAGTTGCGATGCTGCGGGACACTGCAGCCGCACCACTT
>NW_027175930.1:0-10000 GCF_023055335.1 Clinocottus analis | reverse complement strand
TGTTTTGGCGACCCAATCTTAACTTTAAAATGTAACATTTTTAGGGTGAATATTCTTGTATTTTTTCCCAAATATCATGTCGCCATACACAATAATCACATTATTGAAAGTATACGCTTAATGGCCCATATTCATGTTGTCCCGTCACTGCACAGGTAGTACAGGTCAATTATTTGTTGTCAGATCAAGAAACAGCTGATTAATTGTCCAATACATATCAAGAGCTTCACCTGTTGGTGAAGAGGTCAATTAATTGTGATGTAATGGTGGCAGCTGGGATTAAAAAAAACAAAACAGGTATTAGCAGAAACATACCCTTAAATCACATTAGCCTAATTGGGTACGGTAAACAGGAGAATCAACAATAACAGGAGGTAAATAAACTTATTGCGGGAGGCTCTGTGGATGTAACGAGGCCGACGGAGGAGTCCAAGTGTTTTGATGGCTGAGATTAACAGAGACACAGAGAAGTTGTTTAGTTTGAGGAGCTGCGAAGTGGAATATTGCAGAACCATGGCAGCCCGGGATGTGTTGACACACCTGCGGTCTTTGTCAATAGCCACAAACTTGATGCTCGGAGTTGGAGAAGTAACAGTTATCTCAGGAGGCAGGTGAACAGAGCAGAACAGTTAAAAGGCTGGATTGTCAGTAGCGACCAGCTGGCAAAGGACCACCTGGGCCAGCTAGTTGTCCAGGGAGTAGACAGTACCAGGAGAAGTGACAGGCACGTTAGCATAATAAACAACAGGCAGATGATCGGAGCAGGACAGCTGTGAGGCAATCCAAGAAATCTGCCTCCAAACAGTCGCATCAACAGGAGTATCCAGCAGGGAGCTGCGTCGCTTGAAATCAGTAGCCACCAGCTAGTGAGAGACTGCCAGCCAGATGTCCAGGGAGTAGACAGTAGCAGTTGTCCAGATAGTAGACAGTAGCGGGTGCAACAGGTAAGCAAACAAATCCAAAACAAAATGGCGCAGTAAAAAACTGAGAAAAATGGCTATGTAGAGTAAATAAATTTAACTACACTGATAAATAAATAAAAACAAACAAAAAATTATGTTAAATTATGAACAAGGTAGAAAATAAACAGAAACTGTGCCAGATCCACTTTGCCTCATGACTCGGGTCCTCATAATAATCCTTTAGATTTGATTTTGAATTCCAATAGGTCCTACTGCTCGAGTCCTAATCATGAGTATGCACAGGCTGCAAAGTGCGGTCAATATAAAGGGAATTAATGTTTGGTTTGAACATAAGGGCTCTGTGGTGTGGTGTTATTTCACATGTGTATATTGACCCTGTGTTTTATTATTCTTTTGATGCTTTTTTATTTTAACAGTAGAATCATATCATCATAACCCCCTAATTGCAAACATGATCCATTTTTATTATCATGGAAAAATCTTGTGCTACTCACAGATTGGCATGGTTGTCGGATGCCTCCACACAGGCCCTGCTGCCGAGGTCCCAACCACAGAAGGGGTCTCGGGCCAGAACACACTGGGGACAGGTCCAGTAGAAAGAGCAGTTGGCTGTTGGAACACTCACTACACCCTCTGATGTGCCAACATATATCATACCCTGCATTGAGATGGATCAAAACAATTAGAACAGTATCCCAAGATGATTTCACATGAACCTCCTCCCGAACACCACTGCAACTTCTTTGCACTGAGGCTTTATTTAAAACTATTATTCTACTATTTAACTACTAATGCTAAATTAATACACTGTCAAAAAAAATTAGTTAGGACTAAAATTAGGACTTTTTCCGGTGAGCGAGAGGGTCGCCTCCCTGTGCCTCCGGGTTGCGGGGAGTAAGGCTCTGACTGTTGTTTGTGCTTACGCACCGAACAGCAGCTCGGAGTATCCGGCCTTCTTGGAGTCGGTTGGAGGGGTCCTGGAGAGGGCGCCTCCTGCCGACTCTATAGTTCTCCTGGGAGACTTCAACGGTCACGTGGGTAATGACAGTGAAACCTGGCGGGTGGTGATTGGGAGGAACGGCTTGCCCGATCTGAACCCGAACGGTGTTTTGTTGTTGGACTTCTGTGCTAGCCACGGTTTGGCCATAACAAACACTATGTTCGAGCATAAGGTGGTTCATAAGTGTACTTGGTACCAGAACACCTTAGGCTTAGGAACTGTGAACGTCTGGCTGAGGATCCTGTCGGGAAGGTCTTCAACTCCCACCTCCGGAAGAAATTTTCATGCATCCTGAGGGAGGTTGGGGACATGGAATCCGAGTGGACCTTGTTCAACGCCTCTATTGTGGAAGCGGCCGCCAGGAGTTGTGGTCGGAAGGTCGTCGGTGCCTGTCATGGCGGTAACCCGAGAACCCGGTGGTGGACATCGGTGGTGAGGGAAGCCGTCAAGCTAAAGAAGGAGGCCTTTCGGGCCTGGTTGACCCAGGGGTCTCCTGAAGCAGCTGACGGGTACCGGCAGGCCAAGAGGGCTGCAGCTGCGGCGGTCGCGGATGCTAAAACTCGGGCATGGGAAGAGTTCCGGGAGGCCATGGAGAAGGACTTTCGGTTGGCCTCAAATAGGTTCTGGCAAACCAGCCGACGGATCAGAAAGGGAAAGCAGGGTCTACCCCAGGCTGTTCTCAGCGGGGGAGGGGAACTGCTGACTCGGACTGGGGACATCGGACGGTGGAAAGAGCACTTTGAGGAACTCCTAAACCCGGTCAACATGTCCCCTGGGGAGGGGGCAGCGCCTGAAGACCTTGGGGTGGGTGCACCCATAACTCTGGCAGAGGTCACTAAGGTAGTTAAAGAGCTCCTTGGTGGCAAGGCGCCGGGGGTGGATGAGATCCGCCCTGAGATGCTGAAAGCGCTGGACATTGCTGGGCTGTCTTGGCTGACACGCCTTTTCAGTGTCGCATGGGGGTCGGGAACAGTGCCCATGGACTGGCAGACCGGGGTGGTGGTTCCCATCTTCAAAAAGGGGGATCGGAGAGTGTGCTCGAACTATCATGGTATCACACTGCTCAACCTCCCGGAGAAAGCTTATGCCAGGGTGCTGGAAAGAAGGCTACGACCGCTTGTCGAACCTCGGATTCAAGAAGAGCAGTGCGGATTCTGTCCCGGTCGTGGAACAGTGGACCAGCTCTTTACCCTTTCAGGACTACGGGAGGGGTCTTGGGAGTTTGCCCAACCAGTCTACATGTGCTTTGTGGACTTGGAGAAGGCTTTCGTCTCTGTACGCCTGCAGTAGGAGTTGCGTTCGTATCCTCGGTAGTAAGTCAGACACGTTCCCGGTGGGTTTTGGCCTCCGCCAGGGCTGCCCTTTATCACCGGTCCTGTTTGTGACTTTCATGGAAAGGATTTCTAGGCGCAGCCGGGGGGCAGAGGAAATCCGGTTCGGGGGCCTCGGGATTGCCTCTCTGCTGTTTGCAGATGATGTGGTCCTGTTTGCCTCCTTGGACTGTGACCTCCAGCATTCGCTGGGGCGTTTTGCAGCCGAGTGTGAAGCGGCAGGGATGAGAGTTAGCGCCTCCAAATCTGAAGCCATGGTTCTCTGCCGGAAACCGGTGGATTGCTCCCTCCAGGTGGGGACAACATGCCTGCCCCAAGCGAAAGAGTTCAAGTATCTCAGGGCTCTTGTTCACGAGTGAGGGTAAGGTGGAGTGGGAGATCGCCAGGCGGATCGGTGCGGCTGAAGCAGTGAAACAGGAGCTGTACCGGTCCATCTTGGTGAAGAGGGAGCTGAGTCGGAAGGTGAAGCTTTCCATTTACTGGTCGGTCTACGTTCCAACCCTCACCTATGGTCACGAACTCTGGGTTGTGACCGAAAGAATGAGGTTGCGGATACAAGCGGCCAAAATGAGCTTCCTCCGTAGGGTGGCCGGGCTCAGCCTTAGAGATAGGGAAAGGAGCTCGGACATCAGGAGGGAGCTTGGAGTCGAGCCGCTACTCCTCCGTATCGAAAAGAAGTCAGCTGAGGTGGTTCCGGCACCCATTAGAGGTTTTGCAGGCACGTCCAACTGGGAAGAGGCCCCGGGGAAGACCCAGGAAACGCTGGAGGGATTATATCTCCCGGCTGGCCTGGGAATGCCTCGGGGTCCCCCAGAACGAGCTGGAAAATGCTGCGGGTGAGAGGGAAGCCTGAGTCGGTCTGCTGGGTGTGCTGCCACCGCGACCCGACCCTGGATAAGCGGCGGAAAATGGATGGATGGATGGAGGACTAAAAATAAGTAAATTAATAATAGTAACTATAACTATGTAAGCCTAAGTAGGAAATGCACAGCCTGCCACCGAGCAGAGGATATGTTTTCAGATTAAACCTGAGACTAATAGTCAACAATCAAGCGGTAAATATTACAACTACACAGAATATAAGATGTAACTGTTGTCTGTGATGTGTTTCCCATCATGCCTCATGCTACTGTGGCCCCCGGCTGTGGTGAGATAATCATTGACCATGTGTGCATGACGTCAGTGCAAGTCGGGATTAAGTCGAACGCAAATTGCACGGCGGTTATTGATTATGCACATGGCTGGCTCAACTCAAATGACAGGTAAGTGTGGAAGCTGAACTGTGACAGGAAGGAGTTCTTTGTCCTCTGCACTATGTGGAGAATGTTTATTTGTGTGTGAGATATTATTGTAATATTGTATGGATGCAAAGAGTACACAATCTAGTGTTGCTACCTAATTCATGCAATTTACTTACTTAAGAAAAAGCAGAATTGTGGCATGACGTCTTATTGTTGCATGTTACTTATTTATAAATTAATGTTTATATTATAATGTTCAATATCTCTATATTGATTGGAATACATATTTTCATTTATCTTTCTTGCAGAACGACACAAACTCATTCCTACTTTCAATAAATCTCTCAAAGGAACATCTTGTCTGGAATGCATTCCTACCAGCCATAACTTATACACACCAGTAGAATTATACTGTCTTACCCATACAGTTTTTGCATTGTAAGAACAGTTTTCAGAACAAGAACATACAGTATGTACTGTATGTAAGTACTATGTACTCTTTACCAGCAAATGGTTGTGTGTTTCATCGCGCAGAGTAAAACTGAACGGCTGATCTGAGCTGCGCCTCCGTCTCTCTGTGGCCTGTGTTCTGCAGTACACTGCAAGAAAACCCTGGTTTGCAGGTGGGTAGTGTGTTGTCTAACACACTACCCACTCTTTTTGCAGCGTAGGTGGGTGGGTCCTTATGGATTTCATTAGGTAGTTTCACACAAAATGTCGATAGACCCCTAAATCCCCAAATCAAGGTGGAGCTAAACAAAAAGTCCACAGGCCGAGAGCTCCTGTGAGAGTTGCGTAGGAGCTCACAGAGCAAGGGGATGGGAACTCCAGAGTCTGGCGGATACACCAACATCTGATTCTTCGCGGATTCGCTATTAATATTTACAAAACCTAAACATTGTCAAGCTCGAACCCGTGCTTCAAGACATAATAAGGCATTATGTTGTTAACATAACATACTGCTTTGTATTGGTATCTTGAAAGTATCTAGTCAAATATGTAATTATGAAATGTGTACCTTGGGTATGGAGAGCTTCAGGCTCTTGACAAGTTGAGGCTGTTTAAAAACCTGGACCTCCTCTATGATATGGGCGCCACTCTGTAGCAGGACAGATTTGTGTAGGTAACCAGACTCTGAAACAAACAAAATTTGTGAGGTCACATTTTTACAACAAACTTGTATGTTGATGAACAGCAAACATGGAATTCATAGTTGTCGCATTTTGATGGTAACGTGTTGTCTGAAATGCCAAGAGTTCCCAGATAAAACATCAAGATCACATAAACTACTGTTGAAAAATTAAGAATCTCCTGCCTACCATCGGTTTACTACTCTACATGTTTGAATGGTATTTTATACTTTTAGGTATACTTTAGGTCTCGCTCACGAGTGAGGGTAAGGTGGAGCGGGAGATGGCCAGGCTGATCGGTGCGGCTGCAGCAGTAAAACAGGCGCTGTACAGGTCCGTCTTGGTAAAGAAGGAGCTGAGCCGGAAGGCAAAGCTCTCCATTTACTAGTCGGTCTACATTCTAACCCTCACCTATGGTCATAAACTCTGGGTCGTGACCAAAAGAACAAGCGGCCGAAATGAGCTTCCTCCGTTAAGTGGCCAGGCTGGGATCATCTCTAGCCCACTACGGATAAAGGATGGATAGTATCTGCTATTTAACTAGCACTTGGAAGACCCCAAAGCTTATGCACACCTGCTACTTGTTGATTTTAGCGCTGCTTTTAATACACCTTTGGCACATCTGCAAATCTAGGAACTGAAACTGCTATCCTCAGCGTACTACACAAAAAACATGTCCTTTAGTCTATTTCATTGAAAAAGAGAGTTTCTATCTCATTTTAAAAGTCAGAAAGTCATTCTAAAAGTCAGAAAAACTGAAGGGATGATACTGTATGCTCAGTCAGTGGTCATATGTGGTGAACTAATCAATCAGATCTGCTCCTATAAGGGCCTTGGCATCACTTAGACAACACAGTTAGCTAGTGGGACCATGTTGAAAGCTTGGTTCTCTTTTACAGCAGGAACTATACTTTTTATGCAGCCTCTGGGTACAAGAGATGTATCAGAGGATTATGTTTGTATTCTAGCAGGAGAGCATAGTCGATATGGCATGGCAGCATGTAAGGCAGGGGTGTCAAACTCATTTTAGTCAAGGGGCCACATGCTGCCCATTTTTAACCTTAAGTGGGCCGGACCAGTAAAATCACAGCATAATAACGTATAATTAACGACAATGTTTCTCTATGTTTAAATCGTTGGTGAAGGTTTTTAGATGATAAACTCTATTTTAAGGTCTTTCAACAATTAACTAGAAACATAAAGACCAAAAATTCAGACATCGGCCCTCTGTTTATCTGCCTGGGCTCTCCTCTGCAGATTCCCTCGCTTTGTGACGCGTTTGTGATGCTACTTTCATGACGTGATCCATGTTTAACGACTTCTAACACAATAATATCAGTGCTCACATCAATTGTGACTGTGGATCAATGGTTTGCATGTCCGTCTTATAAGCAGAGGATCAGAGGTTTGAATCCCAGCTCTGCTAATTTTGGCCTAAAAAAATAATTATATATTTATATATAATAATATTATTTTTTAAATTTTCTTCTGTTGGATTGGACACCCTGGCGGGCCAGACTGGGCCCTATGGCGGGCCGGATCCAGCCCGCGGGCCATGTTTGACACCCCTGATGTAAGGCAATCTCTGGACTGAATGAACAGTCTCTCCAGTCCATGTATGAGCAGTCTGTTCTCAGGCAAGCACAGAGAGCATTGTCTGATCCATCCCATAATCCCCTCAAACTTTTGCCCTCTGATAGTAGGGGCAGAGTACCCAATGTTAACTCAACTGTTTTCAAAACAAATGTATTCCTACCTCAATAAGAATTAACTGTGTGGTATGATGAGAGGGGTTGTGCAATATGTTGGTTGTTCTTATGTTGTGTAATATGTGTAATTATGATAATTTAAACTTCTGTTTTTGTATTATATTACTTGGCAGCTTTAATGATATGTCATGTGTCAAAACATGTGAGCAGCATTTGAGTCAAGACAAATTTGCCTACAGAGACAAATAAGTCTATTGTTTTGTATTGAAGAACGTCCAATTAAAACTCTATTCGACATGCAACCTTTTTATACTTGTTTTCTTTGCTGGATTATTTTATTTATTTTATATTGTTGTTATATTTATTGTATTACACTTTATATATCTTATATATTTACCATTTCTTTTCTACCTTTATGTAGCGTTCCAGCAAAAGCATTTTACCAGAGTGACAAACATTTTGAGATGCTTCCTGGCCTACCTGTGAGCAGAAACAGGACAGTGTAGCCTCTGTTGTTGGCAGCCTGGACTCTCTGGACAGTCAGATGGCTGTAGTGGTGCTCAGCAGATACCAGAGTCAGACTTCTTCCAACTGGCCGCACACTGTCCTCTGCTAGGAAGTTTTCTTTGACAAAGCGCAGGGCGTTGTCAGACGCGTTGTGCAGTCCACACTACCACACAAAAAGGCAGTTTGACAGTAACTTGAACACAATTATATCGGGGTTAATTGAGCCAATTTGAGTCTGTACAACTTGGATCTGACTAATTAAGGCCACAATTAGTCATTAATTCAACTAACATGAATCAAGAAGAGAATTTTCATATTATCCGAACTGGAGGTTTGTTTACCTCTTGACGCGTCTTACCTATTTTTAGTGATCTTATCTTTTTCTCAGATTTAAGCAATTCAGAGTTGCTGTACTGTTGTAGTAATAAACTCAGGTCTTTGGCTAATCTTAAATCAAAACTTCAAATACATTTGAATGTGAACTCAAATTGTTAGAGATGAAGTCAGTAATATCTGCCTAAAGGGCGAAATATATTCTTGCAACTACAACTGCGGCTGGCCACGCAGTTGGATTGACGGACTCGTTTTGGTTTAAAGTTCTCGTGCCTTTTCCATACTCCAGAACAGTAGGTGGCGCAACGACCATTTAGAGTTGACCTGCACACCGACGTTCACCGATATCTCCCTCCAGGAATTCACCTCCATCTGCGTGTCCTTATACTCAGTCAAAGACGAGTTATGTAAATGCTCATATTTGTGGACCTCTTCAGCCAAACGTTCTTCAACGGGATCCATTGTTCCTGTTTCTGCTTTGGCTTTTAAAAACAGTGGTATTATGCTATGAAACCGGAAATGCGAGACTCAGAAAGGATGCGGTTAGCGGACCAATCACAGTCTTGCGGGCTGCGAACGGCTCGCGTAGCTTTGACGGATAGTCAGAAATTTTGGCTGATGGGACTACGCAAGGGGCCCTTGCGTGTCTTGCGTCTCTGCGTAAAACCCAAGTATAAATGACCCTTAAAGTGTCTCATTGATTTACGGTCCAAAAGGAACAGTGTCTCCAAAAGGAGATTAATTGGCAGCAATGGAATAAAATATTAATACCTCTGTTTTATTTAGTGTATTATCACCTGAAACAAAGAATCATTATGTTTTCCTTTTATATTTTTCATCTCCAAAGGGAGCGTGTCTTTCTCCATCTTGCACTACCACAAGAGCCTTTTGCGTTTATGTTATCTGAAGTTAGGGATGCGTTCCGAAACCTGGTATAAAATGGGCCCCGGTGCTTAATAATTAAAGACAGTCATATTTATAAGCCCCGACGTTACTTGTGTTTTTAGTACTTTTTAATATTACGGCGTCATTTGATATCACGCTGCAGCGCGCATGCGCACATTTGCTTTGCTCTTTCTGTCAGGCTAAGCTCTGCCAACACACCCCGCTGTGCTGAAGTATAGTTAAGCTGACGGCAACTACGCTTCTAACTGTACCTGCACTCAAATATTTGAGTAAACAGACAATACTTCATCAATACAACAGTGAACATGTAATCCAAAGTTAAAACATAATTCAATCAGCCACCAGCACTATGTTCACGCAACCTTTTTTCTTTGTGAACTTCCCCCGGACAGGACGACAAAAAACAGGAGGAATGACTGGAACTGACTGATCTCTGTATATATGTACACAGCAAGAATCAATTGTTCAATCTCTGGTCTCTGTTCTTGATTCTTTATAAACTTCACTCAGAAATTGTATTTATTTTGTTAACATTTAGCATTTGTTTCCAGTGAGATTTTAATGACTTTATACTGTGCTGCTCTGTCAACAATCTGGCTGTCTCCTGATCAGAGTTCTCGTAGTTTTGACCACAACACTCTTTATAGAAACCTAAATATATCAAATGTTATAGGATGATAGCCTACGTGAGACTGTAGGCTATTATCAGCTCTACGATCAGGAGAGAGCAAGGCATTTCCTATCATGCCCTGGGACTTAAGGTGGTGGTGAGTAGCTAGCTAAATGCCTGGCGCTAAAAACTGCAGCCACCTCCTGACCTCATGAGGTTACCATTGCCCATAGTGTGCATGATGTCAGAGTAAGTCAGGGTCACCAATCTGACTGGTGTGCATTAATTATGCACCTATTGACGGCAGTGG
>NW_027175929.1:0-22696 GCF_023055335.1 Clinocottus analis | reverse complement strand
ATGCTGTAAGATTTATAGTTAGATAAGTGATGTATATCTCGCTGCAGTTATTATTAGCTGAACATGAGAGGCCTGCTTAGCCTTAGTTGGCCCGTCAGTCTGTCCACCTGTCTGCGTAAGGCGGCTGTGAGCTGGCATGACGGTGCGTAATTCTCACTGGAAGCTTCTGTATCTACATCTTAGGAAAATCTTATCTTAAGAAATTCACAAGCATTCATATGGCTTCATATAAAGAGTTATTGTTAAAATCCATTACTTTCTTCTTTTTTTTTAAACCCTTACAAATATTGTGTCATAAACAAACACAATCATGACAAGTATTACAAATAAATGGATATCTAAATGTTAGAAAATTGAAGGCTCTGATGACCAGTTACACAGTATGATATTTAAGAAGTGGTTTTCCTTAGTTTTATACTATATCACTTTTTTGGTAAATTAATTACACTCAAAAGAGAATATGGAGAGGTTAAGAGAGAGTCTGTAACCATAATGTAAAATGATTTAAAAGGCACTGAATTATTTACAAACTGCATCTTAACATTTAAATATGTGAATATCATGGTTTTGATCATGGCCCCTTTTGTGGTATTGTTACTTTTAGTATATTGCAATACTTGAAACTGTCAATAAAAGACAGATGTCATGCCTTTAACAATATACCAAAAAACATACAAGAATGTATTGTTGGTCATAAAGCGTAAGTATTAAGCAGTTAATATTGCAGTGACTTTTCTACACACTTACACAACATGTATTAGAACGTAACCACAGTCATTGCCAGGACTAAATATGACTCATGCGAGTGGGTGACACATGGAGCAGCAGCAGCAGCAGCAGCAGCAGCAGCAGCAGCAGCAGCAGCATAACATATCTCGGTTTTTAGATATCAGCAAAGATACTTCAGATAATGTATTTAAATCTTGGTCATTTCTTGGAGTTTCACCACGTCAAGAGACTTTTTTTTCTTATCGCTCTGATTCACTCTCAGCCCCCGTTTCCCCACATATCTCACTGAAAAGTCACAATAATCTCTTATCAGTCTGTATTTAACAAGCTTCTAATTTCATTATTTGAATCATCGATACAACAGCGGTTCAGTGACACAGTTCTGCTCGGACAATTAAGCTCTTAGAAGACGTGTCATTGATTCAATGAAGTACAAAGTTATTGTATATGCTTCAAGAAGAGAGCGTGTGACATATCACAGATTTGAAAGTCAGGTGACACTGTGTGAATACAGCGTGTAATGTGTGAGTCATGGGAATAATCTTTAGTGAGTGTGTATTCAGGAGGACACTACAAAATAACAAAGGGTCACATAACACTCATTGTGTTACAGTAATCCGTTCTTGTGGGGGAGCAGCTGCCACGCTCCTCTGAATTCCTATAAGAAGGAAAAGAAAGAGAAAACATTCATCATAGGAACCACAAGAAAAACATTTAAATAAATCTTCTGGTCATAATATCTTTAGTGTAGATCTTGAATAGGAAAAAACACCTTTAAACCCTGTTTAAACCTTTTTAAAGTGTGCTTGTTATGATTAAATGTAAAAATGTAAAATATTCTAATTATACAATAGTCATGGTATAACAGCGATGTGCTTCAAAAGATTAAATAATACCATGTCATTCTGTAATGCAGACAGGAGTCCAGTATATTTATTCTGTCTAGATTACGTTTCCACATACTTTGCCATTTTTACTCATTTCTATCTTGTTTCCAACCCAAAGATTTCTGCCTTCTACGAATCAATTTTCCAATTGGTATTGTTCTGATAAGTCATGGACTCTTTCAGTGCTTTGGTAGATTATTGGAGCCCCGTTGAAATACCAACAGAAACTAAAGGAAACAAGGGGAAATGTAGCCGTGTGAATTCTGGTAAACAATAAGGTTCAGTGATATATTCTCTCCTCTCTGTGGCTTAAAACGCTCAGAAGCTTTACAGTAAGATGTATTACACTTCCTGAAAACCGACCATTACTCATAGGGATGTATATACTGTAATTAAGCCTGTGTACGTGTTTCGGGCGTTTGTGACAGGAAAGCTCATCTCTACTTGTGGGATAAAAAGGATCAGCTTAGAGGTCTAAACAAACTTCTGGGTTTCTCAGAATTGGAGCACTCCCTACAGAAAACCTGTAAATGAACATGTACAGAATAAGAATAAAGACAGGAAACACACGTGTGCTACAGGCCCAGATGAAAAGCTTGCAAAAGAGTGACGTAAATAAGTCACTTTGCTTTTACATGGCTATGAAACTCAAGCATTTCACACAGCTAACTAAAAATACACAGTTTCCTTCTTTTTTTTTGTTGTTGTTGTTTTACTACCCGCCCTTCTCTGAGCTCACCATGAAACTTGAGGTGGAGGGAGTGTCATCCGGGAACATAGCAAGTGGGAACTCCTACTGAACTCCGGGGGAGGGGTTAAGGCAAATAAAAGCCAAGGAGAACGGAGCACAGAGCTAACTCGACTTAAGTCTGGACATAGGTATCGAACAGTCACCCTGGATCAGCACTAAATCTTCATTTGGCGAAAGGGATACAGCATGTCCGAAATGCTTGACAACATCTTCACAAAGGTGAGTTGAAGTTGAGGAATTGTTCAGTTTTGTTTGGGTGAAAGAAACGCTCATATAGTTGGAATGGGACCGCTCTGTAGCTCCTCTCCCAAAGTGTTTTTTTTTCCCTGCTGTTTTTTTTTTCCTCCGCGAATCACTGATTTGATAGTGAATTCCTTTTGAGTCACAGGTTTCGTCACAGGGAATGTCTTTAGCTTGAAGAGTTAATGAGATAAGGCAGACGGTTTGTCCCTTGTTTCCAAACTTTCCCGATCAGAAAATAGATACAAAAACAGCAATTATCTGCCTTTTATTTGTATTGTGCATGTAATTGGCAGATCAAATTTGTAGTACTGTACACTTTTTTAATGTAATTTTTTATTATTATTATTGGTTTCTTTATGACTTTGTTTTGGCATTGTTCTCCAATTTCTTTCTTTAAAAAAAAAAAAAAAAATCGGAACTGCTTCACATATAAATTCATTCTATAACATCTTTTGCTGATTACAACACTGACTTTAAACGTTTTGTGAGTAGGTTTAAAAGATAATGTTTAACATAAGTATTTTTGCTTTGAAATGAGTAGCATCGAGGTCTGTATATTGACTATGTCATGTTTCTGTAACAGAACTTCATGAACCTGGCCCTGGAAGAAGCCTTGCTCCCTAAACAGTCTCAACTCAAAGGCCCGGGGCTGAGTAGGCTGAACAGGTCAGCCTCCTTCTTCTCTCCCCCCTCCCCTCCGTCCCCCTCAAGCCACAACTTGAGCACCGAGCATGTCAATAATACTGACAATGGCAGCCCTTTCTGGTCATCCAACATCTGGAGCCAGGGCCCCGTGTCAAAATCTAAACCGCTCCCCTTCAGGCCCGACCGCTCCATGAGCCTGACCGAGTCTAGCAGCAGCTTGCTCGCCTCCTTCGGCCAGCTGAAGAACCTGGAGGTATTCCCCTCTACCAATACTGTGGCTCCACCGCCCGGCTTCCCTCCCTCATCGGCCCTCCAACCCCAGGTCCAACCAGTGGTGGCCCCTAATCGTTACAAGACGGAGCTGTGTCGTGGCTTCCAGGAGACCGGTAGCTGCAAGTATGGCAGTAAGTGCCAGTTTGCCCATGGCGAGGCGGAGCTGCGTGGACTGTTCCGCCACCCCAAGTACAAGACGGAGCCCTGCAGAACCTTCTACAACTTTGGCTACTGCCCCTATGGCTCACGCTGCCACTTCATCCATGAGGACAAAAACAGCGGAAGTCCGTTATCAACTGCCAAATTCCAGAATGAGCAACAACTTCTCGGTCAGAATCCACGCCACCAGCTGCGCCAGAGTGTCAGCTTCGGTGGGTTTCTGGGCTCTTCACGCTGCTCATCTCCTCCGTCATTCCTTTCATCCTTCAACGATCTGAACCTGGGCTTCAGCCGCGCTCCCTCCGTTTCTCCCCCTCCTGCCGATCTGCTCTCCCCAGTGTTCAGTGACTCCCTGCAGAGGGAGGCAGCAGCATTCCAGTTTGGCAATCATCAGAACCGTGCCAGCACCGGAGACATCCACAGTATTCCTCTCCTTCTGGAGCCAAAGCCTTCACACTGTGTGTGTGGCCATGGAAATAACTTTACCGGCAACAACAGCAGAGTCGCCAGCATGGATGACGGGCACCACCAAGACGCCAACGTGCCGTTTCCTGGCCCTGGAGGCCACAGAGGATTCGTGAAGCCTGCTGGACTCCAGCGTTTCTCCTCTGAGGACTCCCTGGAGGACAGCTACAGCAGCAGCAGCGGAGGCTCCAGTGGAACCGAGTCTCCAACATTCGACGCGGCCACCAAGAGGCTCACTGTGTTTGAACGTCTGTCCCTGTCCGACTAAAGGGATCAAAACAGAAGGAACGGAAGAGAACTGGCACCTTGTTAGCTGTGTCTGTTTAATCTGAACTTCTCTTCAGAACCAGAACTGATCAGGACAAGTCAACCTTTGACACGACAACACTTAAAAGTTCTTAATTTATGTTTGTAAAATGGAACTCGTCTTGGGAAAAACTACATACGGAGATGATTTTAAAATCCAAATGTTATCAGATACTATATTTTTATACTATTAGACCTTTGTATGTGGTCTTCCATAAAAATTAACTCTTATGCAGGTCTTGCCAGTACCAGTTAATAGCCTGGTTTGTCCTTACTGTTAATCTGTAGCGATCAAAAGGGCTTATCTTTATCGATAATCATTCATTCCTGTATCTTTGAGATTCTCCCTGCCTCATAGGCCATTTACTCTTGGTGCCACGAACAGTATGTTTCATTCAGTAGCCTTAAAATCATTGAGACCTGACATGTGTCATTGATGCCATTTTATCTGTGATATGCACTTTACAGCTAATCCAAATGGGAGAAATTGTCATGTCTCCCAGTAGCATTCAACCAAAGCTTCATACTTCACTCTGCTCTGTGTGTGTGTCTGTATATGTGTGTGCGGGTATATGTGTGGAACCATGTAATATTCCTGAGGCCTGGGGTGCGAGCACGTATAAGTGGCAAAATACTGAAAGATCAAAGTGTGCTAACAGAAAAGAAAATGGTGGTCAGTGAGCTTAGATTTGAATCTATCTATTCTGACACACTTTCATTCTGTAAAACGTTCTGTTATCTTCGCTAGCTTGTAAATTGCACCCGCTCTTTTTAATGTCCCCTGTTTCTTTGACAATCTGGTTCAGGGACTTTAACACCGCAGTATTCCTTTTGGTCATTGGTTGCCTTGTGTTGTTTAACTTAAACTAATATATTTATTATGATATTTATTTGCGTTTAAAGAAAAAAAAATGTATTTTGTACTTTATTTATGGAGAAATATTTCAACGTCTGTGAAATACCAATGTGAGAAAAAACAGTAAAAAAGAGAATCTTATATTTTTAATTGCCTACAAAAGGGATAAAATTAATTTCTGAATAAAGAAATGAATTTACTCTGTTCTTTTTCGACTCTAATTTGTTGTGTGAGAAATAGATCCCTTCTCATCCTGCTCACATTATTTATAAATTGCATCTTCACATAATCAGTTTAGTAACATACTCACACAGTACTTTGTAGAGATTTCCAGAACATCTAAGGGTGCAAAATAAGTTCTAGTTTGAACTAGACTTTGCCTTGAATGTGGCATTTCCTAGCATGTATATATATTTTGATGTGTTGATACTATTAGTAGTGTGTTAAACAGTACATGGCTACATGAATAATATTTATTTTCAACCATTTCATAATCAGTGAGTGAGTCATAAATCAGGACAAAATAATGTCGACCTTTGCCAGCGGCATGATTTACAGTATGTCCATAACACCCAGTTGAACATTTCTGCCATGTTATTATTATCAGTTACATTTCGTAACTTTATTTGTCACCTGGGAAAAATCATTGTATTTATATTGTTATTGTTCTTACTTTACATACATGCATACATCTAGACACCTCTCGCCTTCTCTCGCCTGGTCCAATCGGGCCCTGAACCCTCCCATTACCAAGGCCTTACACATATTGGATATTAGGTCCAACCTATTTGGTTCTATTCTAGGTTACATCCACAGAAACAGAGAAAGAACATGCAGAACTCTGAGTCTTTGTCTCTCTCTCTCTCTTCTGTTTCATGACTTTGTTGTGTATACAGTTCAGATTACAGCATTTGGATCACCTTTAGAAAGGCGGCATGTATACACATTATTGTGCAGCTTTTCAATAGTCAGGTGAAAGACGTAATGCTTTTCCAATTATACTCCGAATAAATATGGACTGAATATCAGGTCCAAAACAACAACAGGTCAAGAGCAGGTTCCCCTGTTCCCCACAACTCTTCTTAAGCTTCCCAAAGGGGGGTGAGTGGGACTGGGACGAATAACCAAAGGGTTTACAAAATGTCCTGGCAGAATGTGTCAATGCAGCAAGGCTTGGGCTTAATGTCAGAGACACCCAAACAGTCAGTTCTGGGAGAAGAAAAAAATACACCAAGAGCTCAGGAGGAATTAAATCTGCCATTTCTACCAGAAACAAGGCTCTTGCGTAACACCCTCGCTGATCCACATTCCTGTTGAACAGAATCCTAGCATCGCAGAATGAAGTTAATCATGAAGTTTTGTGTCTGTACAACCATTTAACCTGTCAACAGCTAAGGGGTTCCACATAATGCTCGCTCGTCACTGGAAATTTCCAGCTGCTGTCATGTCCATCTTCCACCGATTTGATTGATCACCTCCGGTTCCTGAGCCATTACCAACGTTCAGAGCGTACATGATAAGAGCTCTTATGGACAATGGAGATGGGATTGTGAAAGGCACATGAACAAGTTTAGCAGAAGTTCATGAGCCCCTGATGCAATTTCCACTTTATCCTCCCAGTGCGAGCTTGTGTTGAGCAACCCGCAACCACCCCGCGCATACTGTCAAAGCACTTTATTCTGTGAAGCAAGGCTAGCATCTGAAAGGAGAACATCACATGTATCACAGGAATGGTGTCTGAGAAACAGACACTTAATTTAGAGGCCCTTTTGAAAAATCGGGAGGATTGAGTTGCTGCATTAGTCTGAAATGTGTCAGACATTTTATATGAGTTACACATAGAGTTTGCAACACTGCCAAACAATGACTAATCATTGCTGCACATGATAGCAATTCCACAGTTGTGTGAAGTATCTAGATTTTAATATTAAGCAGATGATGATTTGCAGCAGACACCCAAAGTAACATTTTCATGTCTGAACAGTGCAGTTTAATGAATATAACTCTGGAAGATGTGTTAAGAAGGATACCGGCATGGGAAGTGTGTACTTACAATGCGACACTGGGACTGCTTCTTAATAATGTGTATTTTTCTCTCTTGTTCTGTGACATTATGATTATATTATGTTTTTAGACCTCATTGGCCTCAATCCACTTTCCCACAAACTCTAATGTGGTCTGTTTGTGGTGAGAAGATATGCTGGCCCAACCACAGGATTGTGGATTTCTGAAACAAAACAGGCCAATTTCCAGCATCCGAGTTCCAAGGTTATAAGTTCCTCAATAAAATGTGAATAAAACCATTAACTACCTTATCAATAATGTATTACTTTACAACCTTATTTTCCCCGCCCAATCCTTAAGCGTTCATGTCCGCTGTCTCCACATCATTGTTCATGACAGTTACAGTCTCAGCTTGTTGTTCCGTACTTGAAGAGAACAATACATTGATTGTCTTGGTTTTTTTAATCCAACTCCAAGACCTAAACTACGCCCTTAAGTGTTCTTCCACATGTTCTAAACGTCACATGCCATTTGTGTTATGCATGTAGGTTTTCATCTTTTCCCAAATTGTGTCTCTCCATTACATTTTTGTGAATTCTGTGTTTAAAGATTTAAGCACATTTTGTCATGAAGAAAAGTATCTAATCAAATTCAGAAAACATTAAAAGATTGAAAGCAACACAAAACCGCAACATTTTGTATTTAAGTTATTCAATACAACCATATTCAGGTAAAATAAAGTTCTTTAAATGCGTTTGTTTGCATCAATTCCCTCAGCTTCTGGATGACTAACCAAACGACCTCGACCCCAAGTTTCCCCTCTACACGTCTTTAGCTCTCACTCTCAAAGATGTGGGGTGTGAACTATGCTCGCTGTCTCCCAGGGCCTCTTTAACGTGTGTGTGTGTGTGTGTGTGTGTGTGTGTGTGTGTGTGTGTGTGTGTGTGTGTGTGTGTGTGTGTGTTTCGCCCTCAGTGAAACGCAGACACGTAAAAGCAGAGGACAGAAGCAGCGTGCTGTAAATAATAAACTAAAACACAGCAGCAAAGTTATTTTCTGCTCAATTAAATGCTGATAAGGTAGGGATAAACCCTGATTTTGAGAAATTGCATTTTTTTTTAAACACACTGGCTAAGTGTGTAGCCTGTCAATGTACTGGATTTGTTGTACTTCTGAAATATTCTTCATTTAAAATATATAAGGGACAAACCCGTTGGGCTTCCTGACAGGGCTGGATTTTAAACTTTCAATAAACCTTGGCTACGGCCCCCACTTTGCATTGTGTCTTGTTCCCCTTTGGACGAATGGCAGGATGTGTTGCTACGGCGATGGACAATGACCACAAAGTGTAAACAGCAAAGACAAAAAGAAGGGATCAGTGTGTGTTCACAAATATTCACTTCCCAGTCGGTTCTATCGCTAAAGTTCACCAAACTCCACAGCTCTTCTATGAAGACACAGTCGAACTACAGTTAGATTCTTTATACTTTTATCAAACTAAACTTCATGTGAAAATCCAACTGAAACTCCTGGCGTCCCAGTTCACGCTCACGTTCTGCAATGTATTCAATGTATTCATGTCACCATTACTCGTCTTTTGTCGATTCTTCTTTCATATCACGTCACCCCTGTTTTTCAACCACCGCAGCAAGTCAGCCTCACGCCACCACCACCTTCGGTGGAACAGTTAATGATCAACCACGAAGCTCTCTTTACCCAAGTCACCTGATCCTGAGCACTGTGCACACAACCACACAAATACACCTTTGAGATAAAGCTCAAGCCTGGGTGGAGATCTATTAAAGTAATTACGTGAAGTCTAAAGGTGAGAAAGAGACCCAGAGATACTGTTGTGGAAAGAGTTGAGCAACAGGCATTCTCGCATGTCCTGGTCTGCTCATGACAAACAGCAGAGAGTTTCTTCTGCTGCAAGGTCGGGGTAGGTAGAAGAGAAGTTAACCTTTTAAACTACACCGTGAAATGAGAATGGTTAGAAACAAAGTCTACAGTGAGGGGACGTGCAAGAAGTAGCAGTAAAGAAAAGGTCAAACTTAAGCGTCACAGCATTTTGGAGAAAACATATCTTAAGTGATGAGGAGTGGGAATGTGATTATCAGGTAAAAGGAGAAGTTTCTGTCACCAATCTGCTTCCAAAGTTACTGCTGGTGGATCCAGCTCTGTTGAAACTTCTCAACCCGAAGCAATCAGCAACCAAGGTGTGATAAATCATCCAGAAACAACACGCATGTCATATTCTTTCTTGCCTGTAAAATGTGCTTGTGCTTGTGCGTGCGTGCGCACGAGCCTGTGTAGGTTTCTATGTGTATACTCAAGGCCTATCAGGTTTCAGACTTTATTTATTTATTTTACAGCTCCTAGAAACCTCTCCCTCCCTCCCTCTCGGTCGTTACCTACGGATTAGACATTAGGGTTGAGTAATCTTTCAACCCCAAACCTTCGTCAACCCTTCAGAGAGTGACGGAGTATGTTATGTAACTTCTCCTTTGCCAACTCGGTCATTGGTGAGCGCTGCCTTTTTTTCTTGGAAAAGATAAAAACCTAAGAGGTTAATGCACCTTAAAACACTCAGATCAGGCTTGTTCAGCTTTGCCCCATATACTCCCCCTAAAGCTGTGCAGTTTGGATTGGCCTTCAGCATCATTTAATCAATTGCAATTCATGATCACAATCGCTAAAGAAAAAGCAACAAGCTCAGAAGTTTCTTGTGTTGTTTAACAGCAGTTCACCGACAGCTGATCACCGACATCCAGACTCACCACTACGATTCACATTCACATGCAATCACAAGGGGAAGGGTGGCAAGGTGGGAAAAGTGAATGTAGGACACAGCCTCGACTCCTGTAGTTGTGGACAAAAGTTACATCTGAATAACTGGAGAAAAGAAGGATTTGGGATAGTCTCTCTCAAATAAATACTTTCTTTTATTTTCAAACTAATTGGCTAACTGTCGTCAAGGAAGACCTTCCAATGGCTTGTGGTTGTTTTTAAAGCAAAGATTAAATGCAAAATCCATTTCACCAACTGATACAGGCTCATGTCTTTAAGCATAGCTGAAGCTCTGCTAAACCTTATGAGTACAAACCAAACATGTTGAGTTGCACAATGCAATCTAAAGCCACTGATAAGATGCTGGCAGCCACAAATGAGGAGAATACATGGAATTTGCGTGAGGTTTTTTTTGCAATGCTGTGGTCACGAAGGCCTCAGTGATGCTGTTTGATCAAAAGCCTGCATTTAAACTTCATTAACGCAAGGTGAAACACTGCATTGGATTTTTATTGCCCACTCATTTTGAACACCAGATGCTGATCTCAGTTAGGTGTGTAAAGATGGGGATTCAGTTTTCCCTCCAATATCCAAATTTTTACGAAAAATCTATTATTTGTTTTGCTTATCAAATTTTCTCAATACAGAACATTTAATCAGTGACAAATACAGAGCGACTTGACGATGCTGAGTATCAGCTAATCGACTATGAAAGATGTATGAAAGGCACCTTATCTGCCTCTCTGTATTACAAGTGCACGGACTGAAATGGGTATACAACTTTAATGTTTAAATTGCTTTTTAGGAAGATAGGAGAATGTAGTTGACATGGTACACGGCCCATGGCCGTGCTGTTCGTAGGAACCAACACATTAACCTGCTTATCCTGCCGTGCACCAAAACAAACCCTGACTGCTTAACTACATATTTAAGTATGTGCTAGAAGGCGAGGTGGAGAGACCCATAGACACTAAGAAGAAATAGCAGCGTCAGTAAGTCAGTCTTGGCATGGAAGGAGGAGGAAATATTTTAGTAGTGACATCACAGCAACAGAGTGGAAGTGCTCTCCTTTTATAGTCATGTTCTCTCTCTCTCTCTCTGCCACATTCCTCAGCTACAGAACTCAATCAACTCCTCCTCCTGCCCTCTTTTCCTCCGACTTCACTCTTGCGCCAGCCCAAGTAGTGTGACGCAGGGAACAGAGGGGGGGATGAGAAGGAGGAGGAGGAGGAGGAAGAAGAGGAGGAAGGGCGAGAGGAGTTGGTAAACTCTGCGAGGGAGAAGGCAGAAAAATTCCCTGAACTCCCCCTCCCCTCCTAGCCTTCCTCCTGACCACTTCTCTTTCCTTTCACTGCACTCTCCTCTCTCCACTTTTACTTTCACGAGCCGATGTGAGTTGGCACAGGTGGTAGACCTGAAGGAATTTATGTCAAAGTTCTCCACTTCCGATTCACAAGAGCACCTTTCATTAAGTTTCCAATGCGTCTTGAAAATCCCTGCTACTCCCAGAACTGCCTTAGTGGAGCTTGTCACATTTCAGTACTAAGATAGTAACTTTAATTTAGAGTTTTGTTCACACTTTGACTGAGATTAACAAAGTATTCCATATAGAAATCAGGAGCCATGAAATGCATGTTATATACCGCTATTACTTACATCATACTCTGGTTGCCGTGAGCTTCCCATTTTACAAAACAAGAAGTGAATCTAGAGGACTATGAACTGATCTGAATAGCAGAAACAGCACTCGTGGGTTGTTGCACAAATATTTAAAAAATGAGATAGAGAACTTGGATGGTAGCTTTCTGTAAAGCTAAAGCTGTTACAAAAAAAGTTAAATTAAAATCAAGCCTCATCCAAGCAGTTACAGATTTTTAAACAAAAAAGCCTTCATTGACCGTGAACCCGAGAGCAAGATATGTTCTGTCATTGCCGTGTTTGCTCTACGAGTATGTTTTCTCTTTTCTTTCCTGTCAAACAATAGTCTAGCTTGTGATCGACACTTAAATTTACCGTCTGAATACATTTTGAAAAAACCCTAATCTTGACAAACTCACTGGAGTGAAAGAGACTCTGGCTTGTACATGATTAGGATTCATTTAACTTTAGATCTACTCCACACTTCCCTCCGAGTAATGCCCCCTCCCCACAGGGGTGAAAACATAGCCTCAGTTTGAGGACCCATTGAGGCCCATATCACAAAACCAGAGCAAGTCTAATAGATCAAATGTGTGCGTTATTGCCAGAACTTGTCAGACTTTTACAAACTGTTGTCCTGGTCTGATCAGTTGCATAAGGGTATTGGGCAGAAGAAGAAAGTCCCTTTAGACAGTTTCACATCTGTTTGTCTTATTCAAGTAGATCTTTCACAACTGGCTGGCCCATACATGTTCCCTGCGTACTTCCTGTTCATGCTCACACTCAGTACATGCTTCTCCTTTTAGACTTCACACTTCCTGTTTTTATGTCCTTTTCTTAATATGGTGGGTTATGAAAAAAAAGAAGAAAAAAAAGGTGCACTGCGTCAGGCTGTTTATTAAGAACAGATGTGTGACCAGCATATAAGAAAAACTGCTTTCTGTTAAAGGCTAAATACCCAAGGAGAAGCCTACTTAGGTTTAAAACTGTACAGTATGTCAATCATTTTGCATTCATACCACATGTAGTATGTGACCAAAAGGCTGCATTTGAATTAGCATGATTGTACATTGTTAGATTCAACATTTTTCCCCTGTGAATAAATAGGTTGTACAGATAGGGTGTAGACTAATATTAATAATTAGGACTGGGCAAGTTAATGCGGCAATTCTTTAACAGCGTTAATTACTTGATCATGCGTTAACTGCATTTTCTTTTGCATTGGGAGGGACTTATCACTGCCGCACACAGGTGCTGCACTTTAAATCCCTCCCAGACTGCGTAGTTCAGAACAGGGCGTCTTACAACCCGCGGGATCTCCCCAGTCCGGTCCGCAAGGGGTCAATCAAAAATGAAGAAAATAAATAAATAAGATGCACGCCATAAATGCATTACAGCGAAACTGCTTTTTCTTTAAAGGCGATTATGTACATGCGCACGCTACGCTTAGCCTCACCGACAGGCAGTGTTGACGACTTGCAGACTTGCGCCTAAAAGCACGCACTGTTTTGTAGTTTTTGTTCTCAGCGAGCAGCGGGTGCTGCCACGAGCCGCTCTGCCTCAGAAAGAGCTCATAGGCGGTCAGTCTCACAAACTACGCGTCCAGATTGAACAATAATCGTGCATGCGCAAAGGTCCTGACCCAGCGGTCTGATCCACTATGGCAGAGCACTTAGTATCACTTCTGAATCTTTACTCTTCTTTTAATCAGTTCAATTTGTTCAACTTTGCTCAGCACTCTTAATAATATTATAATAGTGATTGTAATATTTGTAGAGTTTAGTGTATTTTGTCAGTTTGAAATGGATATTTTTAATTGCTGCATTCTTGTTCCTCAGAACCGAGTCTATTATGTCACAGTGTTCAGTCATTATAACCCAGCTTCCTTTCGTCTGAACAACTCATGATTTGCAGGAAACATTTCAAAGTGGTTTAGGTAATAGTTTAGGTCTTGAGGAATTGTACTTGTTTGTGTTCACCCAGAGTTAGAGAACATCATGAATGCATTACTTATGCATCAGAATTCAGTTTTGGGCTGCAGTAATTGATATTTTAGTATCAACAATGGATCAAAGGACTATGTTTAATATATATAACAGCTCACTCATGGTGACAAAACCACAGATAATTGCTCTAGAGGGAATGTTAGCATTTTATTATTTTGATGTTATGGTCCGTAACTTGACAATCCCACAGCTCTCATCACTGTTTCAGGCGCAGCAAAGATAAACCGACTGTCCGCATTCAGCAGCTATGTTGCAGTTATTCTTCTCAGATGTTGGTGGAGACAAGACCAGAGTTAGAAGAAGAGTGAATGTTAGACTCAAATTGATTACGAAACCAAAAACATGTTGATTTTGTGGATATATCTGTATCTTCTGGATGTGTCAACAATTAAATGTGAAATATATACTCAACTATTTGCCATATCGACTTTACGAGGGGATAGTATGTCAATTTACTGTTTACAGCCTGTTTCCACTGTCCTTGAGTGGCCAAATAATTAGTTATTGAAGGTTTGTATAGTTATGTTGGCCAGCTTGCTCAGAGCATGTCAATACTTTGCCACAAATACAACATATTTTCAGCACATCACATAATTCAACCCTTTACCGACAGCACAAATAAGAAAGACATGGTGTGCTTGACTCTCGCTGATAAAAAAAAAAAGCTATGATTTACACCAGTATCATCAGAAACAACAACGACGCTGAGGGAGCACTATTAAAGCTCAGCTGCTTCTTTTCAGTGGAAGTGTTATTTTAGGTAAAGTGTAGTTAGTTTTAAGCTAAACTCAGCAGTGGGCTTGTGGCCGCTGAGCCAATTCATGACACAGCACACACATCTTAGCCTGGAGGACAATAGGCCTCTCTGTGAGGAAGCGCTCACACACATATCCACATATGCACACTGTTTATACAGGTGGGCAGAAAATGAAGTGGCTAGCGAGGTGTGTGTGTTTGTGTGCCTGTGTGTGTGTGTGTGTGTGTGTGGTAGGTTTGGTTATTGAAAGGAGAGGAATGGATATGGCGTATGTGTGTTTAGCCTTGGCTTCGCTCCCAAGAATACATACCACAGTGACACTGGCAGTGCAGAGACCAGCAGAATTCCTTATTATGAAAATAAGCATCAGAGAAGCACAGAGAAGAGGAGAGGAAGAAAGGAGGAAGGAAACAAGAGGGAAAGAAACAAGAGGAGAGGAAAGGAAATGAGGGGAGGGCGTGGACGAAGGCAATATAACAGAACTAAATCAGCCATGAATTGACACAATAGCATGAACATTTATACACCAATGCACGTATGTATACGTGACAAAAAAATAATCTCAACTTGTCATGGTCTTCTCTTTATCGGCAGCAAATGGAACTGACTAAGTGTCATCATGTGACTTCAGTGTACATATACAGCATCACACTGAATGTGTCGCCCTTCCATCAAACCCATCTCCCACTGGAATTTCTCCAACACTGACACTATCATAGTCATCAAAAAAGCAGTGGTCAAGAAATTACCGCTCCACGCAAACAAAACATGGTGTACAGCCTCCAACCACATGTCACTCTGAACTGATAGAGCACATTATTGGGAAGTGACACACGTTGGGACATGAATGCGTAGATAGACATGGTCTGACTTTTTGGGAAGTGACTCGTTGCATGAGGCGATGTCGCGGCACTAGCGCCTGAAAAAAAAAAAAAAAAAGAGGAAGCAGAGATACTGATGACGCAGCCAGCAAAGAGTTAATGAGCACTGGGAGAAAGAAACTGAGGGTTGCTCATAGAGGTGCTTGTGCTCTCCTCTTTCCTCCCCCTGGAGAATGTTGCCTTGTCTCTGGGACGCACACGCAAGCGTATACCCGTTCATCACCATGACATAATGTTTACATTACTCGAGCGCTTCTGAGGAGACAGAGAATCACATCACCTAGAGACGCTCCCAAACAGCACAAACTGAATGGGTGTGTGTGGTAATGTATGTCATCACCTCCTGACTTTCCAAAACAATAAATTCAATAAATGTAAATATTTCAACAAGTCTTCAAAATGTTGAAGGTTTCTTTGCCAAGCGTGTTATCGTTACAAAGAGGTCTAATGAGCAGCCTTTTGTGCTGTGACTAGCAACTTGGATACAATCATCTTGTATTCATGAGGCTGTAACACTGGTTAACATGTAAATCTGCTCATTTCCACAGGAAGACGTTTCAACTTTGACATTTGAATCATGGTAACATAAATCAGCATAATTTCTTACAATATGAAAAACAACATCCCCAATACCACAAGTAGACCAATACCAAGTAGACTGTTGAACAAAGCACTCCTAAAAACAGTATATTATAAGGAAAGAATCAGTCAAGGATATAACTGATGACTGTTATATATATATATATATATATATATATATATATATATATATATATATATATATATATATATATATATATATATATATATATATATATATATATATATATATATATATGATGAAGACTAATTGGTGAGGTTTTTGTTTAAAAGGGCATAACCTAATATGCTGCGACTCCAAAACTGAAACAAACTATCAGAGCCAAAAACAGTGCTGGTGGTGTACAAATGGCTTAGTATACCATCGTCATACGTTTTGGAGATACTTCTAAATTTAATAAATAAATAAAAATATGTGGAACGAGGGTTGAGTCTTCCTTTGTCACATTATACTTCTGCAAAATCCAAGATGAACTGAGAAAGAAAGCTATCACACAGAAATGGCTGCAGAAAAACTCCCCAACCAATGACGACCGGACTGCAGTTGTGAATGACAAAACTAAATTGGCTGTACTACAGACTCCACAGTGAAATGGATGTAATGTGTAAATATTGGAAAGAAATTACAGATCCTGTGTGTTTATACCTCAAAAGAGAAAATTTGGTTCTTGCAAGTAACAATGTACGGAATACTAGAAAATGTGCTAAAGTTTGATACGGGTCAAACTTCTCATCTCACAAAATACTTCAGAGAAACGTGTGAATATTGCACAAGAAGATTTGGTCTACAAACTAAATTCTAGCATTGCCATGAGGCACAGTTAACAGATATGCTGGCTAGTACAAAACACGGAAACTTCTGGGGAAAGATGTCACAGGCACTTCCCATAACACGCAGAAACCTGCACACTATAATGACACAAACGCACACACCCAGGAATACAAATGCAGATTCAGCAAAATACATCTTCAACTTTTATAATAAGTAACAGAGAGGTAAGACAAGGTCGCCTCCACTACCACACATGAGCACAAGAGAGAGAAGTATGTGGAAGAGGTAATTTGATATAGGACTCCAGGATCATCAATATCCCTCTGATCAGACACACAGATCAATATTGTGAGCCGTTGCGTGGATACAGTCGGATGAGCGCAGTGGGAGAATATACAGACTCAGAATCATTCTTAGGAGCACATTTAGTGACATGGAGACACATGCTAGTGCTCACATCCACACATCAGCATGACTATACGACTCAGGTTGAAGGAGGATTCTTCACTCACACACACTCCATGGCTATTCTGTATAAAGTATGTCGCGTCACACAGAGTGTAAACCAGTGGCGGGCCGTCAGGGCCTTGTAAGCCTTTAAAGGCCTAAACAGAACCACAAAGTTAAAGCTATTTTTTACTTTTAAATTATATATATATATATATATATATATATATATATATATATATATATATATATATATATATATATATATATATATATATATATATATATATATATATATATATATATAGGATTTACTCATGACCACTTTTCTACAGAGGTTTATGTGCAGATGGTGAGTGAAATGTTGATTATTGATGATTTACTTTTACAGTCATATTGAATCATAAACTAGTCACAGTGCTGTTGTTGCTGCTGCACCTGGGGGTGCTGGTGCTTCTAACCAAGGCCTCTACCCGCGGCCTCTCTTTGGCGCGGGCAGAGGTTGTCACCGGTGCAGCTGTGCTGCAACGTCATGTCTGTGCACTGTGCAGGGTCAGTGTGGCAGTATAGCTGATAGATTTGGACAATTTGCATTTTTGTTGACCCGACGGGTTGTGCTCTCCCCTTGCTGTGCTGCCCCTCGTCGGGTGCATTTCCTCCACTGTACCTCCACCGCGACCGGCTCTAGGCCGGCTTGGAAAGGCACGGGCCGAAGGTGGCAGGCCGGCTCCGGTGAGCGCAGCGATGTCGGCAACCCACCCGTCTTGAAACACGGACAAAGGTGTCGAACGCATGTGCGAGTCAGAGGGTCTCTGAAACCCTGTTGGGCAATCAAAGCTGGGGCTGGCGCTGGCACACTCACCTTGCTCACGCCGTCTCCTATTTTTTTCTTGTTATGTGGGGCGGCTCCGCAGGTCGGCCCCCTCACCCTGTATGCTTGTGGGGGAGCTGAGTGGCGGAGCGTATGAACGCCAGTGTGTCCGTCTGTGACAGTAACTCCAGGGTCCGCCCGCGATGTGGACAATATGGCACTCATTGAAGGCCCAAGGTCTAAAACCACGGCCTGCCACTGGTGTAAACACAAAGCTCTCAAAGTTGAAAATGAAAGTGGCTCGGGTCAAAACCATGAAAAGTACATGTGCACACAACTATACATTCATAAACATACGAGCCATTAGGACTCATGGCAGTCTTACCACATGAGCCTCACACAGATATAAACAATGCCATATAAGATATGTATATGTCTTGCTAGCTTTAAAGCGAGGCTGTGAGGTGAACACATCAGTTACAGTATATTACAAACACATAGAATATTGTTAATCCATATGTTTATACATTTGCTACTGAGTCCCCTTTTTAGAAGCAGAAGAGCAGTTAAAGAACCATTGTTTGGACTGCACAAGGAAGCTCATTATCTGTGCACACATTTCTGTGCAACAGGAACATCCAGTGTGTGACACAGAACACTGTCAAAAGGAAATATTTGTGCTCCTGTTTTACTTGATTCTGTTTACTTTGAGTTGAGATATGTTTTTGTTAGTTGAAAAAAATAAATGTTGGCCTTTTGGTTGCAGCACACACTTCTGAACAACAGTCTGTCATCACATGTAGTCAAATAAGGAACGTGCATACTCATCATCTCATAATCATCTCCCTCTAATAACCAAAGAATCTAACCGGAATAAATCGTCACAAAGATTACAAATGTGATGATGTCATACACGTTCCACGTCTTCAGCAGCCTTGACAAAAAAAACAATGGTCAAATATGTTGGGGATTTTTTGCACACAAGCTATGTCAGACACTGCAGAACAGCAGATACGTTGTTTTGTCTGTGTGTTCCTCTTTAACCAGCTTCAATAAATAAATATACATGTGTGGCTCCTTATGACGCTCGTTCTGCATTTGGCTGCACTTCAGTGTGCAAACACCTGACATCACTAGTCTGCACTCTTTATACATTAGTAATCTTGTTCCTCTATCAACCTGAGGCAGTTACGAAAAAAAAATCCCTTTCTGAGATTTTTAATAGATTTATACCAATTGGCTCCAATTATTGGACCTGATTAGGAGTTTATTTCAAGTTTTGGGCTGGATTTTTCTCATAATCTCCATTGTGAAAACACCAGGACAAACTTTAAACATCTATTTACAGTTAGAATATTTTAAAAGCACACGGCCCACTCACAAACACGTCTATTGTTTCTTGAATTAAAAAGAAATTCTCAAAACAATTAAACTATCCATCAGCACATGTATTGCCTCTCCCTCTTCTTGCCGTCCTCTCCTCTCTGCTTCCCCGTATCTCTTCTCCACTCTCTGCTTCTGGCTCAACATCTTCCTCCAAATAAATTAAAACATCAACACTCCATTTTCCCTCGAATCAAAATGATCACAGACAGTAAAACTGGAGATAGAGATAAATTATATTTCGGTAGAAAACTCTGATTACATTTCTTTTTGACGTTTCCTGAATGATCTACTCTTTTAAGGTTTTACTGTTCCTTCTGGTCACACATGAGGCAAACAGATAAACAAAATCGCTATTATTGCAACAAAGATTTAGCTGTTTGTTTTGGGTTCAAGAGGATCTCCAGGAACTGTTGCCTGCGCCCCACACACACACACACACACACACACACACACACACACACACACACACACACACACACACACACACACACACACACACACACACACACACACTTACTTTCTCTAGGCTGGATTTGTGTCTCCTAAATTGAAATTGTTTCATGTGAAAAGTATGCAGACATTAAAAAAAAAAAATCATACTCATATACCGCCTAAGGTAAAAGATGCAGATGTTTCTCATTTCTTTTTACAGAAAACAGTATTAACCAAATTAATATAACCCACTCAGTGAAATCCACAGAACTAGTTGGAAATAGTGCAACAGTGCCCCTCACTGGTGCGTCAGACATACAGAAGAATTGTAAATGATAATATGGTGTTTCGCATACACGTCTATGTCATTAAATCCATTCTACTGCACATTATCTCACCTCACCCATCGCAGTTTTAATATGAAATGTGTCATGTTCTTTGGCCAATTCAAGCCATCACTTGAAAAGTCAGATGTGTCACTGTATTGTTGTTTAACAATCGGTCACAAAATGATGGCTATATGTCCTTTACCAAAAATAAAAGAAAAAAAGTCAAAGTGGAGATGAAGCACTTTAGAATTTAAATGTAGAGTGTTGTGTGAACACAAGAAATATAAAATAATAAGTCAAAGTATTGCTACTTTAAAGACATTTAACTCATGCAAAAGAAAAGTATGCTACTTGTACTTTCATCAGTGAATGTTAATGTAAAGAATAAATGTTAATGTCTAAATTAAATTACATTCAGCTAAATATCAAGCCAACATCCTCACACCACTTATTGGAAGTCCAAATCATCAGCATAGATAGCTCATTGCTCATAAACAGCACTTTGTAGCCTGTGCATGTCCACACAGCTGATTGTCTATCATCAATAGGCCCATAGCCTTCATAGCCTTCCTAGAATTAACCAGAATCCAATAAGCAGGCTACAGAACATAAATAGCATGCCACCTTGACACCAGAACCATCACAAGGCATAAGTAATAAGTAACAGGCACACAGGCCTACATTGGTGTGCAGGTTGTTGATGTCCTTCTCTGCACACTGAGTTACAGCCACAACATAATTAGTGTGTTGCTAAGTCTTGTCGTCCTCAAATTTGGCAAACATCTGGTGTTGAATGAGTCTCTGCACATCAGTGAGTTATTATCAACAGCACCAGAAAGGCTCTGCACACCTCACCGGAAGCAGAGGAGAAAAGCACGCGGAGAGAGTCACCGGAAGCCTTTCAGCATTAGCATAGCAGCGTCCAGCATGCACCTGTCCGTGTGTTTCTCATTGGTCACTGCGCACCTGGCCAGGTGGCGCATGATTAGCTTCTGACGAGGCGACCCTGTTGTTTAGCTAGCCGAGGTACACTAATGCTTACCACTCGTATTACAATGATCGTTTATTTCAGGTGTTCGTGAATTTAATTTTTGAAAATAATATGAACGTATCAATGTCCTTGTTCAATCTGGAGCTCTGTCCTCCTGCAGACCGAAGACACTGGTCAGGGCTCTTTGTTCCGGGTGCGATCTGAAATATAGCAAAGTAGCCTGTTAAGTGTTGTCATGTAAATAGCCTATCTGTCAAACGTCAAAGTTAGACATATGTTTTGAAATACACAAAGTAGATCACACACTCACTCACTCTCTTACTCACTCAGTCACTCACTCACTCAGTCACTCACTAACAAAACGACATTGCCTCTGCACCACTTCAAAATAACACATCAAAACACAGTGGGACACAGTTGAGTCAGACCCCGTATAATCGATGAGTGGTCGTGGGACAGATTTGTAATCAAACTTCAATCCACAAGGGGGCAGTAGAACAAAGCAAATGCCAACATGAGCGCGCCAGTAAAGTAAAACTATTTATACATGCACCCTGCTTTGTGCGTGGAGACACAATGTCTGTTGAAACAGAACTTCTTCTTTTTTCCAAAACGTTGGATACACACCATACAGTCAAAAATATCAATGGAAAGAAAGGCATGCAAACAGTATGTGTACAGCACCTTTCAACAACAGGGCAATCCAAAAATACATGACAGGAGTAAACCAAAACAGCATAAAACAGATTAAACAGTAAAATGAGAATTACAGTGCAGGCAGCTAAAGTGAAATGCAAGACATGAACATCAATAAAATATGATAAGAACTATCATTGTGAGTTCCTTTCACTGGAAGTGAGGAGGCCAGCCTAAACTATTATAACATCCACAGAGCAAAAGCACAAAGATATGGGGTCAGTGTCCATATATTTCTGGCCATATAGTGTACCCTATTGTGTCTGATGTAGGACCCCCAGATTCATTGCCACTTTTCTTCTGAACAAATGATTCAAATGAAGCCATCTGAACTCTCGTCCATCAATCTCTCACGCTTTCCACCCTAAGTCATTGTCTCCTTTTCCATTGCTATGCCCTCTGTAGACATTTGTCACTTTTATCTTGTTTGTAAAAACCTTTATGTACTCCTCTCTCGCTCTCCTTCTCTCTCGCTTTCTAATTGAATCCACAGGAGTGAATTCTGGTGGGCAGAAGTGGGAGGAGGTGATGTCAGAGGTCAAAGGTCGTGGGATGACCTCTGCCCTGTGAGTAGAACCCTACTGTGTTGCGTACCTGGATGTGTGTGCTTGTGTGCATTAAGCAAAAACAAGAGTCATAACTGTTTTGTATGTATGCATAACTAAACAATATCATGCAGTCAGTCTGGTGTCTATTCTTGACAAAGCTGTTACGCCTTTTATGTTAAAGGATTGATAAAATGCACTTTATTTCTCTTGGCAGTCTTGCTTATTAATAGTCAAAGCTGTCTTTTCTATGTTGGATTATTTTACAGACAATAATAGTTTTAAGAGATTTGATTTTAG